>NC_056726.1:85991191-86231191 GCF_019279795.1 Protopterus annectens | reverse complement strand
TGCATACACTGAGATGATACTAAATTCATTTAATGATTCACATTTCACGCCACATGTACTGATGCCATCAGAAATGCCTGTCATGATTTATATTCCATGTTATGTATACCCTATTGCCCTCAGAAATGCATGGCATGATTCGTATTCATGTCACACATACTGATACCCTCAAAGTTGCACATCATGGTTTATCCATATGACATATACTGATGTCTTCATAAATGCCTCAAGTCGCATTTCATGCATGATATACTTGCATATTTATAAATGTATGTCGTGAGTCACATTCAATGTCACATATTCTGGCAGCCTCATAAATACATGATCATCAGCTGTGTAATAACCACACTGTTTCCATAACCTCTTACAAAAGGTCTGCAAATCTGAGAATGCTAACAGCTGACATTCAGTTATTACACTTACATTAGCAGCATTCATGACAATAAAATTAGTGCAATCTTTCTTCTCTGACAAACTGCAAAAAGTTATGAGAAGCATTATATTATTTTGTAATTTGCTGTCTGGTTTATCCAATGTGTGCAGCTGCTAGTACAAGAAAAGACACCCAATAACTAAATGCACATACAAACACCTCTGTTGCTGCTTGCACTGTCAGTAATGTTTATTTCAGAAGATAAAATAACATTTTTGTATATATGTGATGCTGTGTGCATGCAGGGCATTTGGTAAATATAGCATATGTGAAAGAAAATTGCCTTATACTGAATAATGCAGTGCAGATTTGTTGAAGCCAGCACACTTGGGTAGATGCAAGCACTGACAGACTTTTGATTATGTTCATTGTCCTAGTGATTAGGAAGGCTGCAGAGGTAGTAATTGTATTCCTTGGGTCAGAGACAAAGATTTATAGATGGGTAGTGCACTGTGCAGTGTAAATTAGCATTGGTAGCAGCAACACACAGGGTGATGGTGATTCTAAGACAGTGCAGGTGTGCAAGGACTGAACAGCACTCTAAGGGGCACATGCTAATAAGTAGATAATGACATTGAAATGAGAAACCCCAAGCAAATGAGCCTCATAAATTATGCTATGGAAAGGAGGATCAATTCAAAATATAGAACATGAGCATAAGAATCCATGCACATATCCATTTTGTTATCCTAGACTCATGGTATAAATGACAGGAGAGACATGACAGAACTGACATGACAAAACTAACATGAAAGGAGTGTTGCCAGGACAACAGCACAGCTGCAATAGCACAACAGGCAGTATGTGTTCACGGTCAGCATTAGAGCCAGTGTTCATAATGTTACACGTCTCAGCCATGCACGTCAATGCAGAAGATATAGACAGTATCACAAGATCACAAACCATCAGATTTGTAGAATACTTCTATATATCATGGAAAATGTGAGGAACATCACTGAACTCTGCTACCCAGAAGCAGAAAGAAGGATGATACATGGTGTGCTCATTCCTGAGGCTATAAAAGTATCCAATGCCTTAACCATCTAAGCTAATAGCCTCCTGATGACATGTAAGAGATATCACAGACATCAACTTCATGAATCCTGAATTATTTTCTTGACATCATGTTGTGTCATATGGAGGAACATATCTGGTTCCCTAGGACTGCAGAAGGGTGAGCTAACACCATGTGGCATGTGATGACACATATCACTTTCCTAAACTCCTGTGGGCCACAGATTGCACACATATTTCTGTCAAGGCCTCATGTGGACATAGCTTGCAAAACATCAAGAAGGTCTTCTACTCCATAAATTGCCAGGAGGTATGTAATGACCAAGAGATTATTTATAATTTGTGTATGAACCAGCCAGGCAGTGTCCATGATTACCAACTTTTTCAGATGTCTAACCTGTGCCAAACATTACTACAAAGGGACTTTCATCAGGGTCATCAGGTTTTTATGTGCAGACACATTAGATACTATGGACCTAATTCAAATTACTGATGTTTCAGAATGTTGAACATCATAAGATTGAGACCGTATGGCTGATATTGTGAAACGTAAAAGAAAGAAACCCCAAACATTCTGTTTTTGCAAGAGACCAAGCCCCGCCCCTGCACAATCACAACCTGCTAATTATATAGACCGACTCCAAGACTGTACAACAGTTGGAAAAAAGGTAAATTCCCTGATCTCCACTATTCCACACTCTCAGTCCTGAATAATATTTTGTATCACACGAGAAATGTTTCTACCCTCGCTCTGTTTTCCTTCTAGTTCCAACTATTAGATCATTTCTTTGAAAATATTGATTGCTACTACATACTGTGATGCAATAAAAACTTCTATTACTTTCATAGAATTACAAATTCCACAGTCTTTCTGCACTACAAAAAAACTCACTGTTTCAAAATGTCAGCTATGTAGTCTTGATCTTATGATGTTTAGTGTGCTGAAATGTTGAGCGTATGAATTAGACCCCATATATATATATATATATATATATATATATATGTATATGTATGTGCGTGTGTGTGTGTGTGTGTGTGTGTGTGTGTGTGTGTGTGTGTGTGTGTGTGTGTGTGTGTGTGTGTGTGTGCATGTATTATATTATATTATATTATATTATATTATATTATATCATATAGCTTTGTGGTTACTGTAGCATAATGAGATACATACTTGTAATACAAGGTAATAGCAAATCACAGGTACATACACAAAGAAATAAGGTAACATGCATTCAGTTTAATACTTGCCTACTCTCCTCTTCTCAGTAGTCTTGTTCTTTTCTTAGAAACAACTGACCTAGTCCTTTAAGATATTTTTACTCACATCCTCAGAATTTATTAATGGAGACTACTTTTACTCATATACTGTATATTTCAGCTCCTACTTTTTCTTTATCACAACTTGTTTACTAATACATTATATAACTCAGCTGCTATCTTTTTACATGTTGTATTGCAACTAACTTTGTATTGTACTAACTCTATCTGTATATTTTAGCACTATGCTATAATCAAATGACCTCTGTGATTTTTCTTTGTTCTGTACCTGCAATGTTCATTGTACACTTTAATTTTTTCTGTGATTGTATTTTGCTTACTCGGAGCTTATCTCCCCGGGCCTCTACTGAAAATGGACATATATCCAGTTAGACTAGCCCGGTCAACAAATGTAAAATAAAAATAAATAAATGGTATTAAGAAAGTAGCAACCTCACTGTACAGTATTTACATATAAGGTTTTTTGTTTTCAAGGTAGAGGTCAATTACTGTGATGTTTGTTACAAGCAGGCTTGAAAAGGAGAGGAAGAGAAAGAAATGTAAAATAATATAGGGAGACATTGTGGGGGGGGGTAGATTAAGAGAGAGGATGTTATTAAGAACAATCATGTGGTTAGTATAGCGATCAAGAGTGTATGGTGTAGTTGGAGTCAGGGTTGGAGCAATGAAGTAGCCATGGATTTGGGTGTTTACATTATGGGAGGATGGCTAACCATTTGCATGAGGTACTTTTTACAAAATGAAGAGTAATTTAGGTCAGAAATGAGTGACAATAGAAAATTGACAAAGTTCACTGGTGTCAGAGTCCCGTAAGTCATTGCAGTTTTAGAAAAGGAATGTCCAGCAAAGTGGGAGGGTGGTGTAATGGTTAAGGTGTTTGTCTTACAAACACCAGGTGCAGGGTTTGAGTCTCACAAAAGGTAATTGGCTAGGTTTAAATGGCTTACAAGGGTAGTTAGCTTAGTACTAATATATGAATCTTTGAATCCTTTAAATGTAAGAGTAGGTCTAGGCTTGTTTACTATATATTGGCGTTCTTGGATTGATTTTGAAGCTGGTAAGGAGTTTCTCTGATGGAAAATCTGAAATTAAGCATGGGCTTTGTTTACAATATATGGCTTTATGAATCAGGCTGAGGAGTACTAGGTCTGCATGTTACTTAATAGGGAGACAATTTGCACATTGGAGGGTGTCACAATGGTATTCAATTTTTGGAAGGAGCATAAAGTGATAGATTTTGTTAGAAAGTATTTGGAGTGCTCTGTGTTCTTTCTTGGATTCATAAGCAAGTAAAGGAAGAGTATATTCAATCTGGGCTGTAGAGCACTTTTTAGAGAGCCTTCCTTCCAGCAGGGGAGAGAAGATATGACATTTGATAACAGTTATAAAAAGTGATTGAATTTAACCTTTACAGTGTTGACATGCAGAGATAAATTAACGCAGAGGTCTAGTGTTAGCCCTAGGAATTTGAATCTGACAACTCGTTCAACTGGATGAGTTTTATAAGTGAGAGGAGAGGGCAGTCAGAGTACCTTGGCTAGCATATGAAAATGGCTCCCTTTCAAGGGAGATTCATTGCGTGTTGTTTGCTTAAAAGCCAAGAGTTTAGGATATGTGGGTATTTTGGGTTTCCAAGAGAGCAGAATTTTAATTGCAATTGCTAGAGGACTATACAATACAATGTCATAGGTGTGCATAATGATGTTGCAGTTTTTCAAATTGCATGGTACACAGTTGATGAAGAGGCTAAAGATGATATGGTGAGTATAGAGCTTTGTGGGATGCCTGTCTTGATTTGCTGAGGGATTGTGATTGAGTAGCTCCATTAGAAACAGAGGATCGTGTGCAAGAGGTAGCTTCTGAACCACTAAAATGGAATAACTAAAGCTGAAAATGACAAGCGGCTGAATCTGAAAAAGTGTTTAACAAAAGCAAAAGTTTTGGTGAGGTCTACAAAGAGGTCCCCTGTGACACTCATTTACTTAGTACTGATGAGAATCCACCAGGATGTGGAGAGCTGTGTTGCTGCCACTACATTTTGACAATCCATGTATTGAAAGGATGTTCTATTGGAGGTGAAGTCAGTGGATTAACTGAAAACTGCATTTTCTAGTAGTTTATGTAGCTGTGTCAGGAGTGCGATTGGCTGTAAGTCAAAGGTTGAGGATCAGAGGTGTATCAGTCTATTTTGACACCCAATGCTATCCCTGATTTGGTGCCCCAGCATAAAAAAGGTTGTCTGCTCCTCTGGACTTGAGAAGCAATATACATATATGTATGCATGTATGTATATACATGTGTTTGTGAGTGTGCCTTCCCATCATTTCATCAAATGTCCATTTGGATGATGAGTGCGAGTGCTGGTGCTTATTAGTGACATAGTGGATAGCTAATGGTCAAAACGGTGAAAGAATGTTTCATTGAGAAACATGAGTGGGGTTGGAGGGTGTGTGTGTGTGTGTGTGTGTGTGTGTGTGTGTGTGTGTGTGTGTGTGTGTGTGTGTGTGTGTGTCTGTGTGTGTGTATGCTTATGTAAGAGAGAGTCAGGTTTAGGGGTGGAGATAGGCTTTGTATGTTTGTGTGCGAGTATGTATATTTCATATTTAGGGTCAGGGTTAAGTAAGGGGGATAGATGTAGTAATGTTGGTGTGTATTTCTGCATGTGTGCATGTCTGACTGTGTCTTGTGTAGTAGCAGTATTACAGGAAGGTTTTTATTAAGGTAAGATGTAGGGTTAGGATTTGGAGAAAAGGAAGCATTACGGTTAGGGTTAGCACTCATTACTAAAACAGGTAGGTGGGTAGCATTGCTATAGTTTATGCCCCCCCCCCAGAGTTAATGCACTTCATTTCTGATCAGCTAGGTAATGGTGGCATTCATTTCTGAATACAGGTAATGCACATGCACTAAAGATAAAGAATATCTGCCAGTTGCACCTGCTAACATTTTGAACCCATGGCAGCTACTCCCTTTGAGCCACCCTATCTATGCTACTTTTAGGATTGACTTTGTAAATTTAAGAATTGAGGTGACTACTGTTTTTTCTATGTCAGGAAATTCTTGCTATGTAAGGGGTAGGTTGAAAATATAGTGTGTATACCAAGATAAAAGATCTTCATATGTTTTTACGAACCATGGGCACAGACTGTCTGAGCCTAGCAGGGGGGCATTACTGACTATACCATGGAACAGAGTTTATATTTCTTTTCTTTGTAATATTCCTAGCATAGAATGGAGATAGGTACTATTTCAGTGGTTGTGGGGTGGGGATGTGTATTTGATGTGTGTGTGTGTGTGTGTGTGTGTGTGTGTGTCTCATCTGCAACAACTGGAAAGGCCGCAGAAATACCTCACTAAAAGAATCACAGGCCTAAAGCAGATGCCCTATGCTGAACGCCTTAAAAAACTCCAGCTATACTCTGTCGCATATCGTCTACTCAGAGGCGGTCTTTGCTTAACATACTAGGCCATGTCAAACCCAGAGCTGTTGGACATGCTACACTTAAAGAAATCCCAATCTCTCAGAGCCACACGCTCCAGGGATCTAAACCTTGTCTTCACAATAAACAAAACATGCTGGAGGGATAGGTTCCTGACACAGAGACTCCCCGGACTCTGGAATAGATTGTCCATACATTTTAAGCAGAGTGCCTCTTTGGTCATCTTCAAAAGGAACCTTGATGATTGGATGGGAGAAAGGAAATTCACCCCGAGGATCACATCAGTCACCCTGCTAGACAGGGGTCCAGGGAAGTAAATAGTGTGGGAAGAAATTGCCAGGGAATTGTTATGGCTAGGCTTGTATAGGCCCTAGGGCTGATAGCCTAGTACCAACCTTTGAACCTATGAACCTATGAACCTATGTGCGGTGAATAAAGTGGAAATCAGTTGCATAGTCAATGGCAGTAATGGTCAAAAGTGAGTGGTGGGATATGGTGTGACAAATGACCTCCTTTCAAAACAGGCTAAGGCTAGAGAAGATGGAGGCTATTCTGTTGCAGAGGTATAGAGTTTTAGCTCAATGAATGTTGTTCTTGGCATTATTATGAAGGTTGTTGTAGGTGTTGTGGGTTTGTGAGTTGAGGGTTTATTTTCCCACTGTGCAGGCTGTGTATCTGTTTGATTAGTTGTTGTAGTTGGATGGTCAACCAAGAGAGGTGTGATGCTTTCTGCAGCCTGAATTTGTTTGGGAAAATTGGATCTCTAGGTATGTAGGGCGTCAATGAAGAAGATAGCACCTTCATTGGCATCAGAGATGGACAGAAGTGTAGCTCAGTTAATATGTTAGTACTTATAATAGCAAATTTAATACGTTGTGAGTTGTTAGTGGTTATAGCATGGAAGTGATATAGTATAATTGAAGATTTTGATTTTTTTAGGAAATACTTAAATGTTAAGGTGCAACTGTCACTGATATATGTGAGTTGAGTGCTATAGGTCTGATGGAGATGACAATATTCTGAAAATTATAGTTGTTTGTAGGATGATTGTATTTAGTGGATTCTGTGATTAAGTAGTATAGATTATAGTTGGATAGAAAGTTGTCAAGGCCATATGTATTATGTCTGAAAATCTGATACTAATGTCATAGGAGTAATATAGTGTTTTTTATGAGGGTCTGGAAGTCAGTAAGAGAGACTAAGGAGAAGGGTGGATCACCCATGTGGAAAGGAGTGCATTTTGTATAAAAGACAGGTTTACTAGCAACCATTTGGAGCTATATTCTTTGTTGTGGGTGGAGGTAGCAAGGATGTTACATTGTACTGACAGTGAGGTGAGTGGGGTAACAAGTAGCCACTTCTGAGGTGACAGCCAGGTCTGTCTACTCAAATGATGTTATAGTTAGAAAAAAGTCGATGAAGGGTGGAAGATTGAGTTTTGAGCTAGGTTTCTGTTATGGGACAAATGTCAATGTCATGTGGTATGAGCTAGAGTTATAGTTGGCCTAATTTAATGTTGATGCTGAGATGGTTAATGAAAGCTATGTCTAAGTGCTTCAGCTTAGTAGATGTGGAGTGCTTTGATATGTAGTGTTAATTGTGTCTTGGGGACATATGAATGATATCACAAACATGCAAGGGGATGGTAAGTGTTAGGCTATGTTTACAAGTTGTGCAGCTTGAATTTTGGGGAATGAATAAATGTACTTGGAACATGTTAGCATTAGTGATGTACATTGATAAGAGGTCAAGTCTGCAAAGAGGTGAGAGAAGTAATGGGGAAATGGTGAGGTAGTAGTTGGTTTGGGTTGCAATGCAATAACGCAGTGAGAAATTATGCTGGAATTGCAGTAGTTGTGGTACGGATCATGGTTATGATTGGTATGGAGAGCTTTTTTTTTTTTTTTTAAGATGTACTGTTTTAGTTTTGGTCATGTTGATGATAGATAAGTTAGCACAAATGGATAGTGTTTTACAGTTTACAGTTGGATTTGAATGGCAGTGGAGGATTAGGTTATTGCTGGAGACAGATACTGAATGTATAAATCTATGAGCCTGTGGGGATGTTGGGGATGGGGGTGGTATATATACAGGTACTGTGTAAGCAGGTAAGAGACCACAAATAATATGTTACTCATATGTTGGAGGACATGCCCAATATGCCATACATCCCTGGTTGATAATTCTTTTCCATAACCCCAACTCCATGCTGGAAATTACATGCAGTTCAGCCAATGTAGAAGTGATAAATGCAGTGTAGCATGTATTTGCCCCCCTAAAGGGATACTTTCCATGTCTAGACAATAGAAGGGCACTGCAATACAGTACAAACATCTGCAAAATGTCTGTTGTAGTGTTTCCCATGCTGTATAACATGGTATTATATAAACAGATGGAGCCACAGGTAAATGTTTTGGCAGGGTTATCCATACCAATTATAGCAGCAGCAGCAGAAGGGTCAGTGTGGAGAGTCATGGTAGGAATATGCTGCAGCAGTACCTCAGCTGAGGCAGTGGTATGTGCAACACACTGTAGTTCTGACAAAGTGGCAGGGTCATCTCTACAAATGTTGACCATGACACAGACAACACAGAATAAAATGATATGTGCATTAGCATACACAAATCACATCCACCAACTATAGGATCAAGCTGCCAAAATGAGAAAATTACTGGTGATCACTGTGTTGGTTTATGGTATCAAGGTTTTAACCTGCTGCCTGAAATGATGACTTAAGTTCATGGGCTGCTTTAGTAGAACTAATCATATTTTTCAAGTATTTAGTCAATTTTATGATGGTATCCTTAATATTAGAGTCTTTTGCTCTGCAGTATACATTAAGGATTTTAGTTTCTTTTAATGCAGTTCATTTATATTGGTGAATCAGCAGGGTGGTTTGTTTTTAAATTTCCTATCACCACCCTGCTGATCCAACCTACCATTAGTAATTCGGACCATTCAGTCATGTTTCTTTCAAAACTTTAGTTATATGAACAGCTCTCTACTAATTGGATCTGTACTTGTACTAAACCTCCTCCCTTCATAACTTGATTGACATCTTTCTTTCATATATACCCACACCTCAAATTTCTCTAGCAATAAAGTGTCTTTAGATAAATTAACTACAATTACAAATATAATTTCCTGCATACTATACCATTTTTATTTTTATTGTAACTTCTTGTAATCTTAAGAATGCATTATTGTTTGTCTTTGCTTTTATTCTTTCATGAAAATCTTATATTGTCTGTATAATGATATATTCTTGTGTACATTTTCAGATTGTTAATACTGTTAAATGTTATATGTTTTATGTAGCTTTTCTCTCTGGGCCACCACTGAAAAATGACTCTTTTGGCCCAGTGGATCATCCCAGTGAAATGCCAATAAATAAATATTGAGATCTTGTTTGGCAGAAGCATAGATAAGGCAGGGCGAAGGGAGCAGCCCCCCAGATCACAGGATATCCTATATGGTGTTATTACTTTGAACATGTCTGCAAGGTAATGCCTTATGTAGTTAGGACTATTATGTGAGTGAAATAAATTAACCATCTTTTGTAATTAAGAAAAATAACAGTCCCTGTTGCATTCGACATTGCCATATTTTCCTCTGAGATAACATTTTACTTCACATTTAATGTACTACAGTTTAGTGTAGTTTTCAGTGTCAATAATACATTCTGGCACCTGTATATTTAACTTTTGCTACTGCAAGGAAAATAAATTACCAAATTATATCAGCGAGCAGGAACAAGGCTTCTGTGAGTAAATTAACAGTTATGCAAACTGCATAATAACAAAAGTAATAAAATGAAACCCACTGCAACAAAATGTGCCAAACTTACTGGATGTAAAAAGACAATAAAAACTTCATATTTTGTCAGTGAAAATAGATTTCAAAAATGTGTTCAAGTCAAATGACTGGAGTAACAGCCTATTCGTGCCCTGTTCATCTAGCATAGTCTTCATTTTCTGTATTAGTAATAGTCCCCTTTCTACCATATAGTCACATTTTCTCTTTTTCTATATCTATAAGAAAGAGCAGGATAAAGATGAAGGCACCACCAGCCAACATGAAGTTGTTTTATTTATAATAGCTGTCATACATTTTTATTTGGACACTGCAGTTAGCAGGAAGGATCAATAGAGACAGCTGCAGAACTTGAAATTTCTATAAAAAGTCTTCTTTTTGGGATAGAATTTTCTTGCTTATGATGATCGAAATCATAGCTGAATGAAAAATATTATGAAAGAAGTTGCATACTGCATTAATGTACAGGAATACAATCAGGTCTCTGGTCATAACCAATTTACATTTTTGAAAAATGAATGTCAAGAAATACAGTTTGAAGGTGCAGTGACTTTTCGGGGTATGACCACAGTGAGATCAGATAGACTGGCAGTATTAAGTGGCAGTGGCAGGTGGACACAGGCTTATCAGTTCAAGCTTCGTTGACAGGATTTACAACCAGAGCCCTGTCTGATTCCTCTTGGGACCCACTGTATATGGCAAGGACCCATATCTCTCTTTTATGGTAAGGCTTCATCATATTGACATGCTAAGCAAGAGTTTCTACTTCCTGCCTGATAACTCCACCACAGAACTGACAACATTTGACTTACTACCAACAATGATAGGACACTACTATGCTGTTTGCAGCATTTTATGTCAGATAATAATAAGTGGCATAACTTTTTGTCTCACTATATGCTGTTCTTGTCTTCTCTGTCTTGTCATACTGGGCCTTTGATTGCTGTTATAGTGGTTCTAGGTTGTTTTTTGTGGCAATTCTATGAACTGCCTAAGCTTAGTCCTTAAATTCAGCACAGACACATTAACATACTCCAGCATATTTACCCTTTCACTCATCAATAATTAGGTAAAGCAGGCCTCCCTTGCTCTGTACCCATAAAACAGTTCAGATCCTGAAAAAATGAATATATATTGCTTCATCAACAACAGTTTCAGTGAACACAAATAAATCAAGCACAGTTTACCAAAACCATTAATTTTAAATCTTGGATGCACTTTTTCTACAAGGGAGAATTTGCCACATCCCCAAAGATATATATATATATATATATATATATATATATATATATATATATATATATATATATATATATATATATATATATATATATATCAACTCTGAGGTTGTAAAACATTGAAGAAAGATGAAATCTCCACTGCTGACTACAGTAATTTTGACATTCGGCTCTCAGTTTATTTGCCTTCACCAAAACAATGACTGATAACTTGACAGGAATCCAAAGCAACTGAGGATAATCAAGACACCTCTCTGTGTACAAACAGAAAATGAAGTTGCTATTTGTCTTACTCAGAGCCTAATTGGTCAACATATGCTTCCTGCCTGGTCTGGAGAGAAGATTCAAATATCCCCATCTTTGTGGATAGCATGTGATAGTTTTTAACTACTTTACTTTACAGCAGTCCCACAAACCAGTCAGCATGCCTGACATGACATTAGGTTATCTAACCACCTGCTATTTACTGTGGAAAATCTATTCATCTGAATATTTCTAATAGAGTATTTCTCACCATTTCTGCCTCTGCAGTTGAGAAAGGTCACTTCATCAGGGTACCTAGCAGCATAGCTGACCACCTCAAAGGTATAGCTATTATCTGTGTTACTTGAGATACTACCATACTGCACAGTATTCATTAATACCCTGTGAAACAGTTCCTCACTAGCAGAAAATGGTACTAAAGTACTCTGTTTACAGCATTGCCATCATTTTGCTATGACTGAAATGTTTGGCAGTATCCTGTTCCACCATTTACAACAATTTACAGATTAAAATTTTGGGTACGTTTCCTTTCTGTGCTCTTTATGCCCAAATGGTCAGAAAAGAGAATATCATGGGCTAGTGCTGGAAGTTCCCAGTGTTTGGCCCTAGGGCCTATAAAGTTCTATATCATGTCTCTCTCTCACCTTCCTTCAGGAGTCCATTCTCTGTATATTGACCTCTTGTCCCAGTATATGGATTCAACCTGCCTGTTAGAATTGAGAGCCTCCTTAGCTACCTCCCTCAAGTTCTGTAAACTGGTATCTGAGAACTATGACTGACAAAAGGAAGTTTAGCATCTTTGACAGCTGAGACTCAAATTTTGGCTTACCGCTACCAAACATTTCTTTCCATGAAATATCTCCTTCCAGAGGAAGACTGGTGCCATTTTACAAGTATATGTCAAATTCTGACTTGTTAATAATGTTAGGGTCTTCTCTTGAAGTAGCCACTTTGCCAGCCTTTACTAGAGGTGAGGTCACTGGTTATGCTTCCCTGATTATCCACCCCCCTCATGACTGCCTCCATGCATGTATGCATGTGACTATATGGACATAAGGCACTGTGGCATTAGAAACACTGTCTACTAGAATTTCTATTAGGATGTCATATGATTTAGCAATGTGCTTTTATCTCTGCTGCTCTTCCAAGTGCCAGTGAATCCTGATCAATAGTAAAAAAAATAAAATAATATTCCTTGTTTGGCCCTAACTGGAGTGATCTGAGGTAATTAGTATTTCTTGCTATCACTGAAGGCTTAGTAACAATTATATATGATGCAGAATCCTTATTAGCAATTTTCCCCATCCAGGTATAGAACAGAGGACCTTGTGATTATCTGGCACAGCAGCAGTTTCTAGATAATTCACAACTACTGTGGTACTACCTCTGTTAGCTCATTCACATGGCTTTTGCTTCCAATCCTGCCACTGTGGAGACTTGGACCATACATGCTCCATTTTGTTACAGTGAAAACATTTTATTCCAACACATTGGTATGTACCTGAGCCACTGTCTTCATCTTGCTTGTAGATCCCATTCTGAAGATTTACACTAATCTTCACATTGGGGTTCCTTATTCATATGTGTAGTGTTGGGTAACCCCTTCCTTTATCCTGCTGGCTAAATAATATTTGCCTGTTTTTTTTTATTTCCTCAGTAATGCTATAGTCTTAATCTGTTAACAAGATTTTCATGTTGTCAAACAAAGTTCTGAATTATTACATCCTTATAAGAAGGTCTCCCAGCATTTCAAAAGTTGTACTGTGATAGCCACTTATTGATCCATGAAAATAATCAATTATTTTTACAATGAAGCCACCAACACTATCTCTTGCCTTTCTTCAATGTTATTATTGAAACATATAATAATATATATATATATATATATATATGTTTAAAATATTCAAATTCACCATTTAAACATTTAAATAGCCTATGCAGTCATTGTCAGACATTGTATTTAAAGCATGCAGAACTTTGCCTCAAAAAAAGCAGGAAGAACACATTGTCCCTAGTCAATTGTTTGCTGATAGCAAATGCATAAAAGTTGAATAAAACTATCAAACTCTTATACTCAAGAAACAGTTTAATATTGACATTAGCACCTGGGCCAGATTTTATGCCCAGCTACCTATGTACCTCTGGCAGAGAATAGTCAGTTGTCTTTCATGTTAGCATCTTTGTTCCTCTTCTATAACATGGCAAGGTCATGTTAAGATTTCCTTTCCTGCTGTAGCCTTCATTTGCCTTTACTTTCCTTTGCCTCTTCTGTCTTTTTTTCCCTCTCTCCCTTTCTCACCCCATGTTTTGCACATCAAGCTGTTTCATTTTCTTACCTGATTTGAGGTATCTCCATTCCAGTTCTAGCATCAGTCTTTAAGTTTAAGCTATATTCTATGGACATCTAGGGAATGAGTGAGGCATTTTGCTGAAGTACATGCACTTTCAGCCACTACAAGGTTGCCTACTAGTTCAGAGGACTGAGTCTTAGCTACACCCAAGATAGCCATCCTTGGTTACACTGACAGGTTGGATTCCTTTCAATGCACATCTTTAGTCAGTTGTGACAATGACTTTTTTCAAACTCCAAAAAGCTCACTTCCCTATTTCCTAACGTCTCTGTTTAAAAAAATGAAAAAAAAAAAAAACTGTTGTGCAAGGCAAGCTATAAGATATGTATGTATATATATATATATATATATATATATATATATATATATATATATATATATATATATATATTTATATGGACTCACTTCATAATCTCAAAATACTGAAATGTTGAATTTCAGTATATCGAGACCATGAAATTGAATACACAAAACACCGAAACGCCACAACACCGAGCCCAAAACCACAAACCACAAAACACCGAAAAAACAGCATACACCAAACCACACATACACCACAACACCCACATAACAACAAAAACAAATAAAACCACACTCATACACAACTACAAAACAAATAAGCAGAGGGGCTGCACCACCAGCACCCCCCACATGTGGGGCTGTGCAACCCACACACCCCCTACTTATATATATATTAACTCCGAGATCGTACAAACAGTAAACAAAAGCAAACACACACACACATTCTCCAGTTCCTCACACACACATAAAACATATTAGCACACTCACACACACTCTAACTACCACCCAATACCCTTACAAAATACTCACTTACCTGACATAACAGCTTAATCCACAGATGGCACCCCGCACCATCACAACACACTCCCGGACACTACGTAGCGTAAAGCCATAACCGTGAATGTGAGATATTCAAATTTGCGATTATGCACTTTTGCTATTTGAACAGTTTGACTTTATAGTCTCAAAATACTGAAATTCTACATTTCAGTACTTCAAGATTATAAAGTGTTTATATATATATATATATATATATATATATATATATATATATATATATATATATATAATTTACACATCACTAAATCACAAAAGAGTGAGACTAAAGCACTGAAAGTCCATTTATTCAAAGCTGTACTTCACCAATGTTTATTTTATCGAAGTATGTTATATGAAGGGTGAAGTTTGCAGTGTTTCCAGGTCCATTGTTATACAGTACCACTTGTACAGCATAAGGGGTGGTGCATGGTGGCAGTGCTGATATTGTTTACAATGGATTTTAGTGTGAGAGAGGTAATGGTTTCCTTGTGTTGGGGAAATATATTTGTAGCACGATAAATCATTTGGACAGCACTCCAATGTTCTAATTGCAGATCGCGGTACAATGAGGATTGGGAAATATACCCTTTTCCTCACTGTAGTGCAATCTCAGAATTGGTATATATAATGTGCAGTGGGTGTGGGGAACGCAGCCCCACACATGGAGGTTGCAGGGGGGGTTGATCCCTGCAATAAGGCTAGAGAATGTGTTGCTTTCGTGTTTTGTTTCAGTTGTTGTTATTTCAGAGTTGTGCATTTCAGCTTAGTGCTCTTTTGATGATTTGTTTTTTCAGTGCTTTGGTCTCACTGTTTTGTGTTTCAGTGATGTATAAGAATGGTGGTCTGTAGAATGACATTGATGATCAAGAAGAGGAGGAGGAGTGTGAGGGCAGCATCAAGGATCAAATGGTGGAAACTGAAAAAGGGTGATTGTGAGGTGGAGTTCAGGGAAGAGTTAAGACAGGCACTAAGTGGCAGTGAAGTGTTACCAAATAGCTGGGTAACTACAGCACAGCTAGTAAGGGAGACTGCTAGAAAGGTGCTTGGTGTGACATCTGGACAGGGGAAGGAGGACAAGGAGACCTGGTGGTGGAATGAGGAAGTACAGGAGAGTATACGGATAAAAGAGGTTGGCGAAGAAGAATTGGGATTGTCAGAGGGATGAAGAAAGTAGACAGGAGTATAAGGAGATGAGGTGCATGGTAAAGAGAGAGGTGGCAAAGGCTAAGGATAAGGCAAATAGAGTTGTATGAAAGGTTGGACACTAAGGAGAGAGAAAAGGACCTGTACCGATTGGCTAGACAGAGGGACTGAGCTAGGAAAGATGTGTAGCATTTAAGGGTGATAAACGATAATGAGGGAAACGTACTCATTAGCGAGGAGAATGTGTTGAGGAGATGGAAAGAGTACTTTGAGGAGCTGATTAATGAAGAGAATGAGAGAGAGAGAAGGCTGGATGATGTGGGGAAGTGAATCAGGAAGTGCAATGGATTAGCAAGGCAGAAGTAAGGATAGCTATGTAGAGGATGAAGAATGGAAAGGCTTTTGGTCCAGATGACATACCTGTGGAAGCTTGGAGGTGTTTAGGAGAAATGGCAGTGGAATTTTTAGCCAGATTGTTTAATGAAATCTTGGAAAGAGAGAGGATGCCTGAGGAGTGGAGAAAAAGTGTTTTGGTACCGATTTTTAAGAATAAGGGTGATGTGCAGAGCTGTAGTAACTACAGAGGGATAAAACTGATCAGTCACAGCATGACATTATGGGAAAGGGTAGTGGAAGCTAGGTTATGAAGGGAGGTGATAATTAGTGATCAGCAGTATGGTTTCATGCCAGGAAAGAACACTACAGATGCAATGTTTGCTCTGAGAGTATTGATGGAGAAGTACAGAGAAGGTCAGAAGGAGTTGCATTGTGCATTTGTGGACTTAGAGAAAGCATATGACAGGGTTCCTAGAGAGAAGTTGTGGTATTGTATGAGGAAGTCGGGAGTGGCAGAGAAGTATGTAAGAGTGGCACAGGATATGTACAAGGGTAGTGTGACAGCAGTGAGATCTGCAGTGGGAGTGACAGATTCGTTTAAGGTGGAGGTGGGATTACATCAAGGATCAGCTCTGAGCCCTTTCTTATTTGCACTGGTGATGGACAGGTTGACAGATGAGATCAGACAGGAGTCCCCGTGGACTATCATGTTTGCAGATGACATTGTGATATGTAGTGAGAGTAGGGAACAAGTTGAGGAGACCCTGGAGAGGTGGAGATATGCTCTAGAGAGCAGAGGAATAAAGGTCAGCCGGACTAAGTTGGAATATATGTATGTGAATGAAAATGAGGATAGAGGAATGGTGAGGATGCAGGGAGTAGAGTTGGCGAAGGTGGATGAGTTTAAAAACTTGGGATCAATAGATCAGAGTATTGGTGAGTGTAGAAGAGAGGTGAAGAAAAGAGTACAGGCAGGGTGGAGTGGGTGGAGAAGAGTGTCAGGAGTGATTTGTGACAGACGAGTACCAGTAAGAGTGAAAGAGAAAGTCTACAAAAGGGTAATGAGACCAGCTATGTTAAATGGGTTGGAGACAGTGGCATTGACGAAAAGGCAGATGTCAGAGCTGGATGTGGCAGAGTTAAAGATGTTAAGATTTGCAATGGGTGTGAAGAGGGTAGACAGGATTAGGAATAAGTATATTAGAGGGTCAGCCCAGGTTGGACAGTTTGAAGACAAAGCCAGAGAGGCAAGATTGTGTTGGTTTGGACATGTGCTGAGGAGGGATGTTGGGTATATTGGGAAAAGGATGCTAAGTATGAAGCTGCCAGGTAAAAGGAAAAGAGGATGGCCTAAGATAAGGTTTATGGATGTGGTTAGAGAGGACATGCAGGTGGTTGGTGTGAGAGAGCAAGATGCAGAGCACAGGAAGAAATGGAAACAGGTGATCTGCTGTGGTGACCCCTAATCGGAAAAAAACAAAAGAAGAAGAAGAAAATGTATAAGTTTGTCAATGTAAATGAGACCCATATCTATTTATCTATTATCTATCTATTTATATGTATATATATATATATATATATATATATGTATACAATTATCTCTTAATTCTACCAATGTTTCACTGTTTATTTGAAAAAGATTCAAATGTCTCACCAGAAAAGTTGTATAAGTTGTCATAGAGTTTAATTTAACACCAAAGAAGCTTCTCTTTGAGGAGGGAAACCTGGTTTGTGCTTCTGTGTTCCACGGAGTGGAATGTGATTTGTATATCAAAAAATTAATTATGGCTTCTTTTAGTGTACTGTATATTTTTGTCTTTTTATATACATATATATAGAGAGCTAGATAGATAGATAGATAGATAGATAGATAGATAGATAGATAGATAGATAGATAGATATTTCAGGAGAAAGACTCTTCAGAAAGTCGAACTTTATATGGTTGATACCATATGATCAACTTTCCAAAAGGTTGAATCACACAAAACAAAAATCTACATTTTTGCTGGGGAGACAAGCCCTTCTGCACTACTACACTGCCTGCATATTATATATGCCAACTCTGAGATCACACTACAGTGAGTAAAGGGTAAATTATACTGTCTCTGGTAATAGTTAACATCTGTTCACACAAGTAAGGTTTACAAAATACAGGTATGGATGAAGTTTATAGTTCTTGGGTTCCCTGGATTTCCCTCACTATAGATGTGCCCTGTGCCTTTAAATACAATCTTACTAATAGTAATTGAAAATTGTCCAATACAGATATATGTGTGTGCTTTACATATGTTTGCATGTATGCATATGATTAAGCTACTAAAAAACATCTATCAGATATAAGCACTGAAAACAGAATAATGCAATTATTTACTTGAAATAAATGCAATCAAGCAATCCACTTTGTCCAGGTCCCCTTTAATAATACACAATGACACCAAATGACATTTGCTACCTTTATTAATTTCACACATAACTTTATTACATTATTTCAAATATTGATTGTAACAGTAATGACCTTGTAAAAGCAACATGTAAATCCTTATAACATACATCAGGGCAGCATATCCTGCTCACACTGGCAGAATAAGCAGTGTCCATACCTCCTCTCACTTATTCTGATCAATCAAGCAACATCCTACAGCTCACTTTCATCCACAAAACTCATTGCATCAACACCCAACACCAAGAGGGGGAACCGAACAGGGACAAGTCTGCCCTCTTTTCCACCAACCAGTCTGACCACAGGCTGTTCCACCTCTTTTACAAAAGAACTTCCACCAAACTTTCTAAAAATAAACTTAAGTATATTTTAAACAAATCTAAACCAAACTCATTCAAGTGAACTCCATTGGATCTAAACCAAACTGTGTCCCTGTCATCAAAATCCCTATGGTCTGTCACATACATAACCAACACCCCCAACTGCCACACCAGCCTATAGCAATTAAACCTCTGTGCATTCTACAAAGCCTTAAAACTAGCAGCATTCCTCCAACACAAACATGGTACTATCTCCGACCATAGAATGTACATACCTGGATATAACATCAGCAACATAAAAAGATCTTCCTTTATCTTATCCACCAACTTCTTCTTAGGAATTATTCCCAAATCATAACCAGTCAAATATATCACTGATATTCGAGGAAGCCCCATCTGTGACCATATCACTTCAATTTCATCCATAAGTTGAGTCAACCTAAGACCTCTAATCCCATGCCAACTAACTGTCCACCCCATTCGAGACAAGCCCAAGTCCTTTCCATCCATCCTAACTGTTGCCTTCTTCTCTGCCTAATGTATATACAAATGGCCCAAGATGACAATCTCATATCTTTCCTGAAAGACAAAAAAAGACATATTAAGGGTCTATATTATTTCTTCCACAGCTTAGGTTGTCAAATGCTCAATGATCGACACTTAAGCGTCGAAGTTTCAAAATTGCGAATGGCCATATAAGTGAATTCTTTCCTCGGGAAAGAATTTGCTTGGCCAATATCAGGGATTTGCCCTTTGCCTAATGTAGAGTGATCTCGGAGTTGGTATACTTAGTTAGGGGGGTATGGGGGGCTTTGGTTGAAAAGTTAATTTTATTTCCGGACAGCCTAGTAAATTCTTTCCTGAGGAAAGAATTTGCTTATATGGTTAGTCGTTATTTTGAAACTTCAACGCTTAGGTGTCGACCATTAAGCATTCGACAAACTAAGCTGTCAAAGAAATAATATAGACCCCATATTAATTAGTCAAATCCATTACCTAATATAATATAAAAAGAGATTGGAAGACAACCTCCCCACTCTCTGGATGACCTCAATGGATCTGCCTTCCCTTGCCAAAACTGAAGCCTTACCAATATGAAAAGAATGAGTTAAAAACCTCTCATCAGGAAAACCCATATACATCACAGCACCCTTTTTATTGCATGTACAGACTGATTACCCATTACCACCTTACCGTTTCTCAACCAAAAAAACAATTCCTGAAGGCTACCCACATGAGTCTGCATCAATTCCACAGCCTAATTCACCAGACAAAGCACCTCCCTCCTATCCGTCCCAAGAACTATCTGTGTGCAATTTCCTAATTTAGCTCATTTAGACATATGTAACTAAATGTGCACTGGCCTCAGGAAAACCACAGAAATTCTCCAAACTAATGGCCCTAACAATTCTGATACCCTAAACACCCCCAAATACTTCCATAAACATAAAGTAAGCCACAAAACATAATCTGCTTACTCACCCACCACTAACACAAATCTCTTCAATAAAACATTCAAAATCTGTCTTGTCAATGGCCAACACATATCCATATTAATTCCAAACACTCTACTCCATCCTCTCAATACATGGTCTACCATCCACAACTTTATAAAATCATGCATCCCAGCCACCTGTGCAAATATACTAATCACCACCAAGTCCACCTTAACTGATTGCACCACCTTATCCTGTCCCCAAGCCTGAGCCAAGTATCGCAATAATAGTTACTCTGACCAACCCCTTTCATCATCAGGCAACTGCAAAATAAATTTATCAAAATCATACAATGCCCTACCATATGCCTAAGTTTGCTGCACCAACTTCCTGGCTATGTCAATCCGAAATGTCACACCTCATCTGAAAATGTCATCAGCTCTTCCTCTGACCCCGGGGCCAACTGTGGGAACATGGAAAACTGAAATCAGGAAGAATTGTCAGGAATCGCATTCCCAGCCCCTGCCACATGCACACCTGTGAATGAAAAATGTATTAACAAATTGCAAAACCAACTTACGTAAAACCAACAACAATTCAGATCTCACAGTCTTTGCTTGCAAAACTCACACCACCACCATATTATCCAAATTAAAAATTACCCTACTTCCTTTCAATTGGTCTTGCCAAACTACTAACACAACCCAGACTGGCATTAACTCCAAAAGGCAGCATCCCTTTTCTACTCATCCTTCCACTCCACAGGCCTGAGCAGCAAACCATTCCCCTGCAAAAGATGCACCCATTCTGATTCTGTCAGCTGCATCCATAAACAACTGCAGTTCCTCTTGACTAACCAGATACATCTGAAAAAATGAGACAACATTAAACTGCTCCAAAAAGGATAACAAAGTGCCATATCAGCCCATACAAACTTGTTAATTCTGACCCAATGATGTTTGCTCTTCCCTCCTTTTAACAGCCCAACATGCAGAATTAAAAAGCCTTAAAAGCTCTATAACCTTCTTAATCCACCAATATGAACACATCCTAACACCTTATCCTAACACATCACTCACCTAATCTTCTACTTCAGTTGGGATATCTTGTCAGCCAACAAGCAAAACAACCCACATTCTGCATCCACCAATAAACCCAATAAATCCAATGCCTTAGCTGGGTCTTCCAACATCTGTCTAGCCAATGGAGCATCCAACTTATGACACAACCTCAAAAAGTTCTTGCAAGCCTTCAAAAATCCCTCAACCCCCTCACCTGCTATCATGAAATCATCCAAGTAATGTGCCACCCCCTGTTTATCCACCTGCTGCCGCCAAACCCAGTAAAGTGCAGTGCTAAATTTCTCAAACGTAGCGCATGCTACCAAGCATCCCATTGGCATAGCCTTATCAAAGTAAAATTTATTCCTAACTACCATGCTTAATAACAGACAATCTTCTTCTCATACTGGCAACAGGCAAAAGGCAGATTTAATATCCACCTTCACCAACCACAAATCCTTAAACTCCCAAATAACCTTCACAGTATTATCAAAAGATGCATAATTGACCTTGGCATCCTCACTGAAATGAAGTCATTAATGGAGCTCCCTTCTGGGTATGACAAATGGTGAATCCACCTGAACTCACCGGCCACCTTCTTAGGAACCAAACCCAACAGTGAAACCTTAAAACTCTCAAAGGGGGAGGCTATGAAAACATCCCAGCAATCTACCTGCCTGTAGTTCATTCTCTACCAAGCCTTCAATATATTCTCATTCCCCCGTACAGATCACAAATTCTTACATACTACCCCATTCCCCATTACCCTTGGTTTAATCAAAACCCCATCGAGAAAATACCTAAATTATTTCTTTCTTAAGGGAGGACCCAGGAAATTGCTGGAGCATACACCACAATACTTCCACCTTATTATGAGAATGTGTCTCCCAGCCATCACTTTGGCCCCTGAAAGGACAGCACTCCCCATAACACTCAAAAATTCCCCCTACTTTGAAGATTCTGAAATCCTTGGAAAGAAGAAAGGAATGCACGAACGTCAGTTAAAAACAAACCAAAAGGCACCAAATTAACCTTCCACTGACCACATTGCACTGCTGAATGGCTCCCTGTACACTTTGAGCAAGCATGCAAGAACTTATACACTACCCATGAGCAACATCCCATATTAAAAGTCCAACATACTTCCCCCCCTTTCCCCCTAACCTTCCACCTCTACTAACCACCCTAAAGCTATTCCTCATAGTAGCTATCCATATGTCTAGATGTCTATCCTCCCAATGGAGAGAGTGATCAACTGCTTTAAACTTCTCAAGCCTCTGGTCATACCATAATGAACCGGTCCCCAGCCGAAAACACTGAGCCTCCCAAATCATTAGAAAGTAAGCCAAAAGTGGCAAAGCCAAAGAAGTATCTTTCTCCAGCCAAACTGCCATTTACTAGATGAAATCTTCTACCCAATTACCCCATGTCCTAGTTAGCAGCCTATCTACTCTCCTCCTCCCCAATGCTGCTAAAGCCACCAGAAGGTCCTTGCTCGTCAGTGTTTCTGATTCCACCAATTGCTCCATCCTTCTGCATCAATTAATTCAAACACATCAACAAACACCCCCTCGAAATCTTATCCTTAACTGAGGATAGAATATGAGGGGTCAGAAAAACAGATCCTGCCCCTTGCCCCAAAGCCTGCATAGCTAACCAATCACCCATATGCATGACAAAATGTGACCCAACTTCAGAAAATGATCCTATTCCACAAGGGGGGATGAATACCAAGCTTTCCACAGGCAACCCTACGTTATCTTCTGCACTGATTGCTTCACACTGTCCCAGCTCAGGACACCTCTGTTTATCCCCCATAGACCCTGTAGCTTTACCCAATCCCTGACAGACCTCATCCCCATCTATCCCACAATCATTACCTACACACTCCAAACCTCCCCTACCTAATGGGACTCCCAACAAGATATCATTATCTGTCACTCCATCTGGAGTCAAACCAGTCACTGGAGGATACTCTACAACCACTTCTCTTGACTGCCATGCCCACTTCCCACGAGCCACCAATCTGGTTTCCACAACCAGATGTTGTCTGTATTTGCTGGACTCTCCCGCATCATCTTCCATTCTGAATTCAGCATTGGGCACCTCCTGCAACAGTTCTTCCTCCTGTGCCACAATGACCTCCCACCTCTGCTGTAAACTCTAAAACACAAATAGGACACATTAAGATAGACAAAAACAATTATCCATTCACTTCTCTCAGTGTCTGCCTGCTCTCGCTAAATGAAACCTTGGTAGACCCAAAAGACATCATAAAGCATACCTCTTGACCTATGTGAGCCAAAAGCTGATCAAAGAATAAATCATGGGAACAAAGGCTGAAGATGAGAATAAACCAAAATTATGCAGACAACTTGGGACATTCGGCAAAACTGGACTTAATTACCAGCCAAAGGGAATGCCAAGTACATGGCCTCTCTTAAAATAGGCAAATGAAGGCTGAGAGGAACAAAACCCTGTACCACAGGAACTACAATTCACAGCCTTAACCCTCTGCAACTACTTCCAACTCATACTCTACTCTTATTTTTTTTTGTAATGTAATTCATACCTCTCACCCACTTAAAGCAATAAAGCTGGACAAAACCTAAAATAACAGGAGACAAAGGCCCAGAATTCACCCCTATGTTAAATCCAGCTTATATAAATTTAGAAAGTTGTTACAATGACAGGATTTGTGTTATTGTGCAATTGCTGGAAATACGAAATCTACAGCAAATGTATGTCAGTATTTAATTACTTCAATCTTCAGCGATTAACCAGAAAACCACAATTTTTTAGCGAAACAGACCATAAATATGGGGCATAAAAGCCGAACAATGAAAATCAGGACATTTGAGTGGTATAAAGTGATGTGGTAGCTCCTCCGTGACTGCACATCTACGCTAAATCAACCTCTTAAAACAAGAAATCTGGAAAATGAGTTTACCCGTTTCTCATATTACAAATCAACAAGGAGTTGAAATGTCACTTTGCTCTGATTTTCTTGGGTGGGTAATACGATTAGGTATAGTTAATTAACTAATAAAACAACCCCAGTATATCTCCATGTTACATGTTACTGACTGAACTGCATGACTGCAGCAGCTACAAACACAATGTGATTATACGTCCAGCAGTAGTCTCTGTATAATATTGAAAATAAGTAAATTAAAGCCCTACATAATAGGGGAACCAACACCCAAAATAGGGATATGCTTTTAAATATTGATATTACAAACTTAGAAAGTTGATAGACTAACAGGTTGTGCATTAGCACCAGACCATTGAGAGGTACGCCACACTGCCTCATTTCTAATGGCTGCCCTGTACTGTGCATGCACAGCAGGGGACCATTAATCTACCCAACTTGTAGCCCACATTGAAGTAATTTGTGGCTCTGGCTGGACCAAACTAACAGCCACAATGCCACAACAGCCTACCACCACCACCACCAACACTTTGCCTGGGCTAGACTACCAGGAAACTTCGGCACAGCTCCCCACACCAAAGGGGGCTACAAAAAAAACACACTGTAGAACAAACCCCCAGAATGGTCTACTACAGTTCCCAGCTATGTGGCCTGCCTCACAAGTGAAGCAAAAGAATGGCAAAGAAAACAGGTAAGTCCATCACTAGAGCAACCAAACCACAGCAGAGATGGCTGACCCAAATCACTACCAGAAATACTCCACACTTCACCCCCGGGACTATAACCTTTTCTTCAATGCCAAAACAAAAGAGGACAGAGACAGACAAAAAAAAAATCAGAAACACAAATAAACATACCCAAAACCCTTAAAACCAAACCTTACCACCTCTTTCATGCACACAACTATTAACCCCAAGGCCTATGTGACTACAGCAGTACCTACAGATTGTCTCGGACATAAGTCTGCTCTATTGCAGATTCACACCAAAATGCGATTCTTCTTCCCAGTTACAGTCCTATCAAAACCTAAGTCCCACCCTACATCTACCTCACTTCCTCTGAAAGTCCCCTTAACAAATTAACCCATACCTTCCCACAGCTTGGCCAAAGATAACTCTCTTCTTAATTTTAAACCCTTGTGAGGATATTAGATATTGTTATTGGTGCTAGCATGACTGTCTGAAGTTTTGCAAATAATTGTAAATAATTGTAAATTGCCATGTGTTACATATGCTAGCATGACTAGCTATTATTTTTTAAATAAGTTTCTCCCCGGGATTCAAGAAGTTAAGCACAAGGACGATTTTAGCCTTGCGCTGAGTGTCCTCATTACAGATGGTGCAGCAGCGCCATGTGAATATGTATGAGGGCGAGCTGCCGCACCCTCGACATGCACAAGAAATGTGTGCAAGTGCAGGGGGTGTGGGCAAGTGCTCTATGGAGGCATAAACATGCCCCGATAGTTGCACAACCTACTATGCTTACTATTAGAGACCGCCTCTAATAGTAAGCCAGTAATTCAGTGTCCGTGGATACCGAAATGCATGCTAAGCATACAAGAGTGTCCACGAACAGTGAAATAAAATCAAAGTAGTAAACACACAGGCGCATAGTGGAATGTTGAGCCCCGTCCCTAGAACTTTCACAATTGGATTCCCTGTGTCCCTATTATACATTTGTATTGCTGCAATATTGAATGTGTAAGCAAAGCACAGCATTTTTGCACATTGCTGCCCTCCGCCGAGTGTAGCTTACAAATCAAAATCATTCAAATAGAGAAAAACATGCAGAATCAACGTAAATGTCAATAGAGTAGTGTTTAGAGCATCCACCTAATGAACAGGCATTTACGGTTCGAGCCCAACAATAGCACATATTATTTTCCATGTGGAATGAATGTCATTTTTGCTGTAAATCTGACATGAGTATCACATGAGATGTTTAATTAAATGTCATTCAGTCAAAATGGTACTGTCATAATGAATAAGGCAGTAGTAAGCAGGTGTAAGCACAAATAAACAGCAGTAAACATATATAAGTACCAGTAAGCAAGTCTGAGTGTGCTTGCGCGGGTGTAAGCAGTGCCCGCCCAGCATAGGAAATGTATATAAGAATGTACAGATATGTAATATATATATATATATATATATATATATATATATATATATATATATATGTATAGATATGAAGAACGAACGACGCAACAATAAAGCATACAATAGGAATGAGAAGGGAATCAACAGCAACCCCAGTATTATATAGTGCTGTCAGCGTATGTCATACCAAGCTGGGCAGGAGTGAGCAAAGCACTGCTACTCACATCACAGGCAGGATATTACCAGTAGGAGTAACTTTGTTGATCTGCTAAGTCTACTTTACAATCAGAGGATAGGATGTTTGGCCATCCGACCATTACACAAGCAAGGGCAGGTATGTTCAAGGACCAAATGGTGGGAGAGTCTGAGAATACATGGGTTGGGACAACATACATGTAGGGCCCCTAACGCTCGGGAGAGGGCAATGTGTGGAGATGTGTCATGGCTGCAGTAGCAACTGGGCAATGGATAGTATGCTTGTATGTTGAACTCGGGTGAGGTGGAGGAACTATGGGTATGAAATTATGGTTCCAGGCATGTCAGGATTGGATGGGCTGGTTCTAATTGTACTGCCTTGTGGAGGTCAGCAAGTTTGTAATAAGTATATATGCATACACACATGTGTGCATCTATATGTAGAAGTACATTCTCTGTAACACATTCATTCCATTTGCAGACATAAATAACATGAATGTGCCCTTACAAACCTCGACAGTAAATAGAATAATAGGTTGTGCATAAGAGGGAAGGGACGAAACTGCAAAAACACAGAAGTGTGTACAATGTCCAAAGTCAGTGCTGTGCTGAAAAAATCAAATGTGAGGACTTTCTCACACATGGAATCATTCCTGTGATCTGCCTGCTATGGCAACGCCAATTATTAAACCGGTCTATTTGTAAAAGAATTACACCAAAGTCTTACATGATTTTGTTCTCATGTGTAATGTGTGCGTTACCACATAGTCATACTTATTAATGTATTGTAGTGTCATAGTAATGGGAGTAAGGATGTAATGAAGTATAGAGTCAAATCTTGAAATAAAGACATGCGTGTCCCATGTGGGACAACTCAAAAATTGCGAATAGTGTCTTTTTGGTCACTCATGTCACCAATGTTTGTGGACTAAAAGTTTGGGATTTCTGAGGATACGTAGAACGAGTCAATCGATGGGATGGGTCTACAGGAGTAGGGAGTGGCCAATGTGTAGTGGTGTGGATACACTACAAATCCAACTGGAGAATGGATGACTGTAGTGTTAGTGAGATGTTGGGGTGCGTGTTTGGGGAACCAGGAGTCATGGGTATATGGGTATATATGCAAATGAAGTAGCACAGCAATAGTGTATTGGTTAGAGCATCCGCCTAACGAACAAACAATCCCGTTCCGAATCCCACTGCAGCACATACAATTTTCCATCCATAATCTGTACATGAACATATTTCGACATCTGTCCACTGTATAACCTGCAAAATAACAATTAAATGTGAAGCGGAGCAAAGTGTCAGTGTCATAATCAATAAGGCACTAGTAAGCAGGTTTAAGCATATATAAACACCAGTACGTGTAAGTGTGTTTGCGCAGGGAATGCATTGCTTTACAGACACACCTATATATATATATATATATATATATATATATATATATATATATATATATATATATATATATATATATATATATATATATATATATATATATATATATATATATATATATATATATATATAAATATAAATATATATATATATATATATATATATATAGATATATATATATACAGACACACACACACACACACACACACACACACACACATATATATATATATATATATATATATATAGTTGCAAACATATACATTTACAGATATATATATATATATATATATATATATATGTGTGTGTGTGTGTGTGTGTGTGTGTGTGTGTGTGTGTGTGTGTGTAGATATACAGATATACAGCTATGCTAGGAAGCAGCACACAAGAATGACATATGTTCACAGCCTATGCCAATGGAAGTGAGGGGCCCAAGCAAGAAACATGAAACATGTAGCATGACCTTCCACCCCCCCTCCCATTCGGACACAGGAAACATACACACAAACCCGCAAACAATGTAAATAGTCCACTGCTCCCCAAACCACAGGCAAGATACAACTGGGGGAGGGTACACCGTGCACCTGTGAAATCTAATCTTGGAACATAAACAGGAGTGTCCCGTCCCTTGCGGGACACCCCAAAAATTGACATAAGACCAAAAGAAGGTGATACACCGACCATTCTGGCTGGGGTCTGTACATACCCAGAATACAAGGGTGGGAAAGCCTGATGACCCATGGGTTGAGACAATGTATGATATGGGTCCCGTGAAGTGGAGAGTGGGCAGTGTGTAGTGGTGTGTTCAGACCCGACCAGGACCCAGAGTAAGGATGGGTGCTGTAGTGGAGGTGCGGGAACTATGGATATGCAATTATGGGCCTAGATGTAAGTACAATTCCGAAATGAGCATAGCTTACACCCATGCCTCTCAACCCCTCAAAGCAAATCCACTGGACAGGACATAAACCATTGGGGGAACAAATCGGGACCATACCTCTCAACTGTCCCTGATTTCCAGTGAAGTCCCTGATTTTGACTCAAATTCTAACTCTGTCCCACTTAATCCCTCCTAAAACTAGTGACTTTTGGAGGAAAGGTGGTGAATTACACTTAATGAATAATGACATCAATTAAGAGTTTTAAACTTCATTTACCTCAGAAAATGTGTATTAATTCATATGCTCTGATTCTGTCAGTGTCATGTTAATTGCACTAATATTTCAAACATGTCCCTGATTGTCCCTGATGTTGTCATGACTTGTCCCTGATTCAGTTGATATTTGTCCCCAATCATTTGAGAGGTCTGATAGGGACAGAAAGCACTTACAACCTTAAAAAGATGATAGAATAATAGGTATGCAGTGGCATGACTCGGCTGAAAGATGTGGGTTCCAAAACCCAATTACTTGTTTGTATTGAATGGTGTCAGTTCCCATGTATTAGCCAGACAGGTGCAGATTGTAAGAGGAACACACCAATAGTATGAATCAAACTCTGAACAGGCCGGCATGCTTATGCCTAATGGGCAGCCATTTCTGATACTGTAGGCATGTAATCCAATGTAATAGGCATCACAAGGTAATATTGTAGTCCTCACTCCCACCCAGGTGTGTGAGTGTCAGATGCAAACACCAAATGCAGTGCATTTGCAAGGTAAGCCTGTTTGGGTATCACACTGGGAAGCAATGTAGAGGCTAAATGAGTGTAAGAAACTGTAACCGGAGGTTAGCATTGCTTAGCTCTGTGCAAACCCATGCACACCCACTCACAACTGCTTTAAAGTGCCTTAATCACTCCGTATCCAATGGCCTTGTTCTGCCTAGCAACAAAATAAATGGCCCCTGCAAGACTCAAAACCAGAACCCTACACACCCAAACAAAGTGATTTACCACTAAGCCATGGCAGATATATAGACAGTGGATGTTATCACAAACATATCATCTAGCACATTCATTCAACAGTATAGGAAATGTATTCCATCATGTAGATGTATGTGTGTGTGTGTTTATGTCCAGATATAGATGTATTTATTTATTTTACATTTGTTGACCAGGCTAGTCTAACTGGAAATATGTCCATTTTCAGTACAGGCCCAAGGAGAAAAGCTCCATAAAAAGACATGCACAAAAACAGAGCAGTAAACTACAATTACAGGATACAAAGACATGCACAAAAACAGAGCAGTAAACTACAATTACAGGATACTTGTAAGACAATAACAGGTGTTACATTCCATTTTTTTTTTATTGAGTGCAAGAAGAAGAAAATAAAGAGAGGATTTAGAAAGGTGGGTAGATACCAAAGCAACGTAATAAACGGGAACAGGTGGACAGACCAGATAATAACAGAATTGGAAGAATTAGTATAAGGGTAGTGACTATAGATAAGGCAGAAAGAAGGCCAATTCAGTTGTTCCTAGTTGCAATAAGTGAACGTCTAGTGTAGGGGCCTTAAACTGGCTGTGAAGAGAGATATAAGTGCTAGTAGCCTAGGGTAACAGTAAGAGATATTCTAGTCAGGGTTGGTACAGGGACATAGCCAGTGGGTTGTAAGGTATGACTTTAATTTCTTTTTAAATAGAGAAGTAGAAGAAAGAGATGTGACCGCACTAGGAAGTAAGTACCAGCTTTTTCCCAGAGTATTAAAGAAAAGGGATTCTCCTGCTTTATTGTTAGGTTTTTGGGTAGTTATGAGTAGTTTGTCTGCAAATCGTAGGTTTGTTAGATTTTAATATGGGCTGATTAGACTTGTGAGAATTGGTATATTGCCTGGATAATACAGTACTTTGTGGGAAATAACCAGTTGGTGAAAAATAATTTGATTTTGCAATTCTAGCCAACCCAGTTGATTAAGATTTAGGCAGTGGTGGGTTCTAAATTGGGAGCTGGTAGCAAATCTGGCAATACTGTTGTAAGAGATTGCCAGCTTGTTGAGGTTGCTTTTAGATAGGTTTGTATATATAGGAGAGGCATAAAAGAGTGTTGAGATTAGGTGGGTGTGGGCAATGGTAGTTCTGGCACTGGGAGTAAGGAAGGGTTTAATTCTGCAGAGAGAGAGCCTAGTTTTCGGTTAACTGATTTTATTGTGGTATTGATGTGACTATCATAGTTGAAGTTATGGTCGATAGTCACTCCTATGAGTTTAGTGTTAGCATCAGGGGATATAACTCTACCATTTTTAGATTTAATAGTGAAGTGAAGTGGGGAGGATTTTTGGGTGGGAGTAAACAGCAGTAGTTTAGTCTTTTTAGGGTTAAGGAGGAGACAATACTGTAAAAACCATTCCTCTACATGCTGAAAGACATTTTGGGTGAGGGACTGCAGTTCTTACGGATCTGTAACTGAGGATATTAGTGTGGTGTCGTCTGCATATTGTATGGATATAGCATGGGGGATACTAATAGATAGATTGTTTATAAAGATAGAGAATAGAAGAGGACCCAAAATAGAACTTAGGGGTATACCAAGGGAGACAGGAAGGAGGGAGGATAGAGTATTGTCCCAAAGCACTGCCTGTAGCCTGTTGACTAGGTAGGACTTGAACCACTGTAGGGCTTGAGTATCGAGGGAAAGGGACTTAAGTATATTCAGTAGTAGGTGATGGTTAACCATGTTGAATGCTTTTGAAAGATCTATAAAGATAGCAGAGGACAGGGTGTTATTATTGCGTTATTATTATAGATACATACATATATATAGATATATCAAGAACATCCCATGTGACAACAAAGCATTAAAAAGAAATGAAAAGGGAAACACCAGCAACGCCTGTATTATGTAGTGGTGTTGTCCTATATAATATCAAGACACATACCTCTCAACCTTACCGAATTTCTCGGTTTTCACCGGTTATGTGGTCCAAATAATGGGGTGCCATGATTCCCGAGTGGAACCCCTTAATTTCCGATTTTTTCAGCTCTACTTTTTAAATTTTGGGACTTTGACTGACGTGCGATGATGTCAGTCCATGAGCCAGCCTGTCAGAAGCATTCTCAGCTGTTTCAAGCAAGCAGGAAATACAAACTGTTCTCTGTGATGCTCGTAAATAACTTCAGCAAGCGGACCAGAGGGAATATTTATTCACTGAACCACACAACAATGTTATTTGGAAGCCAGAACTCAGGTTTCATTTGCGAACGAATGAACTGAAGGGAAAGGGAATATTTATTTGCGAGACGAACCAGAGGATTTTAGCTGCAAGTCAAGAAAGCCAGCGAATTTAGAACACTGTCAAGGTTGTGTGTGTGTTTACCCCGTCTTCCTCACTAACTTATATTTCATTCCAAGCTGATCCCTGTGTCAGAGTACAGTAAAATATGCTGCATTCGCTTCCTCATTAACCACTCCCTAATTTGCTAATACATTCAGGATCCCTCATTACCAAAAGTTCAAAAAAAATACAGTGTCTTACGTTCAGAGGTATAAAGTCGTAATACCTCGATTTGCCAGCAGATACGAAGGCAACGTGGAAGAAGGCTATCCAGACAGTTCCAAAAAGTAGGAGTAAATGGGTCTCAAAATAATTTACAGTCATAACAAAGATCATCTGGAATGCAAGGACAAGGCTGCATTCCGGTCGATCTTTGTTTTTATTTTTCACAGTTAGTTAGAAGTAAACTTAGAAGAAGCCTGTGTGAGCAAGCATCTGATAACAGAGACGGTGTTTTATTTTATTGGTTTTTTTTTTATTTAAAATAAGTGTTGTTGTTCATTGGCAACCGTTGCTTGCATACTTGGTTGACAATGGCACTTGCTTGTGTAAAGTTTAGTTTAGAAGACAGCAGGAGTCAGGACTCGCAGCAAGCAGAACAAGACAATTTAGATGAGTCTACGGACTCAGAGCTGTGCGGCGGTGTAATCCTGGTCCAAGTCAGTGACAGGTTTAAAGGTTAGTAGTACTGCTTATATAGTAACTACTCAGGTTTAGCACTGCTTATATAGTAAGTACTAAGGTTTAATGGTTAGTACTGCTGAAATAGTAAGTACTAAGATTTAATGGTTGGTACTGCTGATATAGTAAGTAGTCAGGCTTCAAGGTTAGTACTAATGTTATGGCTTGTGGCTTTACTTTTTCACAGTTTTTGCAGGTTAGAATGCATTTACTTACCTGTGAAGTGAAAAGTTTTAGTAAGATGCTGGAAATGTGCTATGATGTTAAAAAACTGCCAGAAAACAAGCTTTTAAGGAAAGAATTAGAAACAGTGAAGACACAAAAGGATCACAAAACAAGCGCTAAGAATATGCAATCTGTATAAAGATTAAATTATCAGAGCAAATAAACAAATTCTGTGGAGAACTGGCTGGGAATGAGCTGTTTGGATGCTCTATGAATAATTTTTTTAAGAAATGAAGTGGTACACAAAGAACAAATATAACAAATTCAGTTTACTGTAATCTGCCCCATAAAACATTCATGGTTTCAGCTGGAAATATAAGATATACTTTCTATTTTTGGCAACTTGTATCATTGTGGAAGGCTGATGTATGGTAGGACTCATCCAATGATTTATACAGGAGGAAAGAGATACACTCCACTAGGGCCTAGTCAGGCAATACTTTGGTGACCTAAAGTGCTGACATCCAGACGAGAAAAGAGGAAACTCAGGCTCAGGTACTATAAAGATGTTCCCAATCTTGATATGAATGGTGGAATACAATGGATTTCTGTAGAAGATTTAGGAAATTATCCAATACATTACTGCAGGCCACACTGATGCCTGGCAGCCTGACAGCAGCTCACATCATGTCTTTTAGCACAATTTCACTAATTTCAAAAATGAAATGGTACAGTTTATGACCAGATTATGCAACACCAAATTAAATTTATGTGAGCGTGCAAAAAATTAAGTGCTGATTTACAAAATAAAGCACAACAGTGCAAGTTTCCTAAGGATTTTTCTGTTAACATTTGCATGACGGTGGCAAGGTTCAAGAACTTATTGCTTTTGTTGACTAGGGCAGTTTGACTGGGCTGCAGTAGCTCCTTGCAGTAGAGACCCAGGGGAGGAAAGCTCCTGTAACAAAATAGGCAATTTTATACAAGAGTGAAAAATTGAAAGTATAACTTTATAATATACACATGCAATAACTAAAAGGTAACTATACTAGAAAAAATGCTGCAGTAAAATATAGAGACATTATATATATAAATACAAGGCAGTTTGCCATATAAGTGTGGTTTACAAAATATGTGTAGGAGAAATAAGAGGTGTTATGGGACATATGAGTAGAAAGCAGAGCGGAGGTGAGGAAAGGTGAATAATGTGGGATTTGCTACACAATTAAAAAAAAATGGTTACCATTTATTACAGGGTCTGGGACCAAATTTTGGCCATCTGTTCTTCAGTTTGTATTTAAAAGTTGGTACCCCACAATCCCATTTGGAGTGGGTGGGGTTACATAATTATGTATGCAAATTTTATGTTAATCGGTATACAGATTTGTACCTGTTTTCATGGGCCTTTGTCCAGATTTTTGATGTTTTCAGGTTGAGAGGTATGTCAAGACACCCTCAGACAGACATGTGTCATTAATACAAGCAACCATTTGGCCAAATACATCACTCTGTGCATTTTATTTACATTAACACAACAGTTCCTGTCCAATCATTATGTGAGAACAGTACTCTTGCAAGGTGCTGTGTGTGACATCATCATCATGAAAAAGGTAAATGGGGTAAGCATAGAGGGACCGGTAGTGTTGTGTGTACAATGGGGTTGTCTGCATCACGTGTACCTGGAACCTTTAGGAGTCATGTGCATACCAGGATCGTGTGCCTGAGAGACAGGGGTGAAGACAACTGGAGTATGTTGTGATGCAAATTAAAAAGGTTACATGTGCCCAGTAGACATGTGTGTGAAATGGACAGCTATGTATGGGGCAAATGTTGTTCTAGGAACAGATTGGCTTCCGTAGGGTGAGAGTGGGATGTGGGGGGAGGAGAGTAGGCATGCTCATGGAGGATAGGTTGGGTAGGATGACAGGTAAGACAGCATACAGGGTGGTATATGACATGTGGGGGGATACACCTTGGACGGGGAGGGATGTTTGGCAGTCACAAGCCCATGAGCCCCCAGATGGAAACAATGGGATGGAGGTCCCCACCCATGGGCAGCCACCACTGCATCAAAACAGCTGCAAAGGTGGCTGTGCTGAGGGCTGTCTAGGAGTGGCAGGCTCACCCTGTAAATGTGACACTCTGCTCTCGAGCTGCCGTATCTGGCCTCAAAGTCCCTTATTGAGCCCCCTACGCACCATGTCTGATACTTTATGACAGTGGACAATTTCCTGTCTGGACCTGCTACCAGGGGGGACAAGCCCCATCCTCAGTGGTGGTTCCACCAGAAGGTGATGCAGAGCCAACAGAGGTGGAGGTCCAAGACTGGGCCCCAGATGTGCTGGTGCCTGGTGCCATGGCCAGCTGAAGTGGGACAGGAGGTTCTGCCGGGACCTCCAATCCCATTCAGCCTACGGTGTTGCAGTTTTAACACAGATATGGCTTAGTAATAGTCAACAGCATTCAGGATTACTTATAACAGCATGCATAGATATGACCATCAACCCAACACAACAGATGGCATACATTTGCAGAGGGAGCAGAACACATGCATATATACTGCATGACATCTGTACAAAGTGTAGAAGACTTGTGACTGCAGCTATGAACAGTGGCCCATTATTGGCAAGTCACTGTGAGAACCTCAGTCAGTGACTGTCATACCACTGTTTCATGTGACATATGTTCAATAAGGGATGAGATGCCAGTAACTCTCATCACTATCACCATGTACTGACTGCAATTCTCACACTATGCTTCTGCAGTTCACAGATTTGTGTTCAGTGAGTAAAACAAGAAACGAATGGTTCCACACACTGACCAGTCCACAGATGACCCTACAGATAGGGGTTCCCTCACAAACAGAGCACTGCCTTGTCAGTTTTAAAACATGCAGAATAGCCATTACCACACACAACTTGTTAAACTGGCAGTAGTCTCAATGAAGCATAGCTACACTTACATGCTGTAGTCATGTCTGGCACATCACCCTCCTGTCTTTAGGCTATTTTCCACTGTGTATGTTGTTTGAGGAATATCCAAATATCATCTGTGATGCTGTTTACCAAACACCAGATCCAGGTTCCACTCACAGCGACTGTCATGGGAAAACACCAACATGATGTTCCTAGATATTGTACTGTGTTTCCATGTGATTGGCTATGGGAACATCACCACAGCTGTTCCACATGCAGTCAGCTAGAGGAGAACTGCAATAGGTGCAGAGGCCATCACCTGATCATGACCATCACTTGCAAAACACAAGCTGCTGCTGAGTAGGTGTACAACTCCATATCCACCAGAAAGTGTGTGGGAGGGACAGATAGAGGCAAAATACATCAGAGAAGGGCTTGGAGACTAAATCCTAAGCATTATCTGTCACACACCTACCAGTACAGGAGTTCAATCCTCTGACTGACTAGCCATTACTATTACAAGTACATGCAGTTACTCCATGTGCCACATAGCTGACATGTTGGTGTGCTGTAAGAACATATATGTGTGCTGGTGAGTGATATCTGCAACAGAGTTATAGTAGACATACATTAGGTGTAGCACACATGGCTGTCCACATGAACGGATGTCATTGTCAACACAACCACACTCTCTAAGGGACTCAGACACATTGCTACACTTTGCCAAGCTGACAAATACACTTACTAACTACTTAGTTTGCCACACTGCAGTAATGCACAGGTACTACATGCACCACAGTGGATATCCTAATGTTCTATGGGCTAGGGCATGTGAACATGTCTGACATCAGTCAGTATGCCAATGGGAGTTATACTGGGTGTGACTGTGGTTGGGAGCATCATACCCCACATGCAGACACAAGGTGCCAGTACTGATCTACATGTTGCTTTGCTTCATGTGTGTGTAGTGGTTGGCTGTGCAAGATAGCTGTACAAGGCTGGGTGAGGGGTAGTCCTTGGCATCACACCACCCGGTAATGATGTGCAGTGTGGTTCAGAGGATGTAGTGTCTGCAATGTCCCACACAGGTGGGTATTGTATAAACTATGCTGTCATCCTGGTTATCATTGTGTATGGCCATTGCTTTGCAATGCATGCCATGTCTGTGTTTGATAGTCCTTGACATGGACATTGCCTGGGATGTGCACATCACACAATAATGTACAGTAACATGTACAAGTGTACCTGGTTTGGCTGGCACATGGTGTGTACACAGACTGTTATCATCAGATATGCCAATACTGGCCTGGTGTGGCAGGACCTGCTAATAGACAGCAGGTTGGCCCTGCACCTGCATTGATAGCATGATACAGGTATTCCCTGGTGTCAGTGGCATCTGTCCATACAGGGCGTGTGTGTAAGGCATTGTATGGCCTTTGTGGATCACATTTGATGGCACCACATATACTGCAGGCATCCAGTGGGGAACATAGTGAAGGCACATTGTCCACAGTTATATTGTACTGCTGGACAGGGTGCCATGTCCTCTGCAGCCCACTGCAATCACACCATGCCTACTATCTGTCATCAATTTGCAGGGTACTAGCAACATAGCTGGATATTCTAGGCAAGTGTGTTTGTGTATAACACATGGGTTCAGAACGTATTCCAGGTAATAGTAGGGTTGCATACTTTGTTCACCAGGCCTTTTGCTGGATGTAGGGGTATGGATTACCAACACAGTCCTTTGGCTGATTGACATCTGTACTCCTTGTGAGGTGGACATTGTGACATATAATATGGATACCATATAGGAAAACTACAAAAACGCTCACCAACATGTCCAGTGGTTAGACACTCAGAACCACCTCCACACAGGCTCTGACTGTCAAACACACATACACCTGTCATGTCTTGGAATAGAACCCCTACCTAATTAGCTTATCACACTACAGCATTGCACAGTTACAGCATGCGCTATGGAGATTACTGGGTTAGAGCACTCCCAGAGGTGTATTTCTTGGTGGGTGACATCAGCAGGATTGCCAAAGGTGAGTATGTGAATTGTAAAGAGTGTGCACACTCTAAAAAGCATAATTCCTTTCTCAGATAGACACACACACACACTTGGCCTGTCTGGGATTAGAACACCTACCAAACTAGTTTATCACACTACAGCATTACGCAGCTACAGCGTGCACCATGGAGATTACTAGGTTACAACAGTCCCAGAGGTGTATTCATAAGTGGGCGACATCAGTAGGATTGCCAAAGAAGGGCATTTCAAGTGAACTCCGAGTTGTACATGTCTGTTACCTGCGTGTACCCACTGCTTATTGTCACAAAAACACATTTACACCTGCTTAAAAGTGCCTTATTCAGTCCTAATTGACACTATCAACAAGGCTTGCAGGTCTTGAACTCTGCACACTGAGGTCACTGGACTTACCACCAAGCCATCTGGATTGTACACATGTTTCATGGATATTATAATGCACATCTTACTACAGGTATTCCACAGTACTGAAAACAAATGGGACAGTCACTTTGTGTACATATGTACAGTACCCTTGAATGTACTGCACTCTGTGAAACAACAAAGACAAGTCTACATCTGTACAACTGTCATAACTACACACACACACACATATATACGCACACACATATATATATATATATATATATATATATACATTATATATATATATATATGGGTTCATGTCATTTGATCGACAGTTCATTTGATCGACAAGCATTTTAGGTGGGGGCTTCGCCCCCCACACCCCCCAATGTGGGGGGCTGTGCCCCCCACACACACCCTAACTATATATATCAACTCCAGGGTCGCACAACATTGGGGAAGGGGGCAAATGCTTGTCGATCAAATGAACTGTCGATCAAATAAACTGCCGATCAAATGAACTGTCGATCAAATGACATGAACCCATATATATATATATATATATATATATATATATATATATATATATATATATATATATACATGTCTGAACACCCTTTGTGACACAGAAGGGTTCCAAAGGAACTGACGTGTACACAAAACAGAGGCATCTCTTGTTTTATAACATTTAAATCTTAATCAGTTCACCAGAGAAGGGATGGTTGTTGTGTATGTGGAGTTTGGGGTGCAAAATGATGGCTAATGTAATCTACCCTGGGGATTGTGGAGTTTGAGTGGGGGAATGATGGGTATGGACTTACAACCCAGTGACCACTTCTGTGTCACTGCTCGAGAATGGCACAGGAAAATAACATACCCAACTGTAGTCGTTCTTGACTGTGTATTCTTTATCATTCCTAACTATATAATACTTTGTAGACACCAGTCACCACAGTTGGTTACCATGGTGTGCAGCATGTTAAAAGACATTACACATGTGTATGCCTGGCTGCAGGGTAGTCAAACACACAAACACGCACACACTTGCCAGTATTGTACATACACATCTTACCTATGTAAAGGTAACTAGTACAGTGGTATGCAGTTAGGGTATGTGCCACAGAACATATACGATTACACTTACTCTGATTCCACTTCTAAGCTGGGTGACATAACAGGACTGATTACTTGCAGTGGGGAGGGGGGAGGGGAAAAGAGAGGTTTATCAGTTGACAAGGATAAAGGCCAGTGCAAAAGGTGGTATCTCTTTGGAATGCAGCAAAACCTGCTGTCATGACAGGATGCAGACACAAATACACACACTCAGGCATTTGTTGACACACACAAACAGTTGCCAGTGGTGGGATCAGAACTCTTGCCTATCTACAGATCACTATTACAGTACTACGCAGTTACAAGACACACCACCGAGATTACACATTCCAAGGCCGTCAGAATGCCCTTCTAAGATTGAGGACAACAACAGGGATACTGACAGTCATGATGTACATAGCTGTAAACCTGTGTGTTTAAAGTAGGTGTCCATTAAAACCTGTATGCACAAAAAAGACACATCATCTGCAGGTAGTACATAGGTAGGCCTGAGAGGTGTAGTTGTAGCACAACAGGAACCTGAACTGGAGTATGCCCATCAATGGAATGGACAACTACTATCACTATACAGGGTTAAAGTGGTCATGCCCATACACATAGAATCACAGAACTTGTTTGGATGCATTGACTCCAATTACACAAGGTGACAGTGGGCATGCTCATACACTTAATAGCACAGGGCCGTTTGGGATGCACTATGACTATAACTACACAAGGTTATGCTGGGTATGCTCATACACTTAGTAGCAAAGGGCTTGTCTGGATGCACTGACTCAAATTACACAAGGTGGCAGTGGGTACGCTCATACACTTAGCAGCACAGGGCCGTTTGGGATGCACTCCGATTCTAACCACAGAGGGCCACAGTGTGCATGCTTATACACTTACATGTACAGAACACATTGTAATGGACTCCTATTGCAAACACACAGGTTTACAGCTATGTACATCTTCCCTGTCAGTATAGATGCACATCATACTGGTTTACTACCAGATACCTGTATGTGGCCCGTAAATGACATATCTGTGTCTGTGCTGTGTGATACACATGCATACATGTACATGAAGTACTGACATATATATGTTAAGTATACACAATCGTGCATGTGTTGATGTGACAGACAATAGGTTAACTAGGACCCACAGGCGGATGCTACCTACAGCATGTGTCACACACCTCACTGCCCTGAAAGGCATACATTGATAGCAGGTTGTGGACAGTGGCATTACACTTGGAACAGTGGCATGTACAAGCATAATGTGTGAGCCAAATTGTGTAATGGTACTGAGATGCAGGTGTCAAGATGACTTTTCCAAGCTGTGTTAGTAGTTGTCATTATTAGCAGAACTGCTACACTAAGTATATCTCACATTGGTTATATACACAATGTCTGCTGCTGTCCATCACCTTATATGTGGCATTTGCTACCAAGCACATTACTGCCTCATGCAGTGATGTCATGGTATGAGTGGCAACTGCTAGACCAAAACAATGAGCCAATGTCCTGCTGTTATTATGATGTTGTCCAGTATCTGTCATTCCTGGCTGTCATGACTGACCGACAAGCCTTTGACACAGAGCACATGCATCCATGTTTCAAGTGAGTGTGGATAATATCTAGGTCACATTTACCCATATAGTCGCATTCGAAGGTAAATGTTCTACACACAGAAGTAACACCCTGACACCTACAAGACAATTACATTGGATGCTTATGCTAACCAGTGCTAGATGTGTGGCTTTTGTAGTCCATTTGCTCAGTGTAGAACCTACAATGGGGAATACTGACATATGTGCAGTAAGGAACACCTGGCTGAAGGCTCTGTGGTGCACAACTGCACTACCACCATATAACTCAGATCCAGACATGCGGGCCATAATACTGGTATGGACCATTCCAAGTAGTGGTGTCCAAATATTCATAAAGGCTACTCACATGTAAAGACCACTACTCTGACATAACTCATCACAGATGAGTCAGGTACAGGTGACAGTGGCAAATGCTGCATTCTAGGTTGTATCCTCATATACATCCACCACCTTGTCCCCAGACTACCAACACACATCCATATGTGGTATAACATAGTATGGTACACCACCAGATAACCTTCGATTGGTGGACTGTACTTAGGCCTACATCAGCTGTGCAAAGTACCCATGTGCAGACACAGCTGCATAATGTGTAATGCAATGCAATAATATCACTGTTTGTTACCAGCTCAGTTGCACACACACCATGGTCCCTCAGATGTTGTCAGCATTAACACAGTGAACTGTTGCTGTACACCAGTAAACAACACCCTCATGATTGGTTTTGACCTAACTGTACCTGCCCTGGATATGTACATCCCACACTCATACAACATAAATGACATTACCATAGCTTTCGTTATCCTGTCTACATAAAGCTGGCTGCAGTCATTACACACATGTACATGGCAGATAGCATGCTAACAGTACATAAGATTTGATATCTATGTTAACAGAGGTAATATCCCTTCTCTACTCATCACCCAAGACACCTATCATATCATTCAACAACCTATGTGGCAAGTATGTCATTAGACATGTCCACCTAATGCAATGCCTACAAACATATCCAAATAACAAGATCATAGGACCTATACAAGGCCTGTATTGACAGACTCAGGGAAATCCAGCTCTGCTCTGTATGTTTCTGACTAGTCACAGGTGATATGTTCATGACATGTACAGCCATGTGTGTCCACAGCTCCTACATATACCCCATGTCAACAATTGCAAGCCATGCATGCTGTGTGCTGTCTGGACATTAGCCTTAGTACCACAATAGCCAGTACATGCTGGGGTGAGATGTTTACAAGCCACAGAGCTCGCACATGCTTGAATGAGTGCACTGCCTAGCTCTAACAGAGCACATTACTGGCACTGTTCCAGTTAACATGAGGTGTGTGTGGCAAATATGATGTGCTCACTGTTGTCCATTACAGTGCCCTGGCTTCACCATGGCAGTGTCAAGTAACACACAAAATGGAAACGGAGAAAAAAACCCAAACTAGTAAAAACACTGTATTCCTCGTTGTACAGAGCCCAATTAAGGCAGTCCCGCAAGCGTTGATGTAAGATGATGAATAATATCAAGCAGACTCTTCAGTCCAAAAAGAACCAAGCATCAAGTTTATTATCAAAAGGCAGTAATTCCATTAAGCGCTTTCATTTCCAAAACACGGAAACTTCATCAGAATAACACTGCCATTAAAAACAGCCCACATATATATAACGAATTAGTTGGTTAATTAATTAATTCAATTACATCATTGGAACAGAGTACATAGATTTAAAGGTACATAATAAAAAAAACTATTGTTGTGTCATTCAGTTTATCCATATATAGTAAATAAATTGTATCTCTGTTTATATGATATGAAATACCAAAACAACATAAAAACCATGTAAAGGAATCTTTTGTATGTAATAAAGTTAATAAATACATTCAGCACATGTACCTAATGTATAAAGAAGTTATGTAAAATGTATATATTAAAATAAAAATCCCTAAAGTCCACTAAGTACCCACAAGCATTTGTTCATAAAAGATCTAGTAGAATCAAATTGCTAATAATAAAATATTTATATCACTGAACAAATAGAACTTGAAAAACTGTGTACATAAATATAAATAGTAATATTGATGTAAAATGTTAAATATAAAAATAAAATTAGGGTTAGTTTACTATTATATTTCATTACAGTAATGAAATTGAAGTCATGTGACAATATAATAGTATATAATAATGCTATAGCCCTTTGCTGTTTATAATTTCATAAAAATCATAATGAAAATAAATGAAAAAAAAAAATAAAAAATTGATAAACTATTAATAAACTCATCTCTTATGGTTATATGTTTTTCTTTTGGTTTTATTTGCTTTTAATTTTAAAACTGGTAGAAGTGATATATGGTCATTCAAACCAGGGGGTATATTGGAATCCAGCCTTAGTTGCCAAATAAGTTCTCTATAACTAAGCTGGTTTTCCCATTCTCCCCCTCTGTTGTTTCTAGCTAACTTTTCCAAAATCCAAAACTTAAAATTTGCCTCCTTACAAGTTTGTGTATGGCGAAAAAGAGCATTGATTTCCTTTTTCCTGTTGACATCATACATGTGTTCATAAATTCTTTGGCGTAAGTGTCTTTCTGTCTTGCCCAAGTAGTAACACCAACATGAAATACAATAAGCCAAGTAAACTACTCCACTAGTGTAACAAGTATAATAATGTTTCCCTTTTATTGTAGTTAGAATGGTGGGTAGTGTTAATTCTTCTATGTTGGCTATAAATGTACATTGCGGGCATCTTCCACATCGAAAGGTACCTTTTTTTCCTAGTATCCATCTCCTGCTTGTTCCTCTCAAAGATGGTTTTAAGGTTTGGTCCCCTTCTAAAACTGTAACATAGATGTCTATCAAATATGTTCAAGGTATTAGGCATACTTTTAAAAATGTCCCATGTTTTATTAATAGCTTTTCTTATTAGTTTAGTATTAGAATTATATGTCATGATAATAAACGGTGTATCTAAAGCCATATTGGGAGCAATGTCATTGCTAAAATTTTGATGTTCGTCTAAAGTACTATCATCATTCCTCATTTTCGTGTTGAGTAAGGAAATATATTTGGTCCCCCAACCCATGGCAACCTCTTGTTTTAAGGGAAGTATAATGGAATCTGGATAGCCCGTCTCCAAAAATAACTTGTGTATGTAATCTAATTCATTAATCAAATCACTATATTTAGTTGTCATCCGGGCCACCCTGACCATCTGTCCCTTAACTATGTTCTTCTTCTGTAGTGGGGGATGGTTGCTAGAATAATAGAGGTAAGAGTTCAAAAAACATGCTTTTCTGTATATATTTGATACAAATATTTTGTTTGTATAGTCCTTCTTGATGGTTAGATCCAAGAAGTGTATTTTGTCCAAGTTGAATTTGTGTGTAAATTGCAAAAAGGAAGCAGAGCCATTGAAATAATCTAAGGCTTTTAGGACCTCATCGTGTGTACCTTTCCACACTATCAATATGTCATCCAAATAACAATAGTATTTAACTATGTTGGCCCCAAAAGTAGAATTAAAAACAAAGTGTTGTTCCCAAAATAACATGACAATGTTGGCAAAAATGGGGGCGCAAGCTGCCCCCATTGCCACACCGTCTAACTGTTGGTAAATATCATCTTGGAAGTAAATAAAATTGTTTTTCAAAACCAGTTCTATATTTTCCAGTATCAATCTAAACTCATTGTTGGTCAAAAATTTGAATTCAATTAGCATGTATTCGAACCATTCCAGTCCAATACTATGCGGAATTACAGAAAAAAGATCTTTCACGTCAATAGTCATGAACAAATAATCAGATTGAAAAGACAATTGGTTTAATTTCTTTAATAAATCCCAAGAATCAATTAAAATATGTGTATAGAGTTTATAAAAAGGTTTTAGTTTTGTATCGATATAGATAGCTAAAGGTTGTGTTTTGGAACCCTCAGAGGTCACAATAGGTCTCAATGGGGGATCGTCTATACTTTTATGAATCTTGGGAATACCAAACATGGTCGAGAGAAAAGGTTTATCTACTTTAAAGAATCTGTAAAGTTTTTCATCAATTAAACCCTGCATAAAATTGTCTTCTATAATCATGTCAATCTTATGATAAGCAATGTTAAGTTCATTCTTGGAAATGATCGTATATCTACCATGCCCGTTCAAAATTTCCATCATTTTTGTTGTATATAACCAGTTGTTCATTAATACAACCTCACCCCCTTTATCAGGTTTCATAATCCTGATATCTGGATGTTTGTGTTTAATTTCATCCAAAACTAGTTTTTCTTCTGTGGTAAGGTTTGATTTAACAAATGTATGTCTGTTGTGAATCAAAGTTTTCACCTCATTAATTACCACATTTTCAAAATTATTAATGCCACTCTGTAGGGGGGGGTTGTATATACTTCTTGATAGAACGTCCGTATGTCTATTAATAGTGCTCCCATAGTCACCATCAGAAACGATGTTCAAACTAGCCAAAATTTCTAAATTTAATTTTCTAGTAAATAATTTTATATCCAGAGTTAATTCTGCCATATCTCTCTTCCTATTAGGCACAAAAGTAAATCCCTTTTTGAATAAAGAAAAATGCCTATCTTCAACGTTCATATCAGTGTAGTTGTAAATAAAAAATGCACTATCAGGCTGTCTAACCATAATATTATTTCTATGTCAAGTAACAGTTTGTAGGAGCATGACATGGAATAATGTTGTGTGTGTGTCTTGCTGATATGTGCTGTTGTCATTTATGCTCACTTGGCTACTCGGTAAAGGTGGTTGTGTCCTACCAGTACATGAATACAACATCCATTATGGTGTAATGCTCGGCTATGTTTCACACATGGTGTGGGGAAGGTGTGGAATGTATCCTCTTGACCTGCTAGTCCACTTAGTGATTTAGACCGCATATGTGTACATGTATTGATGTTTGTTTAGACTCCATGCATGTGCAGTGTCTGATGTTTGAAGGTGACTGTTGTCTTAGTACATCATGCTGTTGCAACACAGCCTCAACATTGCCAACTGTATATAGTGATATGCTCAAAGTACAGTAAGCTGTACATGTGGTATGGACAGATGTTTGGACATGACTACTAAGTGGTGGGGCTACTTTGCATATGAATGATTACTGAGGACAGCTCACTAGTGTGTAACAACCATTCCTGCAATAACCTGTGTAACTGCTAAGGTCTGGTTTTGTTAATTGAAGTGGAAGACAGACAATGTAGAATGCAGTAAGGGTGACACTGAAGGCAAACCTCTTGACACCTGTAACAGTAATACCTCCCCTGTGCATATATTGTGCATATATCAGCACAGTTGGCAAAGGAAAGAGTCAGTACACTTTGTAGCGAATGCGATAGTGCTGTACTTCTGTAATACCTATCATGAGATAGGCAGGTGTTTGATTCACAGTACTGGCACGTGTGGGTGTGTGTGTGTCCATATATGTCACGTATGGTTGGGAATACATCCCACATGTTTTTTACTCTCCTGAACACTGTTGTTGGCATCAGTACAGAGTGAATTATAGAAAAAAAGGCATAGGCAGGTGGTTGAACCTCACACATGTCAAGTGTCTGCATGTGTGTGACATAGGTGTATATCTTTCTGAATGCCACAGTGTGTGTGTGTGTGTGTGTGTGTGTGTGTGTGTGTGTGTGTGTGTGTGTGTGTGTGTGTCTGAGGGTGTCCTTGTGTATTGCTGTCCATGTGTATGGCTGTCCGGTCCCTGGAGTGAGGCTCTATTTTACTATAGTGAAATATTAATGCCCCATCCCCCCCATCCACTCAATGCAATCTGGTATCCCTGTTGATATCATCAATCTTAGACAGGCATTCTAACACCTGTTAAGATGTACACCCTGGGGTGTGACTTGTTGTTAAATAGCCTACTGATAAACCCACCTCCCCACATACACTCACTGCACTGTAGTATCCCTGTCAATGTCCTCAATCTTAGGCCATTCTGACTACCTGTACATGTGTAATCTCTGTGGTGCATCTTGTAATTGCGAAGTACTATAATGATGATTTTCACATAGGCAGGGGTTCTCATCTGAACACTGGCAACTGTGTGTGTGTGTGTGTGTGTGTGTGTGTGTGTGTGTGTGTGTGTGTGTGTGTGTGTGTGTGCATGCGTGTTTCAGAGTGTGTGTTACTGTGTCTGTGAATCGCTGAGTATGTGGGTGTGTCTGTGTTTGCATCCTGTCATGCCAGCGGATATTACTGCTTCCCAATGAGAAGGCACTATTTCCACTGGCCTTTACCCTTGTCATGCCCTATACCACTCTTTTACCTCCTCTTGCTTCAGGTAACTATACCTGTGATGTCACCCACCATGGATGTGATGGCTCTGAACACAGTAGCTTACTACACAGCTGTCATGCTCTTGGATCATTAGAATAGTAAATATAATTGAAACATAGGAGATTATAACTGTGATGTGGAATCTACCTAGTGCATGCAGGTATTGTCATACAGACCTGTGAGTAGTCACCATGTACATATGGGACACTAACCTCAAACATTGACATCCCCCAGCACATGCAACTACACCTGAAAGAGGAAGGCAGAACATCAAGATCAACATGCTGTTAGTGTTGTTACACATGATACATACTGTCAAACATACAAAATGCAATCTAAAACTGTAATACATGATATGTCTGCTGCCTGTCAACACTACTCAACAATATTAATCTAAAATTGTCTTCCTAGTATGTTCACCCTGTGCATCAGACCATATGAGCATGTCCCTGCAGCGATGGTGTGGATGACAGGGGTGCGGCACAGGCATCATCATATGCACAGGCTGATAATGTTTGCCAGAGGCCTAGGCTGCACCATTGCATGACATCATGTGTGTGTGTGTGTGTGTGTGTGTGTTAGGGCCTGTGATATCATTGGGTGTGTGTGGATGTTATGCGTGTGTGTGTTGAGATGCCCTAGATTTGTTTCTGGTGTGTGTGTATATGCATGTACATAGGTCTGCCATGTGGCTGGCCTATACAGGGGTATTATTGACAGCTGTAGACTGTACAAGGCAGGTTTCACAGTTCACGGTGTCCAGCCATGGCCACATGACCTGCACCTGACAGGGGTTGCACTGGCACTACCAGGCATAGGTCCAGATTGGGTACTGTCTGATGACACATGTCCACTGGAATTGTGTCCCTGTTGGGACTGTCCAGGATGATGTGCACATGGCCTGCTGTTTCCTGCTGTGGACTGCATAGCACTAGTTGCACTGCTGCTGCTACCGCCACTATAGGAGCGGCCATGTGCAGTAGCATGTTCACGTAGACCTTCAACAGGTGATGTGACTGACCTACATCCACATGCCCAATGCCTCACTCCCACCAGGTGTTCCAGCACAGATATTCCATGCTCGAGGATTGACATGCCACAGTCAAGGACTCCCACTATGTCACCCAATTGTCTATACAAAACATCTGCAAGATGATGGTGAGCATTTGCAATTAACTGGATGTTGTCAGTTAATGAATGAACAGCAAACCTCTGAAGCCTCAAACCTTCTCTGATGTGCCATTCAGCACGTGCTTGTGCCTCCATTACAACCCAAAACATGCGTCTGGTGACTCCAGCTGATGTGCTTTGTCTCGCAGGGGCATGTTGGCCAGTGGTCCTCCTATGAGCAGCACTGGGCACATGCCTATGTGGGACATCACCAGTCAGTTGACTGGGATCATGGTGTGCAGGCACACCTTCCATAGTCTCCACACTTCCCTGTCCCATGCTACCACCCACCAACTGTCCTTCCTCTATGGCCAGTGGTGATGGGGTATGTGCAGGCAGGGGAACTGTGTGCAAGGAAGAGGGGGATACAGGTAGAATGGTGACCAATGGCACAGATTTATCCCCTGACAACCCTGCCTGTGCCTCAATCATACATTCATCATCACTGCTAGAGTCTGTGGGGACACTAATATCAGGTGGACCACAGCAGGGCAACGCACCTACATCAACACCTGTGAGGGGAAAGCAAGAACTGAACATTAAAAGTTATACCACACAGACACACAGAGACACACACAGACACATGCTATGGCACCCAACAGCATGCAACAGGCAGGTGATATGGCAGATGGCATTCAGCTTAGACAATTATAGTGGTAGTTATCATACATCCCTGAGTTGCACACAACAGCATGCATATGTTATAGCAGATGGCATGCACCTTACACAATTACAGTGGTGGTTAGCATACATACCTGTATTGCACCATTTGTGTTAGTAGATTATGAAGCATACCTGCAACACTATGCACCATTGCACCACACTGCCTTGGTGTGTGCAACATACACCACATGTTAACAGACCATCATTGACCTTTGTACATCTGCCACTGATGCTTTGTGTTGGCCACTGCCCCTATGTGTGAGGACATGAGCAGAAAGGTATGTTGACTGAATACTATGTTTGCCTGAGCCCTAGCTTGCATATCTCCCCTAAAGCAGTGCATGTCTGTTCAACATTATTCTGCCTACCCCTGAGCTGAGTCTACAGACATTGCACATGTGGCTGTACACACATGTTTGACATGGCTGTCCCTACTTTGCAATGGTGCCACAGACCTGCACAGATTTACAGTACACCCGCCTGATGTGTGGGATATGACCTTGCCAATCACATGTAGTATGACATGTCATCTGCTGACGTGTTGAATGACATGCAAACATGTGTAACACAATGGTGTCCTTTCCAATCTACAATACGGTAATGGTGTCCCAATGCAGGGACGTGTTATACTAACATGGGCCTTCAGCTGACACAATGTTGTCTGCCACCCTACAAATATGCAGTGACATACTGCATATTGAGCTGATGTGCATAGCCATTGGAGGGCATCATGTGGCTTCACTAGTGCTATACAGTGTGAGTTACTGACACAGTTCATAGCCATGACTGTACTGGTGTCTTTACCTATCAACACATGCATGGATGTGTTCACATTAATGCAATCGACCTTAATAATGTGTATATGTCACATATATAGTCATACATAGCCTTTAAGGATGTGACCTGTGACCCTGCAGACATGCTCACAGAATGTTTTACATGTATGTGTTTTGCCATATACATCTACATGGCACTGCACAACTGTGTAGCATCCTGCCATGTATTGCCTGTGTTGCACATGTGAAACACATGGGACAGTAGCTAGCCTGATGGTATTTGCTGGGTTGGATATCAACTATAGCATGTATGGTCATAGTGAACTAGTAGGCTATATGCCCTGGTCCATTTATGAGTCTAGGCAGACAGGTTACCTAGCTGTTGGCAACAGACAGGTAAGTTTCAGTGGCAAGTTCAAGCAGTGCCACAGAACTGATCCACAGGGTTACTGATATATTTGGCATGTGGTCATCACACCATGTCACAGAGAGGGGCAATGTGCAGCTTCACTGGACAGAGATGCATAGTATGGCAAGAGTATGTTAAGTGTATGGGACAGAGATCTGTCAGGCATGTTGTGATCCTTGTACTAGAAAGGTGGATGTCCATGAAGTATGTGTTTATTTGGGATCAGGATGTGTTAAGTGTAGCATGTCCAACATCTCTGGATTGGACATGGCTTTATTCAGGGTAAGCTGCATGCACATAGTGGAGCTAGAGATTGGTAAGGGCAGTGTAGACCATCTACACATGGGCAATAACCCTCAAAGGAAATATGTGATCTATTAGGGGTCACATGAGTGTTGAGTATGGCTGAACAATTATCTCTATAGTCATGGATGGCACCCTGTCATGATTAGAGGTGCCACATACGACTACCTGACTGGTGTGGTGAAGTAACTATCAAAGGAAAGACTACTGTCCAGCTGCATCCCATAGACACTCAGTTGCAATTACGTTGACCGCTGCCTAGGTGGTAGTTCATGGGTACAGGGTTTGTAACATAGGGGATGACAATGCAATACTTAGCTCTCAGATTGTGGCCATACTTCACACACCACACATCTGACACACAAAAGCCCTTCTGTATGTTGAATGCAGCACACATTGAGTCAATTATTGTTCTTAGTTCATAGTCATTTGCAAATACCAATAGGCAGATGCCTTCTATGTTAGTCTGTGTGGTATAGATAACAAAGAGGGGGAGTACCAGGAATTAACCCTGTATTACTGTGGCTGGCATGGGTTTCATGTGTGTGTATTAGTCAGACACCTTCTGTAGTGTTGGTTCTGCCAGCAGTCCAGTTGCCAACCACTCTTGTGACATAGGAATATACACCTAGTTTACTGAGTGTAGCTAGAGCACAGTATGGGTGATGGTGTCCTAAGACCTGGCAAGGTCATGATATGCTGTGTGAATCAACCTTACTGTTATCTACATCTGTATTGAGTACATCAAATACATTGATTACAGTTCATGGCCTTACAGACTAGACTCAGCAGGGTAGTAGTGCACTATTTCCCATTATCAATGGTGTCTCCCCCTTTGTAGGGTGTGATAACTTTTGCTGTGCACCATTCAGTGTGTACACAGCATGACATGGAGCTATGATTGAACATGATGTGTATGTGTAGAGCTGATTGTTCTTAAATTTGTGTAGGATACACCCTGCGATGTTGGCAGGTCCCATGAAAGCTGTATGTATGGCTTTAGAGAGTGCAGCTTGTACCTGCATAGTTGTTATTACAGGGGCTCTGTAGTGTACATGGATATATAATTATGTGCACTTGTTGGGGTGAGAGTGGGTTTAGGTTCTCCAAGACCCTATTTGGATGAACAGGTGCTATTTCTATAGGTGCAGTACTTCCCATGCCATAGTGCTGTGCAGCACGGCAGGTCTTGTCATTGCCATTACAATTAATGACACAGCTATAGAATGCTCTGTGGTTGGCCATATATTATGTGGCTGATTAGTTTCACAGTAGCTTTGTGTGGTTTTATATGGTGTATCTGCATCTTACTGAGGCTGACCAGGGATCACCTACACTCATGTGTGTTCACTCTTGCAACAGTTACTACCTTTTGTGGTACAGTTTAAAGCATGGTACCACCAGTTTGCCTTCTTGCTTGTGTTTGGTTGAATCTTGTTTCTGTTTCAATGGCACAATCACTGCACGTATGTGACTACTTAAAGTTCATTTTTATAGGATTCGGCATTTGCACATGCATTGTCCATCTGCATGGGTGCCCTGACAGTCACCACTTTGCTCTTAGGAAGCATAACATTGGCATTGGAGACTGACTATGTGTAGCATACTGTTAGCCCTGTCTGTGTGACTATTGTGATCCAGGTCATTGGGGTTGATGGTATCCAACATGCATTGAGCGCAGGTGTTGGTACTTGAGGAGTCTTCCCATTTCATAATGGACTAGTAGAGAGGAGCCATTATTATGGTTTTCTGTCTCAAACCTAATCTTCCCCATTACAGCACATTATGACAGTTGGAAAATCCACAGCATGGTGGGTGATCTGTCGCAAGGTGCAATTTGAATTCCACTTTGGCACAAAGGTAGTTGCTAAGCATAATGCATCTGAAGTTATGCAAGTGCAACTAGCATGGGGGTGTACATATCCTTCAGGAATATGGACACACCTGCGGCCCATGTGTTCCAATAAAGCATAATGGGCAAGAGGTGAGGTATGTGTTATAACATGACCATGCAGGTGTGCTCTCCGGAGCGTTGAAACATGTCTCAGTCACTGCACAGATATGTTTCCCATGTTAGGGATTGACATATGTGTGTCAGTTTAGTGTTTCGGACATGTATCATTGTGTAGCGAGACCTGCAGTTTATTGCTTGGCTGTCCCTGTAACACCAGTGGACCTTCACTTGAACTGTGCATGATGAACGCACTATAGGGGAAGCATGAGCCCTAGGCAGTATCCGGATTTCCAGTGGTGACAGGTGCAGGCCCTGTCTGGCAAAGCATCATGGTCTGCCAACCATGTTATCCCAGGCAAACAGATACTGGATACCTTTGACTTGCACCACTACATTAGACAATTGTAGAATACAATCCTTTTGTCCCTGTACTGCATTATTATTCTGGCCAATGGCTGAATGCTACCCAGGCCTTGGGACATACCTGAGTGGGCTACAAGACCTGACAGTTCCTACATGTGTTTCCATGCAGTCCAGGCTACTGAATCACAGGTCCTGCACAACATGGAATATGCCAGAGCCATGTGTATAGTTCAAAAGGTGGTCTGAGTGTATGGGTATGTGGCTAATCATGGCAGACAGGCAGCTGACAGCATGTATGCCTTCGTATAGGTTGGTGTGTAACATAGTGCTAGAGTTTGCATTCGCAAATGAATATTGTTGGGCATGTTTCCGGCCACATGTTCTGAGGTGTGGCACAATAATGCAAACTATTTCATAGAGTTTGTGTATTTTATTGTCTGTCTCTTCCAGCTTGGGAGGTTACTTGTTTTGCCAGATACATAAAAGCATCTGTGAATGTGTGTGATTTCTGGTAATGTGTGTGGGTGTCCTTACTGTGTTCTGGTAAGGGCATGTGTTGGTTGTGATGATGAGATGCATGTGTTAACCTACACCTCATGACTGTCCAGTCCAGTCATGGCTGTAGACTGGACTGCCTTCCAGCTTACCCCTGTAGCTGCATCCCAGACAATGTGTGGGGTGTGGTGTTAGGTGGGTTTGGCAGTGTACATGGCATAGAGATTACATTCCCCCAGGATGGCCACATACACAAAGCTGAAATTAGTAAATGCCATTAGCTGACTAGTGGATATGCCTGTATGAGCATTCAGTACTACAAGTACCAAGTACTGTATTTAGTTTACTTATTGCTTATGAAGATGCTTTAGACAGTGATGCTCACATGTAAATATTTGTGTTATGGACATGACAGCACTGGCAATTACGGAAACATTGTAGCTACCTTTAGCAGCAATCCTCCTCTGAGGAGCACATCACATCCTGATAGTTGATTACAGATGATGCAAGTGTCTACATGTCTGTTTCCTTCTCTGGATATATACCCACATATCCACCAGGACTTTGAGCTCTATTGGGCACAGACACCCACTCCCCAAACAGAGTCATGTATCAATAGACTCTGATGCCACTAGCAACATGATCAGGATATAATCAGATAGTGTAAGCCATCACCTATGATGTGGCTATTACACATGGGAAGCAGTCTCCTACATCTTACACTCCTACTGCAGATGTTACACTGGGGTTAATGATGATATGCTGTGCACCACCTTACATACAGTATGTGCAAGCGACTGTTAGGTTGGCAATGAGAGGTTAGGCTACACAAACCTGGTAGTTCAACCAGTGTGTCTATACTCTCAATATCAACTCTATGTAGGTGTGCACATAGCCATTTGGCCCAGCCCTGTAACAAGGGTCACTACACATTTGCATATCATGTACACATGCACAGCTTTTATTGCTTGCAAATGATACTAGAGAGGTCCAGCCCTGTAACAAGAGTCACTACACATTTGTATAACATGCACACATGCACAGCTGTTATTGCTTGCAAACAATGCTAGAGAGGTGGATATTACATGTGTTATGTCCATGGATAGTTACCTAGCTCTTCCAATTATCTTTGCTATCATGCTGTTAAACTGTCAGATGAATACAAGTGATATGCATCCTGTTATTGAGTATTGTAATTGCCAATAGATAAAACTACTGTTTGCATAACATAACAGAAATGCTATGTAGAATGGAATACAGATCTGCCTAAAATACTGTACATTACACAATTATTTGTACAATAACCCACAATGCAAACCATATTTGCACAATAAGCCCACCTTTGACATGTTCATCTTACTTATACAACCATACATATGTTGACTGTTACAATATATCGACATATACTATCCCCTGTTATAGTACATACTTGTTAGACTAATCATGACACTGACAGTGGCTGGAAGTGAATTGGTGAGTTTCAAGCCTATATCAACCCTTGTGGTGTATGAGGAGTTTGCCTTGTGACCTACAGCAGTACACACATAGAATACTACAAGCATTACTACTGATCAACAATACATCACTACAAGATAGCTATTTCCACTATATGCATTGATTACACTGTAATTCTTACAGAACAGGTACTACATACACAGACATACTACATGTTATACATACTTTTTTCATAACTGGAGGTGTTATTGACTAGTATAATACTCATTTTCAGTTTGTCTTTCAGTGTTTTGTGCTGTCCTACAGGTAGACACAGATGGGTTAGGAGGATGGCTTAATGGCTAAGGTATTTGCCTTGCAAACACAAGGTGCAGGGTTTGAATCTCAAAAGGGATAATTGGATAGGTTTGAAATGGCTCACAAGGGCAGTTAGCTTAGTACTAAACTATGAACTATCAACCTATGAATGTGTGACAAGGCAACCTTTTATAGTTACAGATCAGTAATATGTGCTATCCCGATAACCAATTGGTGTTCCTAAGTAGATAATTACATGCACATCAGCTGCGCTGCTACTGCCTTAGCCAATACCATACAGTAGAGTATAATTGAGTACTCCACTTGGGCGTTTTCCCTTTACCTTACTTGTGAGGAATACAGTGGGGAAGTGTTGTTTGAAATCTATTACAACAGCTGTATGAAGACGAACAGTAATATATTGTGTGTAATGCATAGAGGATTTGGTCTAAATGTGAGTACTGCTGTTATATTTCTGAACATTGCTACTTGTGCAGGGTTTGTCTGTACCTAATACTTCTGCATATGTTTCAGTCTGGCCAGATTGTTTGACCAGCTCAAGGCTGCATAGCAATGCATATAATGTTAGGGGGTTCACAGTGTGCTTACCAGACATCTTTAGTTTGGTGTTACTGTGTATCATACTGTGCTGATAATCAGTACTCGGTAACACTTCCTGGTGTATGAACCTTTCAACCCTCTGAAACGGGATTAGTTCATACAAACCCTGTAACATCAGCAGCTGTTCAATTGTATAACAGCAACTATTTCACATAGGGCCATGTTAGTGTGTCTGTGTCCAGGTATGTTAAGGTTTCAGCAGATGTTGTACAGTAGTTAAATAATTGGTTATGTTATGACAGTATGTACTGATGTAATTATTTTGGTTGTAGGGTAGATGTTGGTGGGTGTACATGGCACATACAGGTGTGTAGGAATCCCTTTTATACAACTTATATATGTGTGTGGGTGTTATTTCCCTATGTGAACACCTATCCCTTAGTGGACTAATACTATGGTAATTGCAGGCTGATTCATTAAGGCACTGTTAAATGCTTCCTGTATAGCATGCAGGGACTGTAGTCCTTGATTCCTTTCAGCAATACATCGGACTGTAATAAAGTTTTGCTAAATGAAAGCTGTCTGTGTATTTCTGTCATGGATATTTGCCGTTATTGCGGTGGTGGTGCTGTGGTAGCATTGTCGGCTCACAGTAAGACGCTGTCCGGTTTGATTCTCAGTTAGAGCGTCTTCTGCTTGAAGACATGCGTGAATGGGTGTACCTTCGTTGAAGGCTGTGCATCAGGGTTGGTAACTCGGCACGTAAAAATCAACTACCAATCATTAGCAGACTGAAGTTCTGCTGTGGCGACCCCTAACCAGGAAAAGCTGAAAGACACAACAACAGTTGTGTTGGTGACTGTGTCCATAGAACATATTTGTAATAGTGCATTGGTATATACTCTTCATATGTTATGTTCATATTGTTTGGGGGGGGGTGGAATGTGTGATTGCTATGGTCCATGTTATACTTAGATATGATCACTTAGGATGCTGTCTACACACATGTATGTATGTGTGTATACATATATATATATATATATATATATATATATATATGTGTGTGTGTGTGTGTGTGTGTGTGTATATATATATATATATATATATATATATATATATATATATATATACATATGTGTGTGTGTGTATATATATATATATATATATATATATATATTACTGCATACATTTATCTGTACCGCCATAGATGTGTAGATGTATTTAGCCTATCTATATATCTACATATATATGTAGATCTTTATATATTGACATGTCTCTATGTCTCTCTCTCTCTCTCTCTATATATATATATATATATATATATATATATATATATATATATATATATATATATATATATATATATATATATATATATATATATATATATATATATATATATATATATATATAGATATATATATATATCTATATATATATATATATATATATATATATATATATATATATATATATATATATATATATATATATATATATATATATAAGCATACACCTTTCATTAGGTACATGGCAGGTTGTCCTATTTCAACACATTCCTCCCTTTTGTGTTTTAACCTGTGTGCATACGCAACTGGGATAGGTAAATCTCAGGTATCTTAGTGGTATTTTACTCAGAGAATGAAGTACATGATTGTGGGTTCTAATCCTGGAAGGTTTTATTATTTTACCTATCAGAGTAGGCACCGGTAGGGACAGTGTGAATAATGCACATGTAAGTGGTTGTAAGCAAGTTTGCCCATGGTCTGCACAATATTAAGCAAAGGATAAACCTGTGAAGCACTTCTCCATTTACCGTGTTTAAGCACCGTTTACCATCGTGCAAACTCGTGGAAACCTGCTTACAACTGTTTATAAGTGCTGTGATCCACCTGCATCCAACAGCCCTTATTCTGGCCCTCAAAATAACTTGACTGCCCTTGCAGATCTTGAACCCAGGACCACGAACACCACAGTCACTGACTTTACCACTAAGGCATCTGAGATATGTACAGATGTTGAGGTGTTTAGAATATACATTTAACTACAAGCATTCCTCACTACTGAAAACAAATGTGACAGTCAGTTGGTGTACATATGTCTGATACATGTTAATGTTCACATGTTTGTGAAATTAGGTGTTGTAATGTGACATGACAGGGTGTATTATGAATGAGAAAGGTTCTTGTTTTGTGTCTCTTTTATATTGTCCCCATACTCCATGTATACCTCTCCAGTTCACTTACTGAACATCCAACCCAGGCTCTCCTTGATACATGATTTCATTACCCATCATTCCTCCCCCACCCCAATCTTCACATACACAACAACCATCCCTTCTATTGTGAATTAGGTTAATATTAATAGTTATAATACCAGAGCTGCATGTGTTTCTTGTACATTTCAATTCCTTTGGAGTGCTTCTGTGTCACGAAGTGTGTTCATAGATGTTTATATATATGGCTATTGATGTAACTGTTTAATATATATATATATATATATATATATATATATATATGTATATATATATATATATATATATATATATATGTATATATATAGATATATATATATATATATATATATATATATGTATATATGTGACATCACTGACATGCATGTATATATATATATATATATATATATATATATATATATATATATATATATATATACATATATTTAGTATTAATTTATAACAGTAATACATACATAGACTTGAATGTGTTGGTTAACAGACTACAGTACAATACAATGTACTGTACATATGTAAACAAAGTGACTGTCCCATTTTTGATCATTACAGTGGAATGCATATGACATAAGGTGTAGTCTAAAGACCGTGAAACATGTATACACCTCAGATGGCTTAGTTGTAAGTCCCATGACTATAGTGTGCATGGTCCAGGATTCAACACCTGCGATACTTTAAAAATGTTTTTTACTCCAGAATAAGGCTTGTTTAAGCAGTTGTAATCATGTTTAAAAGTGTTTGTGTGACATTATAGCAGTGGTTAAACACAGTTAAACACACTTTGTAACGTATAACCAGTGCACACAAACACGGCCACATCTGCTAACTACTCAGGATATATACATTTCAGTGAAGTAACATCTCACTATTTGCTTACATAACATTACATTCTCTGTTGACTTGTCTATCCAGCACACATGGGTTTATATGGGTGTTTTAAATGTTTATTATACAAACGATTACTAGCTATATATGCAAGTTGTGGTTAACATCCCTGACTTTATTGGGATTGGGACCTCGAATGCACAGATACTATGCAGATGCTGTAACCATTACACTATTGACATTAACGTTGCTTCCGCCTATTTCCTATTTAGATGATTTATATGTGTAAGCTAAGCTAAGCAAAGGGCGAGACCCCCAAATCCACTGAGCTTCACTTACTCTTGAAATAACAACATATAACAAATATAATGTAATATAATACATTACATTCCTAACTACATTAGGCATAGCCCCTCACTGACACACTTCAAGGGAAACCTTGTTGTATGAATGGGTAACAGACTATACACCCCTGGGATCATGTGTCCCAGAACCATACAGCCAGGGGGAGGGGGGCCCTGTCTGGTTTGACAGCTGTGAGACCTGTTGGGGAAATTGAATGGTGTTGAATTGTCACATTAACATGTCCTCTTTAGATCACTAAGTGCCCCTATCACCCTCCACCACCCCAGTCTTCAACAGCTTCTGGCAACTCTGCCTGGAATTGCTTCATTGGCTATGCTTGACAGAGCTCAGTTACTTTAAAGGTGTGGAGAAAGCCAACACACTGTAGCTATGCTTCTAATTGCTTTTGGGCTAATAGGTAATAGGCTGTCTGTGAACCTCTAAAGTGCAGGCCATCACAGCCATAATATGTGAATAAACAGACTTTCAGATCACAATATACAGTGAGAAATCACCATGTAGTCATGAAACAGTTAAGTACAGCAAGAACATACAGAACACTGATACTTAGTCACTCCAAAAGCCTACCTTGGAAGCTAGAAGACTTGTATAAGTTTAAGGATTTCTATTGCTTACCAGTAGGTTACCTACAGGAGAGATGATAAAGAAGCACAGATGGGAAACATGCATGCAACACTACCATACCGGATTATGTGTCAACCTTAGGCTTTGGAATACTGGCCAAGGATATTGGCACCCCCATCTCAAAGGTGAATACCAGCTATGTAAACAGCACAATACCAGAATCAATGAGGGTTATGCTACTCAACACCAGGGGTTGTGATCACAACATGCATGCACTCACAGCACTCCTCAGGATGGACAACATCAACATCTGTGCAGTAACTGAGACCTGTCTTAAGGCTCCTGAGAGCACACCAGCATTACCAGACTACAACCCATACCACACATTTCAGCCACAGAACATGAACTGACACAGACATGGAGGGAGTGTATCCATATTCATCAGGGATACCTACACCTCCAGGTTAGTGGGGCAGCATGATACCTCTGCGATCATCCATGTGCAGCTAACATCAGCCACAACTGCAATGTAAACTGTGGCCTGCTACAGATCACCCTCCATGACCCAGGACCCCCACTCCACCTACCTGGAGACAGTGGAGAGCATGACAGTCCTAACGCACACCCTGGCATTGGTCGATGTCAACTACCCTACCATTAACTGGGAAACTTACTCAAGTACTCACTTCCAAGCCCAGCGCTTCTTAGAAGTTATCACCTCACATGCCCTGTATCAGGTGGTAACCTCCCTAATGAGGGGTGAAAACATACTAGAAGTGGTCATCACCAACATGGGCAACAGGTGCACCACAGCAGAGGTTAACTGGTCACTGGTTAGATCTAACCATGAACTATTCACTGTTTCCACACCCAAGCATCTCCCCACCCACATAAACCACAGTGTATACCTTTTCTACAGCTAAATTTACACTACTAGTGACAGGAGTGGGGGTTTTTTTCAGCCACCACGCTAAGGGGAAACACTGCTCAAGATACAGACAGATTTACAAATGTAATCTATAAGCACTGACATGGATGTATGGATCATGCCATCACTGGAAACCAAGACTCACTCCTCCTAGAGAAGGACACCAGTCTGGTGGATGTCTGCAATAAACAGGCTATACATCAGAAGTAGGACAGTGTTCCAGACAAACAGCAAATCCCACGAAGGGCAGGCATCTGTGACCACTATTAGTATGATACGTAGGTCCCTCATGACATCATTCAAGGCTAACATCAGCAAGAACATACACAAGCATTCAAAAGATAGCCACAAAGCCTTCTTTGGTTATGTCAAGGATCTAAGTGGTGACACACAGATTTGCACTGTGCCGGAGAAATATAGCACAAAATATGCTGCCACTACTGATACCGCTAACATCCTTGCAGATACAGTCAGTGCATACTTCACCCCCTAAAGATCCCACAACACTACCCGAAAGGTACAGTATCCCACACATCAGAGACACACAGCTGGAAATGGCCCTCTCTAACAGCGTCAGTGGAGGCAGATGTTGTCCCAGACTGCATCTTGCAAACTGTACAAGACAACCTGACCCCCCACCTAATTAAGCTTTCCAACCTCAGCCTCTCCACAAGCTACATGCCCATACAATGGCACTTGGCAACGGTTATTCCATTCCATCAAGGTGGAATCACAGCTGACCATGGTAACTACCACCCCATAAGCCCGACTAGCCTGGTCTGCAATTATATGGATCGCATCCTCATGGCACTCATTCACAAAGACATTGATAACCTCCGAACAAGTGACTCAACCCAGGTCAACTTGGTTGAGTGCAGTTCATGCCTACTGGACCTGTTTGACATCTTACATACAGTTACCAAAACATTAGATGACGGGAGAGGTGGTTCACACATGCTACCTGGACCTCGCCAAGGTTTTTGACACCATGCCTCACTCAGGTATTATTGATAAACACACCAGCCTGTACATACACCCATACATCACAGGTTGGGTTGACAATGTGCTTACACACAGAACCCACATGGTACGACTGCAGTCTCCAGGTCCAACTCTTGAAAAGTCATGACTAGTGTCCCACAGGACTTAATCCTGGGAGCCCTACTGTTTGGCATATACTTCTCAGAGGTACAGGCAAACACAGGTGGACTATGGCAGACCATGTTTGGCAATGACTGCGAACTGGGAGCCATGATTGATAGTCCAGCTGACACAGACATCCCTCAAGGGGCCTCACAGAGACCGACACAGGGTGTCAACATCATGACCTCCAGCCAAGTGCCACTAACTGCATGATCATTCCATTGTGGAATAGTAAGCACCCAAACATTAACACATATGTGGCAGCCACTTTAATATGGAAGAGGTAATGAGGTATTTGGAGACTAAGGTAGATAGTGATCTCCCCTTTGACAATCATCTCCAAAGTAGTTAGGACATCCTTCTATGTAGGCCATCTGATTACTAAAGGGTTCCCATCTAGACATACTGGGGTTATAGTGCCGCTTTACTCATCACTGATCAGTCCCATCATAGGGTATAATAACCCATTTGGGATGTACCTCAGAAGACACTTCCAACAGCTGGAAGGTCCATGAATCTACCTCACCAAGGGGATTACTGGCCTCAAACATATGCCCTTTGCAGCCAGACTGAATAGACTCCTGATTTATTCAGTGGCATCTCATTTACCCAGAGATGATCTCTGCTGGCCAACACAGCCATGTCAAGCTCAGGCTTAATGGATATACTCCACCTATGGGAATCCATGTTACAGTGAGCCACACACTGTAGTGAGCTGAACCTTGCCACAACAATAACTGGAAGATGCTGGAGGGACAGATTCCTGTCACAGACACTCCCCATACTTTGGAACAACATCCCTAACTACATTATACAGAGCCCCTCACTAACACTCTACAAGAAAAACATTGAAGAGTGAATGTGGAACAGTAGATACACCTCAGGGATCCTGCCATTGGCTCGGCTGTACAGAGGGACAGTTAATGAATCAATGGGGTGGCAAAAGCTGACACATTTTGGCTGGGCTTATGAATGGCCTCTGGTAGTTGGCCAAGTACCTACCTATGAACTTATACATACAGTATCAGCACATGCTGATAGCTTAATTTACTGTTCAGATGTTGACTTAACTTGTGTCAATGGCAGTTGTGTGTGCAATAGTTGAGGGCTGCCTGTGTTGGATGCACACAGTAGACTGCATATACATGACAATTTACAAGTAGTCTTGTGTGTGCGCCATCCATTTTTACTGTGTGTACAGGTGGAGAAAGGTGTCAGTCCCTAGGTGCCAACACTGTCAGTGTATGTGTGTTATACGTTCCCTTCTTGCCAAGGCACGGGCATACTGGGCATGCCTCCGTCTGTCTACTGGGGCTGGCTCAGGGTGTTCATGGTCTGAGTACCTCTGTGCCTGTGGAGCGCTTGGCAATGGTGGTGGGCTGTGAGGGCCTTCATCATTCTGTCCCTGCTGCAGCTGTTTCTGCAGGATCATATTGTATAGTATGGCACATACTATGAAGATGTGGGCACACGTGCGTGGAGAGTACTGCAAAGCTCCACCAGATATGTCCAAACAATGGAACCGTGATTTCAGCATCCCAAACACATGCTCTACAATGATTCTGGTTTGTGTGTGTGCCTCATTATGGCATTCCTGCATGGGTGTGTGTGCATTTCTGATGGGAGTCATCATCCACGGTTCCAGTGCATAGCCAGCATCCTCCACCAGGTGGCCATTTGGGATGTCCACCCTGGCAAATAACTGATACAGCTGTGAGGCATGCCAGATGTGGGAGTCGTGATAGCTTTCAGGTCTGCCATCACACAAATCAATGACAATGCCCTGGGCATTGCACATGACCTGGCAGTTGATGGAGGGGTATCCCTTGTGGTTTATGCAGCACCTACCCTGCTCACCGGGTGGTGACTTGGTGTGTATGTGCATGCAGTCTATTGCACCCAATACCGCCGGATATTCTGCCATATTGCTGGCCAACTCCTCCTGCATTCGGGGGAAGTATATGTGCTCATTGGCATGTGGTAAAATGGCATCCAGGAACTGATGTAGTACCCTGGATGCTGATGCCTGTGAGATCTCCATGATATCACCAGTTGGTCTTTGAAATGTACCTGTAGCTAGTATTCTCATGCTTACACATAACTTTGCATCCACTGAGATGGGTTCCCCTCTGTTTGTTCTGGCTCTGAGGCATGGCCGACACAGCTCCACAAGTTGCTGTTGGATGTCCCTGTCCACCCTGCAATGCTCTACTATCTCCAGATCATGTAGCTCCTTGTAGGTTACCCTGGGTCTGAACACTCTTCTCCTCCTCTGATGCCTGAGGTGGTCATGTACATCATCCTCCACACCACCTTCAGTCTCCAACACATGCTGGTGGATCAAAGCTATGGCAGCTCCTAACATGTACATACTAAAAGTTTCCCATCTGTATATACCACTGGTGCAGAGTGTATGGGAATACACAAATGTATGTGAGGTGCTTTAACACTTTATACTATTGTGCTATGGATGCTGCTGCTGATATCATTTGGTGTGTATGAGCTATTCCAGCTGCAGAGTGTCTTAATTTTGGGTTTTACAATGAGTACTGCAAGTGTGGGGCCTTTTCTGTGGAGATATGCTTGCCTGCCTTGATTAATCTGTTGCCCTTTAATTCACTTTTAAACCTGGATTCCCTCCCATTATTAGGCATGCATCCACCTGCTGTCTTTCTTGTTTTGTACTTTCCCTACCTAGTCATGGCAAAATGTGTCTTGTAGCTGATATACTGCAAATTGGCTTTGTTCTGCTTTGATGCTTCACTGTTTTCTTTGCAGTACAGCCCCTCCCCTTTCCTGTTCTGCAGGTAGTTGCTTGCAGCCTTGTTAGCTGTTGTCAATGGCCCACTGTAGGCTTCTAGGTGTTAATTAATCATTTGTACTCCAATTTCCCTGCTGTAGCATTTCCTTATTTCTTTCCTATATCCTTCCTGTTTCAGATGCAGTGTGCACTGTGCAAACCCGTTTACCGGGTTTACGTGCGTTTTCATCTCCGTTCACATGCATACTCGGTTACCTTGTGTACTCTCAGCTAAGCAAAGCTATGGCCAGTTCAACATACCCTTATCCTATAGCTTTGCCTAGCTGGGGGCAAATCAGTTTAGCAATAGTCCAATGTGCTTACAGCAATGGTGTCACACCCCTCTATTGATGTAATTTTTATATCAAGGGTACACCTCGGTGTTATAATGCTACGCTGTGAGGTGTATCCTTACACCAGCGGGGAATCTGTGATTCACTATTACTCCTCTCATTTGCATGGCATTGCCTACTAATTCCTAGCTACCGCACATAACACTGTCACAGCCCCTTAGCAACCCTTGCACTACAGTATGGTGTAGCATGCCTGCCATTGACTATTATGGGGAAATCATGATATGTGTTAAATTGCAGTTTTATTTTATATTTTTATATTTTCCTTGCAATCCCCTTTGAGCGCCACTGCCCAGCACTTCCACGTAACAATAGTGCGAATATATATATTAAATGTTAATTTTATATTCTGTACTTGTTTTTTATGCCAATGGCTATATATTTAGCCATTGGCATATATTATCAATATAATGCATGTGTTTAGTTGGCTGTCATGGGTCCGATTTTATGTTTGCTAAAATGCAAATCGTTTTCTACGGTTTACATTTCTGCATGCTTACACTATGCCTGCACCACTTCCTGGATCACTACATACCTTCATTTGCATGCTACACTGCTGCACATGGGGTAATTAGCATACAGGGACCGGAGTTGTGTGGGTGTAGTGTACGCAGGTAGTGCACATGGGAACAGCTCATACCTGGATTGCTTGGCAGCCATATTTAGTGTTAGAATGCTGACGCTATACCTGCACCTGGCGCAAGCTTTATGAATCCTGGGGTCTGTCTTTTGATTATCACTCCGATTTATGCAAGATGTTTTAATGTCAAACACTGTTCTTCTGGCTGACCAAATGTACGTGTTTTTATTTAAAGAGAATTCTGAATGAACGTCATGCCAGAGTCAATTGACCTAGATTTGATATCATTGTGTGCCAAAGCTGGGAGAATAGAATCTTCACTGCAGCTGTTTGCTTACTTTCAATGTTTGATATGAGAGACTCGAATTCTCATAGCAGCTTCCTGTTACTTTTTAAAAAATCTGCTATAAAAGCAGGTTTTTAGTCAGTTGTTCAGTTTTGTTTCCAGAGGTGTTCAATAGTAGTAATTCGGTTTATTTTCCAGAGGAGTTCAGCAGTAGTAGTCCAGTGTTTCCAGAGACATTGTTCTAGTTGCTGAGGACATACAACAGCCTGGAGTGTGGACATAATTTCTCATCTTGCCTTGCAGAAGTAAAAGTATAATCTTGGCTTGCTGAATTATTTAGAATAGATAGGAGCAGTTAATCTTCAAATAGTCAGGGAACTACAGCTAGTTTGTTAGAGTTTTTTTAAAATCAGTGTGAAATCTATCCTACAGTGTTGTTTTCATATTTCCTGTGTGTGAAACTCTGTTTATTGGAACCATTCAGTATTTTTGTGTTTTAAATTCTTTTATTGATTCATAGGTGCATATGTGTGTACTAGGCTAATGGCCCTGGAGCATTTACAAACCTAGCCTATAGGATTACCCTGACATCATGCCACCCGACCTTAGTTCCCAGTGCCTCTGTTGAGTAGAGCCACTGGAGTGATCCCGGGTTGAATTTTCTATTTCCCATCCACTCATCAAGGTTTCTCTTGAAGAAGGCCAGTGAGGTGCTCTATTTAACATGTATGGGAAGTCTATTCCATAGTAAGGGCAGTCTCTGGGTTATGAACCTGTCCTTCCAGCATGTTCTGTTGATTGTGGTAATGAGGTTGAGGACACTGGAACATGTGGTGTGGAGTGATTGGGATTTCTTTAGATGTAGCATTTCTAACAGAGCTGGATCAGACATGGCTTTGTATGTAAAGAAGCAATCACCTCTAAGTAGGCGATATGAGACAGACAATAGTTGGAGTTTTTTGAATCTGTCCATATAGGACAAGTGTTTAAGGCCTAGGATCCTCTTTGTGAGGTACTTTTGTAGCCTCTCCAGTTTTTAAAGGTGTATAGTGAGGTACATGCCAAATGGGACATTGTACTTGATGATTGGCCTAATGAGGGAAGAGTAGAGGAAGACAATGACCTTTTTCTTCCTGGATGCAAAACCCTTAGTAATGAGATGTGCCACATAGAAGGACTTTCTGACCACAGTGGCAAAGTGGTGGTTAAAAGAGAGGCTGCTGTCAACCTGTGTTCCCAGAGCTCTTATAACACCTTCTGTGTTCAGTGGACTACCATCAATGCAGTAATTCCTGGGAACTGGGTTTTTCCCAAAGTGGATGATGACACATTTTTTGTCATTGAGCTTAAGGCCATGGTTCTGACACCCAGTCATTGGTCTCAGTGAGGCCTTTCTGTAGGATGTCAACATCACTTAGGGAGTTAATAATAGCTACCAGCTTGCAATTGTCTGTGAACTTTGTCAGCTAGAGACCCTTTGTATTGGCCTGGACTTCAGAGAAGTAAATACCAAACAGGAGTGGACCAAGGACCGAACCCTGTGGGACTCCACTTGTGACTGGTCGACACTCTGACTTGGAGTCCACTACTTTCACACTGTGGGTCTATCTGTGAGCCAGCTTGCAACCCACCTACTGATATAGGGGTTGATGCCTAGCTTACTGAGTTTTTCTATGATTCCTGAATGGGGAATGATATCAAATGCCTTGGCCAGATCAAGGTAGGCTGTATGAACCACCTTGCCTTCATCCACAGCTCTGGTGACTGACTTAAAGAAGTCGACCAAGTTGAGCAGGCATGATCTACCTTTCACAAAACTAAACTGTGTGGGATCCTGAGTTTGGAGATTCCCTATATCCTTATTTATTAGGTCCATGATGATGCGTTCCATAGTTTTGGATATCAGACTCGTCAGGCTAATGGGGTTATAGTCCCCAGGGTCTGTAGTCGCTCCTCCTTTGTGGAAATGGATGACAGTAGCAGTGCGCCATTTGGCAGGGACAAAGCCTGAGGTGAGGCTGTGGTTGAAAAGGGCACACAGGTGAGGTGCCAGTTCACTCTGTAATTCATATAGAACACAGCCAGGCATATTATCAGGCTCCATGGAGGCTGTATTCTTGGCCTTGGATAGTGCTGTTTTAACCTGTGCAGCAGTAATACTAGGTGCCTGGCAATCTACTGGTATTGTGATTGGTTCTTTGAGTGGGGAGCGGTAAAGTTGGCAGCTAATCTGTCGGTCAGTATATTGGCAATATCTGTTGGCTCAGTATAGTAGCTCAGGGATAATCTGGGTATTGTCCTGGAGATTCTTTACATAACTATAGAAGGTCTTGTGGTTGTCTTTACTATCTGCTGCAATTCTATTTTCATAGCTAGGTTTAGAGGATTTGATGAGGGATCATAATTTTTTGTTTAGGCTGATGAGAGTTTTTCCAGTCTTGGGACCTCACCTTATTCTACATCAGTTTCCTCCTTCTGTTGCAGAGTTTGTTTATGGCAGGGGACCAGCAGATTGGCTTCCTTTTTTTTTTGAAGTAGAGTGTCTTGGTTCTATTGGGTATGGCTAGATCCATGCATTTGTGTGTGTGTTTGTACAGCTCATAGGTGTATGATTCAGTGGTCATGCAACTATTCTCCATTTGCATGGGTGCCATGAAGTTAGCCACCTCTGTTTTTAGCGGACCCAAAGTTAGCTTTGGAGAAGGGTTTCATACTGGTTACCTTTGAAAAGGGTGGGAGGGATGTGGATTTCCAGGGTGATTAGTATGTGGTCAGATCTAACCAGGGAAGAGTTAACTATTGGTGTAGGGCAATGGTCACCCATGTTAATAATGACCAGGTCAAGGATTTGTCTACCTCTAGTGGGGGTAACAAATAGCTGGTCCAGGTTATTTGAATTAATGAACTCCAGGAAACGTTGGGCAAGTGTATTGGTACTTGAGTAGTTTCCCAGTTAATGGAAGTGTAGTTGAAGTCACCCAGTATGAGAGTGTTAGGTCGGACCCAAATATTCTGCAATGTACTTAGGAATGTGGAGTGTGAGTCTTGGGACATTGTTGGAGACCTATAGCAGGCTACGACCTGAACTGCTGTCTTACCCAATGTTAGCTGCACCTGAAGTATCTCTGATGTGTTATGTTGGGCTACCAGTCTGGAGGTGTGCATCCTTTATGAATATGGAAACACCACTGCCTTTGGAGTTTCAGTCCAAGTTCTGGGGCTGAAAGGTGTTGCATGAGTTATAGCTTGGTAGTGCATGGGTGCTTTCTGCTGCCTTGAACCAGGTCTCTGTTACAGCATAAATGTCAATGCTCTCCATTTTAAGGAGTGCTTCAAGTGAGTGCCTTTTCAGATTTAGACTTCTAGTGTTGAGCAGCATGACCCTCAGATTGCATTTTTTTGTAGCTGTTATGGTAGTAATTTGGTCTCTGGAACACCACCTAAAAAAGGCACTATAAGGGTGACAAGAGCCTTAGCCAGTATCTGGAAGCCCAGGGGTGACAGATGCAGGCCATCTCTGACAAAGTAAAAGATAAAGCAGCTCCAGGGAAACAGAGCAAGGTGCAGATAAAATGAAGTAAAATAGAATAAAAACTGTACCAAAAGCTCACACAACAAAGATTGTATTTAAACAAAAAAGTAAGTGCTTTCACAACTAACCAAGTCGCTTCATCAAACAGCTAGTAAAATATTATAAAACATTTAAATAAGTAAAAGACCTGTCAGGTGATCAGCACTGCTAAGGTCATTGGTTATAGTTAATTAAAAAATTGTCATGATTAGTTAAATTAAAAACACATGAGTGCTGTGCATTAAGCTCTTATAAAAGTAGAGAAAGCATTTCACATAACAATAACACTGCACATAACAACAAGCTGACCATGTCTGTATATATCATACTAAAAATTAAAGCTTCCAAGGACAGGTTACTAGAATTTATGTGGCAATGGACGTGCTTTGAGAAAAGGTTTAAGGGAGGCAATGCCATTCAAACCTGGGGGGGTTTTCAGTATTAAGCTTCAGTATGAATTCTTGCTCAATGCTTTCTGTGTGATCCTCAATGTCACCCCCTCTGATGTCAGGATGTATTACTTGTATCACAAAAAAATTAAAAATATGTATAGGATCGTCACAGCTTGCATGGTTAGCTAATGCACTGCTGTCTTTCTTATTTTTGATGTCCCTAATATGTTCAAGCACTCTATCTTTGAACATTCTATTTGTTTTTCTTACATAAAGGAATGGCAGGACACACAGAAAGAGAAGTATACTACATTAGAAGTTCTGCAGTTGGAAAGCATTTGCGCTTAATGTTAAAGCCTAAAGATGGATGGGTATAACTGGTACTAACATGAATGTGTTGGCAGGCTATGCAATTCTTGCAAGAAAATGTGCCAAAGCGTTCATTTTTACTAGTATGCTGTGATCTCTTTTTATTGCACAGATGCTGTTTCAGTGAGATGTTATTCCTAAATGTAAAAGAGGGGGATTTTCCAATTTTGTTTGTCAACCCAGGTGTTTCTTCTAAAATACTCCAATGTTTTCTCTGACAAAGCATTACGTTCTGTTAATCATGTCATCCCAGGCAGACAGATACTGGATTCCCTTAGAATGACACCGGAAACTTAGCCAATTGTTGAAATCGATCATTTTCTACTTGTACTGTGGTATTATTCTGGGTGATGGTAGAATGCTGCCCAGGGCTAGGATCATACCCGCCTGGGCTAGATCACCTGAGAGCTCCTCCATGTGTCTTTTAATGTAGTCCATACCTTTCATTGTGGCTGGATATTTAGTGAATACTTTTAATAACTTAAGAAAGTTTATGCCTGTTGTGATAACACCAGGGCCACTCTGAAAAGCCTTACAGCTTGGGATACATGTTTCCATTTGTTTCAATATCTATTTTACCCAATATAATTGACCCCCCCCCCTTTTGAAGGGTATTGTGAAATTTGACTGCTGGCAACCATTACCTTGTAATTTGGGCAAAGAAACACAGCAGGTAAATCTGTGTCAGTCTTTCCCAAGAGTATGTGTATGTGTGAATATCAAATATTTAAGAGTGAGTGTGTCAGATACCTAGAACTGGGCCGCAGTGGTCTGCAGTGATTAGTGTGGAGACTCATTTGGAGACCTGGAGTGAAGCATATAATCCAGTCTCAGGTTTGAAACCTGTTCTTGGTGTACTCTTTAGGGAATTTGTGCATTTGTATCCATGTATTTAGTGACACACCTTACTGGAGACAGTGGTAAGGTTTGAAACTCATTACAGCCCTGGGGTAAGCAGGACTCATCACACCCCTTCCCCAACAAATCTCCCACCACCCACTCCCATTTAACTCATTCTAACCCATACCAAAGATGTCCCTGGACAAATTGGATTGTTCCCAAACCTCATTTATAAAATTACAACCAGCTTTGCACTTGCACAAAGAAATACCAAATAAGAGTTTAAATAGAAAAATGATACAAAGAATTATAGCAGTGTATATGTTACTATTACAACCAGTAGCTAAAAAAACAAAAAAAAAAAAAAAACTGAATTTTAACTACATCTGTTATGCATATAGATTTCAGCCTGAGCTTAGTTTGCTTGAGTGCAGTTTCATTGTGCACACTGCAGAAATAAGATTATAACTAAAGAGTAGTAATTTCTCTCTCACTTTCTCTCTCTCTTGTTTTTTTTTTTTTTTTGTCACTGTACTTGCATCACCAGCAGTAATCCTTGTTTTTCTTCAGCTTTCAATTAAAGATTTCCATCTCCACACTCACATACTTCGGGGTGTCCAAATAAAGTAAGGCATTCTTCTGATCTGCATTAGCATTTCGGATAACATTAAACTTTAAAAACTGCAAATATGTACTCAGTTAACAATCTAGTTTCACTTATTATGAGGTCTGCTGTAGTTCCACTAAACACAACTGCATATTGTCTGTAATTCACAATTTACATGGTATATGATGTAGTGGAGGCAAGAGTGACATTTTTACTTTCATATTAATTTTTATTAAAAAAAATATATTAACTGCCTAATATTATTTTTGTGTGGTTTACTGACGTCATTTGCAAACATCACTCAGCCTCTCACATATCTTCTTTGAAGAAATTTACATTTGATTTAGCACAGTGTACCTTCTCTCTTACTATATCCACCAAATTAATATCTTTTTACCTAGGCAGAGGCTGAGATTTTGTTCTCTTTCAAATTTTCTGTTTGTATGGTGACCTTGGCTCACAGCCTGGTTTCTCTGTGCTTAAAGAAGCTGCTGTTGACCTGTTCCCTGTGAAGGTCCCTCAGTCTTTCAGTTAGAGGAACGAGAGCTGTTTCAAGGACTCATCATTAAATATCTGCCACGCTATCTTTTACATATCTTGAACCAGTCCTTTGGAAAGATTTCTTCCTCTGGTTAGTGTTTAAAACTTCAAGGCCTTGCCATGGAAGTCCTTAAATTATCAGCTTTTTAGAAGGGTCTTCTAAAAATCCATATAGTGGCTTGAAACTACTTTTAGCATCTTATTTTACTTAATGTGCTATTTATTTTTTCTTTATTCATATAATTGTACTCTGAGAAACTGAGACATGGATATTTCTTTTTCTTCCTTTTAAAATGCTTACTTTTAGTACATTCTTAAACATAAATAAATGCACAAAACAAATCATGGCTTTAGTATCCATCTTGTTCATCTCCCTTCATACATAATCACTCATTTATGATGCTATTCCAAATATGAACATTTTTAAGAACATATATGGAAATGTTAATCAGCTAGTCAAGGTGCTAACGTGGAATTCAATAACTGCAGTATTTCAGGACATAAGATCATATTACGGTCTTTTAGCTATTCAGCTGTATTTATATAAACACATGCTAAGATAAGTGCACAGTAAGTGCTCTTACCCAGTTTTTGTAGATATGGGCCAACAAGTAATCTACAGACAAGTAAATGTTCATTATATAAGGAAACAATATTACAACCTTCTGCATGTTTTGTAATGAGATGCAACAATATGCAGTTCTCATTCTTATTTTGTTTCAGGCATCTTTTCTGTCAGCCTGAAGTAAGAACGATTCCAAGAATTATCATTCCAAAAAAAGCTGAAAATACTTATGTTGTGCACTCATGTTTTATTGTTATTCCTTGCATTACAACAGGACAGAAAGTTAGCTTTCATACTATATTATTCTTGTTTATTTCCTTTGCATTGATCCCCTGGACACCTCCTGTTACCAGCTCTAAAAGACCTACATGAAAAAGTATTTGAAATCAATACATTTATGAATAAGTCATGCTTCTGAACTATACACAGAATGCTAATAATTTGTCTCTGTTTTGAACATTGTGAATGCGCCTAAATGACAACCTCAAATAGCAGAACTTATAAAATGTTTTTTTACGGTCATGAGCTACTGAATAACAAATAAACAAACAAACAAACCAAAAAATAAAACTCAGTTAATGTCACAGTGATTGTAGTATATAAAATACATCCCACATATTAGTAAGAGTCCTACTTGCTCATGTCTTTTGCTTTGATAAAATACCTCATTGAAAATATTGGATGAATGCATCACTTCATTAATTATTTAGAGAAAATAATGCATATTCACTAGACACCATTTTATCTGCAAATTCATTTTTATATTTACTAACAATGACTCTTGCATTTAGCAGACATATAAATGTCAGGCAAAGAGAAGACAGAGTGCATCAATATGTTCTGAGAACAAAAGCTATAGCTGGAGGTATTGGTTTCAAACAGGAAATGAGCCTACACTCTGGATCATCATTTCAGTTACTCTACCACTAAGCTTTTGAAGCAGCTATTTTATTCATTTTAGTGTATTTCTTTCTTTCTTTCCATTTTTTCCAGGACAATCCAAGTGGACATGGTGTTTTTATTTATTTATTTTTTTTTCAGAGAAAGCCCAGGGAGAGAAGCTCTATTCAAAGTAAGCCAAACGAAGGAGAAGAAGAAAAAATACTGAAAAAAATACATACCCCCGGATTCACGAAACCTCCGTGTAAGACTTAATATGTCTTACTTGGAGGCCACAGTTGAACGGCATGACATCAGCGTGCCATGAATATTCATGAGGGTATGCTGACTCATCCGTAACTCTTACACGGACTGAGTAGGAAAGCAGGGGGCATGTCTGACTGCCGAGCAGTCTAAAAGTCCACTCCCCTGTAAGGTTTTAAAAAACATAATATCAACAGACAAGAACGAGTTCGCTCAAATGTACTTGCACCCAACACCACACTCCCTGACACTGTAAACCCCCATCACAGTTATAAAACGTAAAATATTAATTTTATTTTTTTTAAATCCACGATATAGCTGCCCGTATTTGTGCTTGTTTGCGTGGGTGTGCCCATTACTTAACCACTGTTAGCAATTGTGACATTGAAGAGCATATAAGAACTACTTATGCAAACTAAGCTAAATAGCAATAACGTAATGGTAGAGTGTATGCACAAAGAGGAGGCATTCACAGTTCGATTCCCACCACTCCCCTTCTTATTTAAGTTTTAAATCAGTATTTGAAATAATACCAGACATATATGATTAAAATATTATTAAAAGCAGTGAAATGGCCAATGTATCAGTGAACAAAATATATATTTTTAAAGGATCCAGATATATAATAGCCTGCTTTTAAGCAGTGCTTTACCCAGCTAAACAGAGGTGTCTATAGTTTAATAGTGCTTTAACCAGCTAAACAGAGGTACCCATAGTTTAACAGCGCTTTACCCAGCTAAACAGAGGTGTCCATAGTTTAATAGCGCTTTACCCAGCACAATAAAGTTGCCCAAAGTTTAAAAGCGCTTTACCCAGCGCAATGTGTTTGTGCGGCCGTGCGAGCCACGCCAACCAGGGCACTGTAGGGCACCGGGAAGCAACGTAGAGCTAAGTTGCTTAAATGCAGCCACACCCCCTAGCCTGTCTAGACAGTAATAAAATAAAAGAATGACAAGGTTCAAACCCAGGACCATGTGCATCATAATCAAAGTACAGCACTACTAAGCCATGACAGCTTAGGAGAAGCAGCCACTATTAACATACATATACTTAGAAATGGTAGATTAACCATTACTAAGCAGGTCTGCAATCAGCTTAGAATTCTCAAAAATGGCCAATCACAAAAATGTGCGGGAAATGCGGCATATTTAAGCCCCATAGGTGGGAATACTCGCCATAACTGATTGTAGCTCACATTTGCAGTCAGAATGGCAGGTGCAGGAGAGGGTTCACGCTTCCGAGTGCAGCGTTGGGGCATCAAGGAGTCGAAATACATGGTTTGGCTCCTTTTCCACCGTCATGAGTCCAGACTCCTGCAGGGCCAGTTCCAAGGGATGGAATACAAGGCTGAGGCTTGGAACCGGTTAGCTCATGACCTCACCAGTGCCACAAGCATTCCTCACACCAGTGAGCATGTCCGTCACCACCATGCAGACCTAAAGAGATGGAAAGAGGACCGCTTGCACCAATGGATCCAGGAGGCCCGTGGGATGCAGCATGCCCCATGACTGGAGTATGTAGCCATGGAATGCAGTATGTAAGAATTGATAATTGAGTTGGTATAATGGATAGGTATGTCTCAATATCCCTTCATTTACTTTACAGCCGCAGGTGACCGTGCTGCGAATCAGCAAGCCTATGCTGATAGGCTGCAAAGGCTGCACCACCAGGCAGGTTATTGATTCTTTTGCATGTTTTGTCATATAAAATAGGGGAGAGAGCATGAAATAAAGTGTTGTAGTACAATAATACAGCCATAAAATGGCCTGAATAAGTCCTCTGCATGTACTGTTATACGGCAATTCATAGAGCTAGAAAAAGAGCGTAGTAACCCATTAAGAAAGGTAACATATGTCTGGAATAAAATCTCTGCAGGTACTGTCATATAACATAAGTGACTGAGTCTGAAAAAGTGTGGTCTAACCCATTAATAAAGGTCTAATCTGTCTTGAATATGTCTTCCATATGCACTGTTACAACAAATAAAGGTGTGAGTCTGTGGAAAAGTGTGTAATGTCAGTAATAAAGGTTTAAAACCCGGAGTGTGTGTGTGTCACTTAGTTTGAATTGTTGTTGTACCCTTGCATTATACAAATAGTACTATTTTAAAAAGTGCTGGAAACCTTGAGTTCTGCAGTCCCATCTAAAGTGGGTGTTGGACGTGCTAGTAGCTGTGAAGCATATATACAGTCCTCAACAGTCAGTTACTGGCTGGCATGCATAAGTAAATCTTGCACATGAGTAGCATGCTAATATGTTCCCCAGAAATGTGAGTGTGCTTCCATAAATGCAGGGTTCTGTACAAACTGAACTGAAAATGTCATGTGAAAACATCCAATGTAGATAAAGAAATATAAAAGCAATCATGAAATACGTAGCAGTAACATCAGCATCTTGGACAGTTAGTATGTCAGATATAGGTCAAGTATATATTGAAACAGCTAAACCCATTACACAACCTAATGCATGGTGGCAAGTGTAATAATACATGTAGGGAATATACAGTTGCAGTCACTAGGAATGTAGTGTAGAGTAAAAGTAATTATAACATGTTAACTGAGGTTCTTTTCTACACCCTACTGTTTGTGCATAAACCATGCAATTCCACACCTCAATGAGTATGTGTAATCTTAAATATTTTTTGGGACATATGTCCTATTGTTTTATAAATATTTGCATTCATGTTGATGCATGTGCTGTGTTCAAACACTACACTCATGGTGGCCTGTTGCTACCAAACATCCCTGCATGCTGTTGGAATATCCACTGTTGTTCAATATATGCATGTGTTATGCTTGCTGTTCAACTGTTGGAACATTGGTGTGTCAGGTTAATGGGAATATTACTGCATGCTGTTACAACTAATCTGGAATGCTGTTGTTTATGTTGTAATTAAACACACCTAATCGCAGAAGGTATGGGAAGACCGGTCCCAGTGGACCCACCTGTCCCTCTTCAGTTGGCGAGTGCAACTGGCACCAGCAGCTCCGGTGCCCAGCCCGTGCTCCCCTCCTCCGTTGGTCCTGAGCCACCTTCGGGTGGAAGCACTGCAGGGGATGGGGTTCATCCCCCCGTGCAACCGTGGGTGGAGAAGGGCCCCCTGTCACCCTTCAAAGGGTCCGAGCTGTGGTGTGTAGGGAGATCCAGCGTTCAGTCGCTGATCCCTTATGCCAGCTCGAGGCGAGAGTGGCGCATCTCTCGGGTGAGCCTGCCCGTCCTACTCAGCCCCCAGCACAGCCACCCTCAGGGCAATCTTTTCCCACAAAACAATTACGCCCCATACACAGCTGCCCATTTCACACACATGTCCGCCGGACGTGTAAACTGATAATTATAATTGGCACTACAACATACTCTGTTGTCCTCACCCCTCTCTCAGGGGTGGAAGGTTGCAAATTTCACACCAAATTAAGAACATATGCACAGCTGTTGCTGGTAAAGAAATGGGCAGCTATGGGCCTTCCCTACACCCTTCCTGCACATCCCAGCTGGTTTCCCTACTGTCTTTCCCTCTTTGTGCCCCCTTTTTCACCACTTTACTATCTCCCCAGTTTCTTTTCTTTCAAATAAATTAGCGCGGGGGTTAGCGGGAGTAAGCACTTTTAAGCAGTAGTAAGTGGGGGTGCGCAAGTGTGCGCATGTGTGCGCTTAGCTAAGTATTGCTAAGCATCACACAAACCTGTGCAAATCCGCTTACAACTGCTTAAAAGTGCCTTAGTCACTCTGTATGACAGGGCCCTTGTACTGCTCAGCATAAAAATAAAATACCCCTGTCAGTCTCAAACCCCAGACCTTGGACTCACCAGACTGCATGAAGTACCACTAAGCCACAGTAGATATACAAGAACTTTGTGCCGAAAGAAATGTATCATGCATTACAATGAGTAAATGTAAAGGGAAAATAGGAAGGCCATAACACAAAGCTTGTTCTGTGGATCTTTACCAGCAATTGTTGTGGAATTGCATTACATGAGTGTGATAAGAGAAGCAGCCATGCTAGTAGTGAATAATGTTACAGTAGCACCTTACAAACCCCACACAGTATCAGAGCAGGATAAACACTGGCATATTTCTGTACTAGGTCAGAGGCCACACCTCCCAACTGTGACTGATTTACAGGGATGTCCCTGATTTTCAAACAAAGGTTAGCTGTGCCCCTCTGACTCCCTGTGAAATGTACTAACATTACACAGAAAGGTGGGGAATCCCACTTAATGATAAATGTCAATATGTGAGAGTAGACACTGCTTGCACATCAGAAATGGTGTAGCAATACATATGCTCTGAATACCCCAAAGTCTCAACTGCAAAATATCTGAAATATATCACAGGTGTATCCCACTGATATGTAACTTTCCCTGAGGCTGTTCAAATATATACCTGAGAGTATCTGAGGCCTGGAAGTGTCAAAAACACACAGGCATATCAGCCTGTCTGCTGTTACACACTCTGCGAATAGCTGTAGAATGAATTCCACAAGCATGCCCTTATGTAGGAGTACAACACAGAAATATCAAAGGATGTAGCCATGTACTGCTAGCAACCACCTGTGACAATGCCATTGTTCAGGTGCTGAAAAGACTGGTGTGGTGCACAGTCAATGAATACTAGGCTAACCTCTGTCTACCATCTGGATATGTCCACAGGTGGGAGCTACTCAGACAGATTACTAGACTTTATAGACTTACAGGTACACAGCAACTCTGCATGTTCAGCAAGATAAACATCACACGATAATAAATAATGCACTCTGCAGTTCTGCACCCCTACTCAAAGGTACTATATACCCATGTAGTCAGGCACAACCAAGGGTGTAGGTAGGCATACACAGTACAGAAATATGTCCAGTTGTCCTGAGCAGACTGTGCTAATGTCAACACAAACAAACCACAAACTGTTCAGAAGTGAGTGACATACTAATGACAGTATAGCAATTCACAAACAATGCATGTGCCTGATATTCATAATTGGTAGTACAACCCCTCTCTCAGGGGTGGAAGGTTTCAAATATCCAACCTAATGTATTGCATATGCACAGATGTTGCTGGTAAAGAAATGGGCAGCTATGGACCTTCACCACACCCATCGTGTACATCTCAAGCTGGTTTCCCTACTGTCTTCCCTCTTTGTGCACCCTTTATCATCACATTCCTATCTCCCCATTTACTTTTCTGTCAAAGAAATAAGCGTGGGGGTTAGCGGGAATGAGCACTTGTAAACAGTAGTAAGTGTGTTTGCACCAGTGTGTGCTTAGCTTAGCATTGCTAAGATATGATAAGCTACGCCAAGCTTAGCTTAGTATTGCTAACATAAAATAAGCTAAGCATCGCACAAACACACGCAAACCCGCTTACAACTGCTTAAAAGTGCCTTAGTCACTCTGTATGACAAGGCCCTTGTACTGCTCAGCAGCAAAATAAAATACCCTTGTCAGTCTCAAGCCCCACACCTTGGACTCACCAGTCTGCATGATGTACCACTAAGCCACAGCAGATATACAATAACTTGGTGCTGAAAGAAATATAAAATGCATTACAAGGAGTGAATGTAAAGGGAAAATAGGAAAGCCATAGGAATACATTGCAATAAAGAAATATAACATGCATTACAAGGAGTGAATGTAAAGGGAAAATAGGAAAGCCATAGGAATACATTGCAATAACTACTGTTGTATGCCAGTTAATTCCCTAATACCAAAAGAAAGTACATACTCCCATGTATCCAGTGTTAGCATTAGGAGGTGTGAGTAAACTTACACACTGAGAATAGTGTACTGGAAGAAGCAACAGTCAGGTTTCAGTACAACATGCATTTCACTGGCTACAGCCCAGCTTCAGATATGAGACATATACCAACCTTCTGACTGACACAACAGTGTCCACAGCAAACAAGCATTGTCCCCACCTTGCAAAACTAAAAGGCCTATGCCTACCTAACCTATCATTTTATAGCAGTGTCCTGAAATCACAGTGAGAACTGCAATTACCACACAGCAGGCTGCATGCAATTACTAAATGGTGGGCACCAATTGGTGCAGAGGCCATCACATGCACATGTGCAGATACCTACAAAAGCAGCCTGTACTTGCTGTCCACACATGCAATAATATCATTGCAGCAACTGGAGAGAGAGAGAGCGAGACAGACAGACAGACAGACAAAGACAGACAGTCAGACGAACAAACAGAGGCAGTTGGAGACACCAAACAAAAAAAAAAAAAAAAAACAAAAAGCACATCAACAGGTACAACAGACAGAGGTGAGAAATACAAAGGTAAGGTATGCAACAGAGATGTATTTGCTGGCATCCGAATTATGTGTCTGAAGGGTACTCTACATACTGTGAACCCTCCATATGTGGTAGCAGTCCGTATCTATATGTATATGCAGATGTGCATAGGGCAAGGGACATACTGCAACAGTTAGTTAAGGCTGGACATATATATGTAGTTGAAGGTTGCTATGTGCACATATCTATGTAGGTTGTAGTGTCTGGCATTGAAAACAGCAAGCAGTGAAGGTATATGTCATGTGGTGGTTAAATGTTGTGGGACTGAGTTACAGCCAGTGAGGTCTGCTACAGCTATAAGGCCTGAGGACAGCGAAATGCATTCTGCACAACACTGTGCAATATTATTACATAATTGTATGTCTCACAACTGTTTCATAATTGATATTCCCACCATTAAAGGTGGGCAGTATATGTGCCTATATGTGCATGTATATGTACAGCGATGGATGTTTACATGTATGTGTATATATATATATATATATATATATATATATATATATATATATATATAAACATATATAGACATATATAGATATGTCGATATATAGATATATACATATATATATATATATATATATGTGTGTGTGTTTGTGTGTGTATATAGATATATATATATATATGTATATATACATATATATATATATATATATATATATATATATATATATACATTCATATATCTATATATATATATATATATATATATATATATATATATATATATATATATATATAGTGAGAGAGGGAGACATGGGGTCAGACGTATTGCAACAGGTGCCTGGTGACCAAGGCATGGACTGAACACCGGTGTTGATACTGCAGTGCCATACCCCATTCCAAAACACTTTACCCACTAACTACCAGATAGGTGGTTGCCTGCCTCACACTGAAGGTGTCAGAAGGGAACATGGGACACAGGTGGACAGTAGCCTCCCCTTTGATATTCACAGTGCCACACTAGTCTTGTAATCTGTCTACGTGGTACATATCATCACAAACATTGTGTCATGTACGGAAAAATAGGTCAGTGTTCCCCTGTACTCATCACAATGCCCCATGAGGTATGTACCTCACATGACAACTACAGCAAGTGGAAAGGCCACAGACATACCTCACAAAGAATAATACTGCCCTCAAACACATACTCTATGCAGACTGACTCACATAACCACAGCTACAGTGCGTTGCATACCGGCCACCCAGAGGTTACCTCTGCCAAACATACAGAGGTATGTCACACCCATAGCAGTCAGACAACCACCATGTCAACACCTCACAATCCCACCGGGCTACACGGCCTAGGTCCCTAATCCCCGCCACCTCACTAAACAGTACATGCTGGAGGGATAGGCTCTTATTGGCAAATATGCCATACTCTGGAGTAAACTACCCAGCATTAACAAATAAGGCTCCTCAGTAGCAGATGTCATATATACCCCTGATGATTGGGGGATAGGTAACACGCCCTGGGAATCACCTCTGCGTATCTGGTTGACAGAAGCAAGTGAAATCAAATTACATGTGTATCAAAGGCCAGGGTAGCATATGGCTAGGCTGCTGTAGGCCCTAGGGCCAATAGCGTACTACCTATCTATGACACAATGCACACACACAAATGTACTCAGTGCAATACCTGCTATGTGAGGTGGAATGAGTGTGGCAGTGAATGTGTGCAGGGTCTGTAATGGTGTGATAGCTTAGTGTGAGGTTGTTTCTGTCATGGTCATTTGTGTCCTAGGTGTGAGGCCAGAGAAAGATGTGTCAGTTATTGGGATGCAGACATAGTAGGATAGCATATGTTGTGACGTAGTTCCTTGTGTACGTCTGTGGTGTCCCATCGTAGGCTGAAGCAATACATGTATGCTCAGTAAGTGGTACTGCTGGGGAGCCCAGCTGACATTTGAACCGTTGTACTACCTGAAGCTGTAGGCCTAAACAGCACAGTATGGTGTATGTTCACATTCCCTGGTAACACTGTCTTGTGTGTTTTCTGTAGTCTGCACAGATTACATACCTCAGGCATAGGTATCTGTAAGTAGGGGCACACAGTACTGTAAGGTACACAGGAAATGCTCATCTGTGTCAGCATACATTTGTGTGTTGTATGAATGTCTGATGTGTGTGTAATGATGCCTGTGCCATGCCCGCAATCACATGTGTGTTGCAGGGTTTGCGTGTGTACCTAGCAACATGTATACTCTGTTACAGCAGTATGCCAGCTATATTAACAACTGTGCACATATGTTAGGTAGGGGTATGGCATCAACGACTAGGGTGGGTTACTGGTAATACTGTAACTGTACTTCACATTCATTGCAATGGATGACATATTTCTTTATGCATTAGCTTGATATGTATCCCCGTGGCGAGGCTGTGCATTGGATACCAAACAGTGTGCTGAGTACTGGTGTATACTGGTTTGTTATATGGAGTGTGGCAGGCACTGTCAGCCAGTTGTGAGCTGAGCACTGATATGTGGTATTGAATGTGTGTATCCTCTAACAGGTGAACAGATGCTATATATGGCAGTTAACTGATATCTGTACTGTATAATGTTGTGTGCCACATGACTTGCTCACACATATCGTTTACTTGTCTTCCAGGCTTATGGTTCATCAAAGGAATCCCTCCTACACAGCCACAGAGGAACAGGAAATACACCACAGCCTGGTCCAGCACTATACCCCGCTGTTTTCCAGGGCCAGCCAGCACCAGCATGAGCGTACTGCACTGTGGCAAGATCTTGTTCATCAGGTAAATGACATAGGTATGCATAACTGGACATATGAGCAAGTACACCATCACTGCAGTGATTTAATTAGACATGTCCGGCAGCATGCATCTGATATCCATAGACAACAGCTTGCCACAGGTGGTTGGGTGGCCATATATCTCCCCCTCACCAGAGTGGAGGAACTGCTCCTAAGTGTGGTGGCTCCTGGCCTACAGCAGCAACAACATCACACATGTGTCATCATGGAGGCCAGAGCCACCCAGCATGGTGACATGGAGCATGCAGGGAACATGCCCTAGCTGTACACTACTGTTACCTGTATTGTTAGATTATGCATATGTGAGATGTGTACTGTGTTTAGCAGTTGTGCTGCCTATTGTGTGCAATACTGATATTTTGAATAGTATCTGTGCACCTATGCCTGTTGTTCTACTGTAGTTTAGCACACTCAAAGTAGCAATGCCACAGTTGTGGACACTGACAAACTGTGTCATATTCTTGTAGGTCCCTCTGGTGTGACAGCAGGGCAGACGATACATGCTGGTGAGTGTGTTAACACTGTAAAATTGGTATTGAAACGTGCATGTCATAGATGAGGTGTAGGCCATGTACACATAACACACCTATGCATAATGCATGCTGTGCATGTTTGCTGTGAGACGTTAAACATCTCAGTAAAGTCAGTAGCTGCCTCAATTGCATGCAATGCACAGGGCATCAGACACAAATGTGGCAACAATGTACTGCACATTGGATAGGCATAGTTGACACACATGTACACAACATAACATGTTTGTCATATGCAGTACATCTCAACATGCTACACATAGTGTAACCGGACACCCGCTGCCAGGTCACACTTCAGTATCCCACATGTCATCCACACACCACACATAATATTCCTGAGGGGTAGGGGCCTAGCATGGGGCTGTGCAACACTCTTCAACACATAACACAGTCATGTTAGGCAATGCTCCCTATTGGGCACCTCACACACCCTCGTGCAATGTGGCTGTGTAATTGTGAACTTAGCCACGGCACTGCGGTTCAGGTACAGCATGCTAGGCGGTGGTCTAGCACACTTTAGTGGCCTTGAGTGACCACATGATGCATGATGATGATGGCTAATGGTACTACACCCCATACAGTTACAGTGACCACAGTACTACACATAGCTGTCATTGCTTTGCACCTCCATATTGTGTGTGTGCACACATATGCACCTATACACATTATGCATAGTATGTTGTGTGTGTGCAAACATATGCAACTATACACAATATGCGTAGCAGTTGCTTTCTGTACAAAGTGACACATATTTGTCCTGGAATGCTATTGGGTATATAGGTCACATGACACACATTGGGTATGTGTGATGTTTAATGTTGCAGTCATGTACCATGCAATGTTATGGCTGGCACTGGCATATCTGAAATATGACCCACAATCACCATAACCACTGTACAATGGCCATGTCCAGGATTGGTATTCCATCACATATACATGCACCACTCATCCCATGTGTGTACAGAGCATGCATGTGCTACACCTGTGTCCACAATTATCTGCTACAGACACAGACACTGCAATCAGACATGGAAATCCATGTGACACACAGATAACACATGCAGCCATGGTATGTATACCTGTGAATGATGGTGCACAGGACATTGCAGCACTTATAATACTTGCACAGAAATGTCGTGTCCCTGTACACATTATGTTCCAGGGTGGAGGCAATCACTGAACATGTACACACATGCACCTCAGCTATGTACACTGTCATTAACTATGGCTGTCTACACTCACACTGCATGGACTTGATCAACACTTATTCTGCATGCTGACACGTGATGTGACTGTTTGCCTTGTGATACTGTCACCCACCTTCAACCACTATTGAGTATGTTTTGGATTGCTGTTGTGTGTGTGTATCTGCTGTAGTGAGAAGTGTGCATATGTTCCTGTGTGCATGTGTTCCTGTGTGCATGTGTTCCTGTGTGCATGTGTGCATGTGTGCATGTGTTCCTGTGTTCATGTGTTCATGTGTGCATGTGTTCATGTGTCCATGTGTGCATGTGTCCATGTGTCCATGTGTCCATGAGTTCATGTGTTCATGTGTGCATGTGCAGACTGTAAAGTGTGTTTCCTGTCTTCCTCTCAAAGGTGCTGAGTTAGGGATTGGTGAAAGCAGCAGGCAACCTGAAGCCACTGCCACGAATAGTGGTGATGATGACACATGTATTTTGGCACAGGAAGAATTGACAGGGTCTGTCGTTGGTCCACCAATCGACAGTACACAGCGTTCAACACTCATACTGTCAATACATCCCTCACCACCAATGGCCATAGGCGAGGGACAGCATACAGTTGGCATTGACCATGAGAGTGTGGTACCCATGGCACTTGCATCCCCTCACAGCAGCCATAGTCATAGACCCGGAACGGTATCACATAGGCGGAGGTCCAGGGGTTCTCGGGGGAGCACCACTGGTTGTATTACCCCTGGCAGGCGTGCCCTCACAGGTCTTACGATGACCAGTATGTTCCAGACTGTAATGCAGGCTCAGGCACGTATGGAACGGTACACCAGGCAGGGACTTAGGGCGCAGAGGGCACATTACACCGCTATCAATGACAGCATCCGTGACCTTGCCGGTGCCATCCGGACTTACACTGAGGTCATTGATAGACATTGGGGGAGACATTAGATGCCCTCCACAACATGTCTTCCATGAGCCAGGACCATGCAGGATGGTTGCGACATCGATATGGATGCATGCCAGCAACAGCAACAGCTGGCAGTGTTCGTGGACGGCCCACAGTTTACAGCCACTCCCGTAGTGGCAGTACCAGCCCCAGCAATGCTGGGGCTGGCCTGTCCATTGACCGTCCCAGTAGACCACGTGCACGTGGCTCTGTCCAGTCCCAGCAGAGACATGGGTCCAGTCATTATACCTCTGCCTCTGTTGACAGTACCCAGTCAGGGTTGGTACCCGATACTGTCCATAGCACACCTGCCAGGCACAGGTACTGTGTCCGTGGCCAGAGACAGTGATCTGTACAGCCTAGCAGGTACAGTCTGTGGCTGTCCCACAAACTACCGTATATGGCAGCCACATGGTGGAGCTGTGTGCATGCAGACACACACACATTAACCAAACAACTAGGGCTCACACATACACACACACATTACATCAACATTGGCCCATGCTGTACTGTTGTCCCTCACACACACACACACACACACACACACACACACACACACACACACACACACACACGTTGATTGGATGGGTCAATGTCAGGCTCTGTGCATATGATGATACCTGTGTCACCTCCTGTCATCTGCATCATTGACGGAGGGACAGGCTAACATGGTGCTGATGCACAGGGTGACACTATAGCAGTGTAGCAATAATAGCAAGTAGTCAACAAGGAAGTGTAACGACATCCTTGTAGGTATATCTGAGCAGATATTATGCATCAAAGCTCTGATTGTCAATGTAGCATTGTTTACACCACTGTTAGGTCTGAGTATGTATTGTCCACCCATGTGCCACTTGGCTGAAGTGTAATGTGTTGCCAGCATGTGTTAGTGAGTGGACAGTACATGTGTGATGTGTGCAATACAGATTAGCAAGTGTACATCTGTGAACATGGTGGGTGTGCACTGTCTAGATGTACGTGCATAGTGGACACATGGGACATGTGGCATACCCTGTCGTACACATTGTTAACATCTCATAGTATCTTTCAATGGCCAGTATGCATTCTACTACAGTTATGTACTAACATGGGTAGACATGTGTGTGACATGGGTTGACACTATTTTGTGGGTGATACCATTAATATCTGTCAATGACTTGCAGTCTGGTAGTATACACAAACTCAACAGCATGACTATAAGCAATCATTGGATGATGTCCTGACAAATGACACACAGTAGTAGGGAACCCAGTAACAATTGGATCCTGCCGGTGCTACACTATAACACTAACCAGTGGTAATGACCGCCACCCATTCCTGTGACCACACCTGTTTGGCATATAGCCACCTTAGGTACATGCAGACACACTAGGGATGTGTCCATCCAAATCTGGAAATGCATGGATTGGCCTACAATGCATTCCCTGGATGGGATGCATATCCTACACAAGGGAATCATACAGACAGATACCTGTTGTCTGATACATACTTTATAGCATAAGCCGACTATGGCATAGTCATCCTCATGTACTATACATACTATCCCATCAGTACCACACAGGTGGTAGCCCTCAACATGCATGTTGGGTACCAATGTGTACATACAGCCTCATGTTATGTCATGTGTCCCTTGGTATCCACACATCCATAGGTATTGTGGAGTCCCAAGGTGTATCACATAAGACATTAGAGGCCTAAATGCATATCCACAAGGCAGTCATACACCTATAAAGACTGTCCATTTTTGGCAGTCTTTGTTGTGTATCCATGTCTGACATATACCCCAGGCATATACCCTCACTCACACTACTCTTAAGTAACTGTTATGGGTGTATAGGTGTGTGTGCCACAGATGACCCTGGCCACAGAAAATGACAGTGGATGGCCTTGTCACATACATACATATATGACCTATGATCTGAGAAGCAGCGGCACAACCTGTCAATGGAAACAAATGTATTCTTGTAGTATGCAGGCTTCACACCTATGTACTGATTGAGGGGAGATGTACACATGTATATTTGCCACGCAGATACCTGATGTGTGCAATGCACTTACTGTTGTAATCATACTATGTCATACCATAGTAAAAGCAAAACCCACACCGTATTGATCAACAGTGACATACACACAGTCAGCATTTGCAGGATTCAAACCCCTACCTAGCTATGTTATGATACTAGAGAGTGATACATTAACATGGCATGCTACCTGCTTTACTGGGTGGTTTCCCTTCTCCGGCTGTATTTGTAGGATGGTGACATCATCAGTCTTTCCAAAGAGGAATGTACCTCTTTTAGTGTGTTTTCCCAGTCTCCAAAAAGGGCACTTCTTTCAGACAATTACACACAGACACACACTGTTTGCAGGATTCAAACCCCTATCTAACTATGTTACGATACTACAAAGAGATGCATTAACACTGTGTGCTATTTGCTTTACTGGCTGGTTTCCCAGCTCCTGTTGTAGTTGTAGGATGGTGACATCATCAGACTTTCCAAAGAGGAATGTTCCTCTTTTAGTGAGTTTTCCCAGTCTCCAAAAAGGGAACATCTCTCAAAGGAAACTGCACACATACACACCCCCCACACACTCACTGTTTTCAGGATTCAAACCCCTGCCTAACTATGTTATGATACTAGAGAGAGACGCATTAACACGGCGCGCTATTTGCTTTACTGACTGGTTTCCCTTCTCCTGCTGTATTTATAGGATGGTGACATCATCAGACTGGACATGGTGATGTGTGTACACTTTGTTTTATGCCATTCCAGGAATGGTCTATGTGGGTCAGCAGGTGTCAACAGCTTGAACTAGACCTCAGAATCCTTACCTTGTGTGATCTATCTGTGGACACATTGACATTTCTTCATATGTCAACACATAGTTATACACAGCTTGTTGGTTTTGTGGATATTACATGTGTCTGGGATGTTGATAAAGGGCTATTCAAAGTCTATGTGACACATGTGTAGATGTGTTCATTGATGTATGTCCTGGGTGGCTGCCTTACAAACAGTCTAGCATATTTGGGAACCATGATCAGCACATGAACATACCACAGTTGGTAGGGTTGTGTGCATGTCAGCTTCCAATAGCTCGGTTTATGACTGCAACCATGATGGACTCCATGACCTTGCAGATCAGACTTCATAGGCATACTGGACTTGACTTCTCATGGTGTGTTGTGCACCAACACTTGTGGGGAGTGCCATATGTAGCTGTGACACATTCAATGGTTCCACATCCTGTGTAGGGGGTGAGGCTCAGCGGACTGTTCGAGTGCATGATCTGTTTGTTCTGTAGATTGTGCATGACACATATTGGGAATCAATGTATTCCCCTTGCTGCCATGCTTTTGGCAGTGGGGGTAGCTGCTCATCCATTCTACATGTGATATCTCCTGGTATGATGATATGGACTATTGTCAGTGGGAGATGGGTATGTACATATGGGCCTGTCTGTCATGATGTCGGCATTGTCACTCAGGTACAGTTGGCCCTGACTCAGAACATATATGGGTGTACATTGCTATTTATGACATAGCTGAAGGAGGTGTCATGATTCAGTCTGGACTCCTTCTCAGCTACTCTTTACAAAACACCAACGAACATGAGCAGTAATCCCTGTTATACTCCTTTACATGCTTAACACCCTACTGATCCTTTGTGATCAGGCTACAGAGTATGTCATGATAATATCCTGGCATGTGCAGGGGTCGGTTTTGTGTGTACTCTTCAGTCCAGCTGGTAGATATTGTGATATTGACACAATGTCACATCTGCCTCATGTACACAGACAACCCTCTCCACCTCCCGACAAACTCAGATATATGTGTGAGATGCACCTATATAGACATACAGGTGCTGAACTCTCTCGACCCATGACTGGCACAGTCTATCAGGTAGTGAAGGTAACCACACACACCACATATCAGTCTCACATATCCTCTAGCAAAAGCACTCAAACCACATTATCACACATAGACATACTTGGATGCTGTAAATGTACTCTACCTAAGCAGCAGAGACCTCCAAAGCAGACACACACACACCTGTTACCCCACTACAATACCCACATATCACATAGTTCACAATGTCAGTGTGCCACACAGTCACTGCCCTTCGAGCTAAACAACACACCTAATACACTTGTAATAGGCGACACTTATTGTCAGACACACTGACATACCACTCACCAGCCCTAACAAGGGAATAGTCACTTTGGGCTGTCTGTTGGGTGCCAGGATCTGCCGCATAACACAGGCAGTCAGGTCACTCCAAAGCAAGTAAAGGACTGGCACCATCATTGTCCATGCTGGTGTGTATAACCTCAGACGTTACTCCCTGGACCACATAACATGATACATGGAGGAACACTCTGATCATGTAGCCCAGGCCAGTATGACCCTGACCTTGTCTAGCATCTTACACCCACCAATTATGATGTCACAGTATACTGACACACATATCACATTTAACAGTTGCCTAACAAATTTGTTTAATTCATAGGGGATACAGTGTCTGTCAGCCTATGGTGACATGCTCAAGATGCCACGTAGCTTCACTATGGACAGCTTGCACCTGTCACCCTTGGAATTTGGAAGGCTGGCTAAGGCTCTTGTTACCACCATAGTGCCTTTTTTAAGAAGGGCTCAGAAGACAAACCCACCTCCATAGACATTACAGATTAAATGAAACTAAGGGTAATGCTTCTCAACAACAGTTGTGTTAACCTCATATTGCAGCCACTCAGGACTCTATCAGTATGGAGGATAGTGATATCTGTGCACTGACAGATGCCTGGTTCAGGCTCACTTATGCACACCAGTGCTACCAGGTTATGTTTCATACCATGCTGTCTGACAACAAGACTTGGAACAGACAACACAACTAGGGGGAGTATCCATATACATCACAGATGCACACACTTCCGGGTTAGTAGCACTGCACAAAGCATCACAGACCATACATATACAACTACCATTGTGCAATACTGCCTTTCAGTTTGTTGCCTGCTACAGAACATGCTCCCAAACACAGGAACCACACTCGGCTTTCATGGGAACTTTGGAGAATATGAAGGTCTCCACAAACACCATTATATTGTGTGACTTCATATACACAAATATTGACTGGGGATACTACTTAAGCCCCGACACCCTCACCCAAAAGTTGCTACAATTTGTAGACTCATATGCTATGGCACAACCAGTCAGCACAGCCACAAGGGGTAATACATATTGGACCTGATCATCACCAACATGGGGACACTATGTTTCACACCAGTGATATACCCCTCATTGGTAATGTCAGAACATACATGTATCTCACTGGACATACATATACCCTCCACACACCCATCCTGAGTAATCTTGGTAAACTTCTCATGAGCCAACGTCTCACTTCACCAAAGCAAGGTGGTATCCTTCAGAGACCGTGAGACAGTGGCAAATACGGCTCACACTGCTGCATACTTTACATACACATTCTATGGACACCTAGAGGACTGCATGGAATGTGCTATCCCAAATAACAACAGGACTCACTACTCCAATGGCAGGGGACCTGTCTGGTAGACCCCAGCCATTAATAAGCTGTACAACGTCAGGAGGAAGCTACTACATGATAGACCACAATCCCAGACTGGGAAGGCATCTGTGATCTGTACTAGCAGACAGCTACAATCACTCATGAACTTTTCTAAGGGCCGCTTCTACCAGACAATTGCAACAGACACATAGGACTATCACACAGCCTTCTTCAGTTATGTCAGGAACCTGGGTGGACACTCACTGATATGCTGTGAGTTTCTACATACTGACTAAACCTATCCTGAACCCACTGGCATTGCCAACATCCTGGCAAACAGGTTCAGTGCAGATGTCTCCCACCCATCCCCCTAAGGAGCAACTATCCATCCCAAGAGAGTATAACCTCCCTGACATCACACAGTAACAGGTGAGTGCTGCCCTCCCCAAAGCATACATCACAGTATCAATGTGACCAGATGGTGTCCCAGCCTGCATCTTTCACGAGCATCATGACAGACGCAACCCTCACATTACATCACTGTTCAATATCGGAGTTACCACAGGATATGTACCCAAGGAATGGCGTACAGCGACAGTGGTCCCGCTCCACAGAGTTGGTGCCACAACGGACCACAGACAATATTGCCCTATAAGCCTAAGTAGCCTGTTCTGCAAAGCTATGGAGTGTATTGTCATGGGACTCATACACATAGACATCGGGATCCTACAGACACTGTGTCCTACATGTTTCAGCATTGTTGTGGGCAGATCTTGCCTCTTGAACCTCTTTGTATTCTTTAAATGGCGAACAGATCCATTGACATAGGGACGGCTGTCCACACAGCCTACCTGAACCTTGCAAAACCCTTCAACACAATAACCCACTGGGCCATTATGCATAGGCTCACCAGCGTTGATATGGACACATATCTCACACGATGGATTGATACCTTGATCAGGGATAGCACCCACATGGTCAGAATTGCAGGTGCCATGTCTGACTATACACCAGTTACATGTGGCATACCACACGGCTTGGTCCTAGGACCTCTCTTGTTCAGTATATATTTGTCTGATGTACAGGCTATATTTGTCTGATGTACAGGCTACCACAGGGGGAATATGGCTGAGCATGTTTGCACTTGACTGCAAACTGGGTGCCATGATCAACCCTCCAGCTGCCACATGCACACTCCAACAGGGTCTCACAGAGATGGATGACTGGTGCCTGAGCCATGGCCTACAGCTAAATGCCATTAGTTGCATAGTCATCCCCTTTGGGTTGGCTTCTTTTCAGGCTTGCTAGTTGTTGCTGAAGCACCTACCAAGGGAAGAAAACGCTGAGAGAAGAAAAGGAGCCACTTTTGTGATTTAAAGTATTTTCTTCTGATTTTTTGTTAAGTTTTACTGCTTTGCCATCTATTTTTGGCATTTTCCGGCTTGCTAAGTATATGTCTGTAACAGTGACAGTACTTGGAACACATCTAGGGCCTGTTTACTGCATTTCCTGTGTTGCATTTAATTTAAAATCGTTTTTTTCTCTAAAAACTGCATTTTACCTGATTTTGGCCTAGCACTCAAGTGTGGGGTCATTTATTGCACTGTTGTGATTATTTTGCTGCTTGTGTATCTCTGCTACCTTTAAACTACAACAAAAAGAAAAAAAAATCTTTCTTTTTCCCCACTTTCTGAAAGTTAAGTAAGTTCAGTTACAGATTTGCTGTTCTGAACTGTTTGGAAGTTTCTAGAAGGCCAGTGCTTGCTTGGGCTAAAGGGAAGTCTCTGTGTTCACCAGTGGGAGTGATTAACACTGAACAGCCTGCCTGTCCCTGGAGGAGTGGTTACTACCTAGAAGCTGTAGTTTTATTGGCCATTTTGGGTCAATTCTAAACTCCTTGATCTGTCTCTCTTAAAGCCCTACAACTCTCTTTTTGCGTGGTTTTGCACACTGAGCATCGTCAGGCAGCGCTGCCTAAACAGGTTTAAACTGTTCCAGGCTCCACAAAGTCTGCTCTTCACTTTTTCCCTTATAACTGTTCAAACTCTCAAAGTAATCACTCTATTATCTTTCTAAAGCTCTGCACTTGCTCAGCTCTTATAAGGAAACACTAACTAACTAAAGCACTACACCCTCCTTGACTTCTCATAAGTATTAGGCTCCTGATTGGTCCTTCCTGACCAAGTGAAAAATCAGTTTCCTTCCCTAATCTGATCAGTAAAAAAACAGTTCCCTATACTAATTTGGTATGTCCAAGGGTCAGTTTCAAGGTTACTCTCCAGTCCAGCTGGTGAATCTGGGAATTTTGAGGCAATGTTACAATTGCCTCAGACAACCCTCTCCTCCTTCCAACAAACTCTAATACATGTGAGAGATGCAGATACACAGCCAAACTGGAGGCAGAGCTCTCTCAACCCAAGACTGGCACAGTCAGTCAGGAGGAAAAGGTAACCACCCACACCACAAATCCAGTCTCACACAGACCTATTGCATCTGCATACCCAACACATAAACACACAAAAATATACTCGGAGGCTCTAAATAAAAATCTGCCTAAACAGCAAAGACCTCCTAAGCAGATATCCAAGCAACAGCCAACCCTCAACAATACCCATGAATCACATATCTCACAAAATCAGTGTGCCTCACAGTCACAGCCCTTAAGGCCAACAACACACCAAATACACTTGTTATAGTGGACTCTATTGTCCGGTACACTGACGTCCCGCTCACCAGACTGAACAAGGAGAAGGTCACTGTAAGCTGCCTGTCGGGTGCCAGGATCCACCACATAACGCAAGCACTAAGGTCACTCCAAAGCAAGTACAAGGATGACTCCGTCATTATCCATGCTGGTGTGAATGACCTGAGACGTACCTCCCTGGACTACATGAAAAGAGACATAGAGAAGCTCTCTGACCTTGTAGCCCAGGCTGGTATGACCCTGACCTTGAGTAGCATTTTGCCCTCACCAAGAATGATCCCACAGTATAAAGACAAAATGATCAGTTTCAACAATTGGCAAAAGTATTGGTGTCATTCAAAGGGGATCCAGTGTCTGTCATCCTGGGATGACATGCTCGATAAGCCACATTGCTTCGCTAGGGATGGCTTGCACCTGTCGCCCTTAAGCTTTTGTACACTGGCCAAGGCTCTTGCCGCCCCCATAGTGCCTTTTTTAGGTAAGGCTCAAAGGACAAACCCACCTCCATAGACAACCGAATGATAAAAAAACTAAAGGTAATGCTACTCAATGCCAGATGTCTAAACCTCAAGATGCACGCACTCGAGGCTCTCCTCAGTATGGAGAAAATCGATGTCTGTGCAGTAATAGAAACCTGGTTCAAGGCTCCTGAGAGTACCCCAGCACTACCAGGTTATAACTCATACCATGCGATTTGGCCCCAAAACTCGGACCGAAGCACAAAAGGAGGGGGAGTATCTATATTCATCAAAGATACATACACCTCCAGGTTAGTGGCACTGCACGAAGCATCAGAAAGCATCAATGTGCAACTAACAGCGGGCAAAACTACCTTTCAGTTTATAGCCTGCTACAGAACACTCTCCCTATTACAGGAACCCCACTTGGCATTCCTGAGAACACTGGAGAATATGAAAGTCTCTCCAAACACTATGTTATTGGGTGACTTCAGCTACCCAAGCATTGACTGGGAAAACTACTCAAGCCCAAACACCCTCGCTCAATGGTTCCTTGAATTTGTAAACTCTAACGCAATGGAACAACTGGTCACCACTCCCACAAGAGGGAGCAACATATTGGACCTGGTCATCACCAACATGGAGACTCTATGTTCCACACCAGAGGTAAACCCCTCATTGGTAAGATCAGACCATAAACAAATTTCCCTGGACATCCATATCCTGTCCCCACCCCCAGCCAAGGAAATCACTGTAAAGAATTTCTCAAAAGCCAACTTTGCACTTCTCAAGACTGAGGTGGAATCCTTCAAAGCCCCTGGGCCAGAGGATAATACAGCCCAATCCACAGAATCCTTTACAAATGCATTCTATGAGCACCTGCAGGAATGCATGGATCGTGCTATCCCAAATAAAACCAAGACTCACTCCTCCAAAAGCAGGAGACTGGTCTGGTGGACCCCGGCCATAAATAAGCTATACAACAGAAGGAGGAAGCTACTACATGACAGAGCAAAATCCCAAAAAGGGAAGGCATCTCTGATCAGTATTAGCAAGAAACTTCGATCCCTCATAAAATCATCAAAGGCCAGCTTCAAAAGAAAAATTGCCCTAGACACTAAAGATAATCACAAGGCCTTATTTAGTTATGTCAGGAACATGGGTGGAAACTCCCAGGTATGCTCTGAATTGTTGCATAATGGTACAAAATATACCGAACCTACAGACATAGCCAACATCCTGGCAGACAGATTCAGTGCAAACTCCCCCCCTCCCCCCAAAGGAGCAAATGCCTATCCCAACTGAATGTAACCTCCCTGACATCACAGATGCACAGGTGCCCTCTCCAAAGCAAAAAAAAACAGCATCTATTGGACCGGATGGTGTCCCAGGCTGTGTCTTACACGAGCTCCAAGAAGAACTGAACCCTCACATTAAGTCACTGTTCAGACTTAGCCTTACTACAGGATATGTACCCAAAGAATGGTGTACAGCTACAGTGGTCCCACTCCACAAAGGTGGTGCCACAACGGACCCCGGAAACTATCGCCCCATAAGCCTAACTAGTCTGGTCTGTAAAGCTATGGAGCGTATTATCATGGAACTCATAAACAAAGACATTGGGAGACTCCAGACACTGGACCCTCCCCAATTAGGCTTTGTTAAGGGCAGATCTTGCCTCTTAAACCTAGTTGATTTCTTTGAAACAGTTACCAAAGCCATAGATGAGGGCAAGGTAGTCCACACAGCCTACCTGGATGTTGCAAAAGCCTTCGACACAATACCCCACTCAGGCATCATAAATAAGCTTACCAGCTTAAATATCAACCCCTATATCACAAGATGGGTTGCAAACTGGCTCAGAGATGGAACCCACATGGTCAGAATCACAGGTGTCATGTCTGAATCCAAACCAGTTACAAGTGGCATCCCACAGGGCTCAGTTCTGGGACCTCTCTTGTTCGGTATTTACTTCTCTGAGGTTCAGGCTAACACGGGGGGATTATGGCTGACAAAGTTCGCAGATGACTGCAAACTGGGGGCCATAATTGAATCTCCAGCTGACACAAGCATCCTTCGAAAGGGTCTCACAGAGATGGATGCTTGGTGCCAGAGCCACGGCCTCAAGCTAAATGCTAAAAAGTGCATAGTCATCCCCTTTGGGAAAAACAAGGTGCCCACAAATTACCACATAGGTGGTAATCCATTAAGTACAGAAGAAGTAATTAGAGATTTGGAGACCAACATAGATAGTAATCTCTCCTTTGATAATCACGTTGCCAAAGTGGTTAGAAAGACCTTCTATATAGCCCACCTTATCATGAAAGGGTTCGCATCTAGATCAAGAGAGGTCATTGTGCCCCTCTACTCATCACTCATCAGGCCCATAATTGAATTCAATGCCCCTTTTGGGATGTACCTTACCCGACACCTGCAGCAACAGGAGAGACCCCAAAAGTACCTCACCAAGAGGATCATGGGCTACAAACAGATGTCCTATGCAGCTCGACTAAAGAAACTCCAGCTCTACTCAGTTGCTTACTGCCTACTCAGAGGCGATGACGTACAAAGCCATGTCAAACCCAGAATTAATGGACAAGCTCCACCTCAAAAAATCCAAGTCCCTTAGAGCTACATGCTCCAGGGACCTAAACCTTAGCACAAAAATAAATAGGACATGCTGGAGGGACAGATTAATTTCCCAGAGGCTCCCCTCACTCTGGAATAAAATCCCAATTCATGTTAGACATAGCCCCTCACTGACCCTGTTCAAGCGAAATCTGGACGCGTGGATGGGAAATCGCAAATTCACCCCTGGGATCTCTTCTGTGTCCCTGCTAGACAGAGGCACAGTAAACTAATCTTAAAAGGGAACCTTCTGTGACCTACTTTACAGAGGCATAGTAGGCTAATCTAATAGGGAGGCGGAAGCCAAATACACTCTGGCTAGGCTTATAAATGCCCTATGGCAGATAGCCTACTATCTACCTATGAACCTATGAACCTATGAATAACAACATGCCCACACATTACCACATAGTTAGTACTCCATTACATACGGTAGGAGTTGTTAGGGGTTTGGGGACATGACTTGTTCATACTGTCGCCTTTGACATTCACGTTGCCAAAGTGGTTGGACACATCTTCTATGTGGGCCACCTTATCCCATATGGTTTCACATCTAGATCGAGTGAGGTCATTGTGCCCCTATACTCATCACATCCATGCTTGGTTACAATGCCACATTTGGGGTGTACCTTACCCGACACCTGCAGCAACTGTACTGGCCATGGAAGTTTCTCACCAAACAGATCTAGGGACTCACACAGATGCCCTGCTCAGTTCAGATGCAGTAACTCCAGCTCTACTCAGTCGCTTACCACCTACTCAGATATGATGTGTGCCTGTTGTTTACAGATATACCCAACCCAGAATTACTGGACATGCTCCACCTCAGGATATCCGACTCCCTTGGAGCTACACACTCCAGGGACATATACCTCAGCACAGATGTTAATAGGACATTGTGGAATGACAGATTCTTATCCCAGAGGCTCCACTCACTCCATAATGTAATCCCAGTTTCACATAGGCAGAGCCACCCACTGACCACCTACAGGAGACATCTTGATGACTGTATGGGTGATCGTATGTTTACCCCTGGGATATCTTCTGTGTCCCTGCTAGACAGAGGCACACTAGCCTAAACATACATGGGCTATCTTGTCTGACCTACTATTCATACACACAGTGTAGTAATCTGACAGGGTTGCGAATGCCTAACACACTCTGGGTAGGCTTGTACATGCCCTAGGGCAGATAGCCTAGTATCGACCTCTGAACTTATGCTAATGTTCAGGTTGAACAATGTTTATTGCTGATACTGTTTGCAGGTCTTTATCATCTTTGCTTTACCAGTTTCTATGAACAACTTCGATATCTGAAGAATATATTTGATTATGACAGGGTTCCACTATATTATAGATGTGTCTGTTGTCATATAACTGTGTGCACAGGGTGGATTGCTTTATAGTGACAGGTTCCTGGGTTAACACATGCAACTGTCAGATATGCATGGCCCACTGCTGTACTCAGACATGGCCTAAGTGTGTGAGCATGCCCAGTTCTGCCATTCCGTGTTTTGTTGCCTGACATTTGTCTCATTTATTCAAGTGTGTGAGCATGCCCAGTGTGACCTTTCAGTATGTTGCTATCTGAGGTCCACTACATTGGTTGATGTGTGCGAACATGACCGATATTAACATTTATACTGCGTGTGTTGGAAGTCAGGTTCTGTTCTCACTGCAGGACTCACCTTTGTGTCATAACTCAACAAGGATTATGCTGTGCCTGCAGGGTTTCCATTGAAATACATTGCATAAACTTATCAGCTTTCCTTCATACAGACTGACCACTGCAATACTGTCATGGTTTAGTGGCTCAGTACTTTGGCTATAGTGCACAGTATCCTGGGTTCACGGCCCATCACTGCTTTATATTTTCATACTGAGCAGACCAGACTGCTTAAGGGCCAGTTAAGCAAATATGAGCATGTTGGCTTTTGTTCAGCTATGCCCTACTTAGACCAGACTTGTCTGACATTGCTCAATATTCACCAGCATTGCTGGATGTTGCCCAATATTACTGAACACTGACCACAGTTGTGCTAGTTGGTATGTGCAATTTTGTTTGCATATACTACATGGTGGTAAATGCTGTTTAGCACTGCTTTATATTGCTTAACACATGGCAATCATGTCTTAGGTGGTGCTGCAGGGCTGCCTATGTCGGATGCACATACTACACTACCTGTACATGTTTGAAAGCAGGTAGTGTCAACTTAGGCATCTCTTTTACTATATGTGCGAGTCGGAGAGAGGTATCATTTCCAGAGCACCTACTAAGCCAGTGTATGTGCTATGCGTTGCCTCTTTGCCAAGGACAAAGCATACTGGGCACGCCTCCTTCTGCCTACTGGGGCAGGCTCAGGTTGTTCCTCCTCTGAGTCACGCTCTGCCTGTGATGGCCTTGGCAATGGTGGGGGGCTGTTTGGCCCAGGCCTATGCTGGTCCTGCTGCAGCTGTTTTCGCAGGATCATATTATGTAGCATAGCACATATCATGACAATTTGGGTACATGTAGTTGGTGAGTACTGCAAGGCTCCACTAGATGTGTCCAGGCACAGGAACCATGACTTGAGCAGCCCAAACACATGCTCTATTACATTACGTGTTTGTGCGTGTGCCTCATTATGGCGTTCCTGTTCAGGTGTGTCTGCGTTTCTGATGGGTGTCATCAGCCACGGCTCCAGTGCATAGCCAGCATCCCCCACTAGGTGACTATGTGGGATGTCCCAATTGGCAAATGTCTGGTACAGCTGCATCAGATGCCAGATATGGGAATCATGGTAGCTTCCGTGGCAGCCTGCACACACATTCAGTATTATGCCCTGGGCATCACACACTACCTGGCAGTTGATGGAGGGGAAGCTTTGCGGTTGAAGTAGACCCTACCCCGCTCGCTGGCTGGTGCTTTGATGCATATGTGTGTGCAGTCTATTGCACCTACTACCTCAGGGTATTCCGCTATTTTCTGGAAGAGACGCATATTGCTAGCCAATACCTCACGGGAATTGGGGAAATATACATGATCACCGACATGTGCTGACATGGCATCCAGGAACTGGTGTAGTACCCTGGATACTGATGCATGTGATATCCCCATCATATCACCAGTTGGTCTCTGGAAAGTACCTGTTGCTAATATTCTTAGGCCAACACATACCTTGGTTTCCACTGGGATGGGTACTCCTCTGTTGGTTCTGTGTGTGAGGCGTGGCCTGCACAGCTCAACAATTTGCTGCAGGAGGTCTCTGTCCACTCTATAGCACTCCACTATCTCCAGATCATGTAGCCCCTGGAAGGTTACCCTGGGCCTGTACACTCTTCTCTGTCTCCTCACTGTGGGTTGTCCAGCAGCATTTCCATTGTCACCACCCTCAGCATGTTGCATATGTCGCCTTATAACAGCAATGGCAGCCCCTAACATTTCTTTGTCTGAGTAAAGCTTTTTTAGTTTTCACTTCTATTAGCTTACTGCAGTGTCTGTTGTAAGAAACATAATGGACTGTTGTTTGCAGAGTTTTAAGTGCTAGGCTGGGCTGGGCTAGTGTACTGCCTGTGTAATTGCCTGATTCTGATTGTTTTCACCTGCTAGCTCTGCTAGTACTCCCTGGTAGCTTCCTACTATTTGTTGTGCTTCCTTTTTCCTTTCTGTTTCCTCGGGGGGGGGGGGACACCGCGCACACAAGCGCAAACATGCGCACAGCAGCTAACACGTGCCCACATACTTACACGGACTAAAACTTGCTTATTCGGGTTAAAACGCATGCACACCAATGCAAACGCGCTTACAACTCTTTAAACAGCCTTATACATGCTTACTCCGGCTTAAACGTGCGCACTCACGCTTACATGCATGCACTCTGTCTTACTCGGGTTTACACGCGCGCCCACGCGCACATACCCGTTCAGCAAGAAACTTTGGTGTAATCCACGGCATACACCTTCCATTTCTTGGCTTTCCCTAGCCTACCTGTTGACACACCTCTTTCCATGATGTATAAATGACAGCTGATACATGCCACTCTGCTCCAATGAGCTCACTTCTTTCATACATACCCCCGTCGTGATGTCACCTATCTTCTACTCTGTTACTCCCTATATCCTACTCCTACACTCCACTAACTGTGCTCATTTGCTATGTAAACTTGTGATTCACTATCCTAACACTCATTTACATAGGATTGCCTACTAATGCTTGGTTACATGTCTTAGACTGAGCTTCCCCCCTTAGCAACCTCTACCTGCCATTCCCTTGCATTGTACATTAACAATTTCAATAAAATCCACATTTGTGTGTTTTAATTTTTAGTATTCTGGGTTTTAGAGCGCAGCCCATTTGCATGGTGCTGCGCTATGCTTAAACATCGGAAATCAGCGAAAAAAAAATATTTTTATTTTCATATTGCATCAGGAAACATTTCCAATGGCCGTATATTTGGCCATTGGCATGCTTCCTTGACTGGATGCAACCTTTATTTGGAGCTGTCATGGCTCCGTTTTGCTATTTGCAGAATGGTACTCAGTTGTCAACTGAGTACATTTCTGCAAATAATACTGCTCTTACTCGGACAGGTTTAGGTTTCCTGAATCGCAAATCTACCTCATTTGCATGCCTTTCACCTGCAATTGAGGTAATTTGCATGTCCTAGCCCTGTCCGTGTAAGAGCCGTGTTAGGAGCTCTCTTACACACCCCTACAGACTGTTCCTGGATCGCTCTTCGGACATGATGGCTGCATGGAGTCTTACTCTACTCAAAGACTCAGTGCAAGCCTTCGTGAATCTGGCCCATAGTTTAGAATACAATATGTTATGTGCATGTTGCAGTAGTAAAACCAAATATTGCTTTCAATATACATTATGTAGTTATTTCAATTGTACAAAGATATTATATAAAAAAAGAGTGAATAATATGTGCTTAGAGTTTATTGTTCACATTCTAAAGCTTGTTTTGCAATTAATTTAATTTACATATATACACGTTATATTAACGTTACAAGTGATTTTGCCCCAAAAAGTTGTAGTATGTGTTTTGATTTTTTTTCTTTCTTTTTTTTTTTTTTTTTTTTTCTTCTGTAACTATTCCCACAGTATAATACTATGGTAGATATTAGACAATGATGTACATACCTCAGCACAGCATTCAGCATAAAGAAAGATAACTTTGAAAGAGCAGTGTCTTACATACATTGCAGTTTCTCTACTAAAGTATCATGTATGTTAACTGTCAATATAATTTAGTTTACTTACAGGATATAGTTGACATTTAGCATCAAACTATTGTAGATTATGCAGTAATTCATAATAAGGCACTGTAGACTCACCCCTGGATTCACTAAACTGAAACGGATCATGCCGTGTAGAACAGCAGCGCGCCTTGCATATTAATGAAGGAGCGCTGCTGTATTCCCCACACGGACATGATCTATGTACGAGTGCAGGGGGGCATGTCCATGTATTGTTTGCACAGTACACATACCCCCTGCACTCTAGAATTGCCATACGGCAATCCCAAAGCAAGTAACAGTGTTCGCGGATACTGTTATGATGACATAACAGTGCCTGCGGACAAACTACAGTAAAAATACACAAAAGCACAGACCCCCATAATGGTCCAGCACATATAATGTCCAGAATGGTATGCCAGTGTACATGCTGGCATACCAAATAAGTAGGCATTTTCCTGAGAGGAACATTTAAACCAATTCCCCCATGTATGATGTAGCTGTCCAGATGTCCTGCACAAACATGCAGAAAGCAATGTGCATACCCCTACAGTAAATAAAAACAAAACACATCATTATTTAATTTTTTTTCCATCCCCAATAAAGTTTAAGCATAGCTGAGTGGGTGTGTGCATCACGCAGCTGTGTATAGCATAGCTGAAACATCTGAAGAAGCTAAATAGAAACATACAGCCACAACAATCAAAGTAAAATAGTGTAGTGGTTAGAGTGTTCACCTAGCATACAGTCATTCACGTTTCTAGCCCCAATGCAGTCCATTCATTTTTATATGTGAAAACAGCAGTAAAAGAATCTTTTTTATAAATAAGTATTGAATAATATATATTTGTTAACCAGGGTAGTGTAGCAGGTCCAAATGTGAGGTATCAGTGTAGTACAGATGTGAACCCCAATTTAAACATGTGTCCCATACAGTATAGCCACAAAAGAATATAATGTAATGAAAGCACATAGGGGGATGTTAGGGAAGGGAAGCATACATATCATAAGATGTCATGAAGATGAAATCAACCCCACAATCCTGATAGTCCATTAAATGAAAGCTGAACAATGCTAAATTGTGCTCAGCTATGCTTAGCCTGAGTAAACATTGTTTAAATTTGTGGGCTTAGCAATAATCAGCATAGCTATATGGATTTGCACACTGGTAAGCAGTGCTAAGCATCTACCCCTTTAAGCAATGCCTATCTGTGCTAAGTGGGTTTGTCTGCCATTTAGCATAGCTCAGCATATTCAAAACCATCCAATCACGGCAAAGTGTGGGAAATCAGCCCTATTTAAACCTTGCAAGTGAGAATAAAGCCCATAACCAGTTGTAGCTCATCACTGCCGGCACTGTCTGGTGTTGATGAAGGTGTGCACTTTCAGGCACAGCGCTGGGACATTCAGGAGTCCAGGATCATGGTTGGACTCCTAGTACAAAACTATGAAGGGAGACTGCTGCAGGACCAGGGCTCCCAATACAAAGTGAAGGCCTGGGACCATCTTGCACATGACCTCACCAGTACCACGGGCATCCCTCAGACTGGTGAGCAGGTCCAGCACCACTTTGCTGACTTGAAGCATAGGAAGAGGTAGGAAGAGGGAGCTCTTGGAGAGGTGGGTCCAAAATGCACGGGTGAGGAATGTCCCAGCTGTGTGTAAGTATCAGTATCAATAAGTGTTTTCCAAAGTCCAGCCTGTGTATGTGATGAATAGGTATGCAAAAATGTTTCTCTATCTCCTATACAGCTGCAGATGAGAGGGCTGCAAACATGGATGCCCATGCCAGCTGGCTGCTAAGGCTGTTTTGCGAGGCTGATGAGTACAAATCTAGCTTGTAGTATTCATGGCAAATAAATAGAAAGGAATAGAATGTCACCTGTCAGTATTTAAACATGGGTATGGTTTGTACTGAATAAATGAGACATTAGCAGAGTAACAGTGATGTACAGGGTATATATCAATAAAAGTGTCAGTACCTGTTAATAAAATTCAAAACCCCGGACTGGTCATGTTTACTTTGGTATATGGTGGTATGAATCAAAATGTGTACAGTTTCTGCACAGCAACTATGACTCTGAAAGCATTAAATAATCAAGGCTCATCTAACAAATATTGTGGAGTTGTAAAACAGGAGGTTAACTGTATGAAATGTTCCATGCACCAGGATCTGACACCTGAATAGTAATGCTGTGTTAACCAGTGTTTTCCAGACTGTGCTATATCAAAGTATGAATACACAGTATAAAATTATCTGCCATGCATGAATGTCAGAATTACAAGGTCAGATTATACAACCAAGAGATTAAAAAGTCAAATAAGCGACATCAGTTTCTCAATAGCTCATTCTGATGAAACACAAACTTTGTTCTGTTTTATGCACAAACAGGCATGGTTCGAATCCCTGGAATGGTAGTAAGGTGCATGCGTATTTTCACACAGGAATATGTGAATATGTGTAGAAAAGTCAGGTAGTGTTAACAGAAATTCCCCCCACAGGTCTGTCAGGTAAGAAAAGGTATATATTAGCTGTAAGAAGGCTGTAATTATACACTGTGTACAACACCCACTGTCCAACCCCAAGGCTGCAAACAACAGCAAGATAAGTACATAACACAAAGTACTGTGCTCCAAAAAATGTCCCTCAAGTGTCAAACTGTCACAGCTATTGGTCACTGCTGCCAACACCCAGGTGACTGATAGAAATCAAGGCAGAGTATGGCAGTAGCACACAAACACACTACGAGTGCACATATGTAACCTTGACAATGTGAATATGGGTAGAAACAGTCAGGTAATGTTAACAGTAATTTCCTCCACAGGTCTGCCAGCTATGAAAAGGTATAAATTAGCTGTAAGAAGGCTGTAATTATACACTGTGTAAAAACATACCACTGCCCAACCCAAGGTCATAGGTCAATGTAAAGTGAGGTAATACCTGGAGAGTAATGATTAGAGCAATGATCATTAAAATTGTGAGCAATTGAAGCCTATACAGTTGTTAATTGACACCTCTCTCTCTCTCCCCCACCCTATCTGCATCAATAATCGAAACACATAAATCAATGGGTATGTTTTTCACCAAACCTGCTGTTGGGACATGTGTCGTATTGTTCTACAGACATTTAAACGTTTGACTATTAATGTTCCCTGTTCAAATACTATCATTGGTGGCCTTTTGTAACCTGCATGCCGTTATAATGCCCACTGTGGTTCCATATAGGCATGGGTCCTATTTGCTAGCCAATTGTTCCAAATCTGTTGTTTTGGGTTAATGGGAATACCTATGCATGCTGTTATAACTAATCCTGGAATGTGTTTTTCAGGACTAACCAACATATGTTATAAAACTGCAACACCATAGCACGTCTGGGAAGGCCGATCCCAACTGAACCGCCTGTCCCTCCTCAACTGAACATGGCACCAGGCCCCAGCATGTCTGGGACACAACCTGGGACCTCCTTATCTGCTGGTCCTGCACCATCTTCAGGTGGAACCGCCTCAGGGGATGGGGCCTGTCCCCCTGGGAGTGAGCATGAACAAGATACTGTCATCCATCGTCAGGTCCGGGGATTGGTGCATAGTGAGCTTTGAAAGGAGTTCGGGGATCTGCTATGCCAGCTTGAGGGTTGTGCAGTGCATCTTGAGGGTCAGCCTGCCCCTCCTTCTCAGCCCTCTGCACAGCCACCTTTGGGGCTGTGAAGTTGCAGTGGTGACTGCCCAAGAGAGGGGACCTCAGTCCCACTGTATCCATTTGGGGGCTTGTATGTGTCCGATTCCCAACCTCCCTCCCCGTCCAAGGTGTTTGCCCCCCACATGTCATATACTGCCCCTGTTTACTGTCTTGTCTGACTTGTCTATCTTCCTACCCAACCTACCTCCCCAAATATACCTACTATCCTTCCCCAACATCCCCACTCTCACCTTATAAAAAAAGAGCAATCAGTTCCCATAAAAAAATGTCGCCCCATACATAGCTGTCTATTTCACGCACATGTCCACTGAACAGATATAATCTTGTCTAATTGGCTAAACAACACATTACTGTTACCTCACCCCTTTCTCAGGGGTTTGAGTATCCAAATTCACCTCCAAATTCTGTACAAATGTACAGCTGTTGCTGTATCAGAAATGGACAGCTAGAGACCATCCCTACACCTGTCCTTCACATCCCTAATTATCTGTCACATTATTTTTCCCTCTGACTGCCTCTTTTTCACTACTTTCCTATCACCCCTTTTTTCTTTTCTTTTAAAGAAATTAGCATGGGAGTAAGCAGCAGTAAGCATCAGTAAGCGAGTTTGGGCAATGCTAAGCGATGCCTACACAGATTAAGCAGTTTCCCATTTAAGCATGTGTTGGCATCGCTTAGCATCATGCAAACCAGTGCAAACCCACTTACAACTGCTTAAAACTGCCTTATTCACCCTGTCTCCATCAGCCACTGTTCTGCCCAGCAACAAAATAATCAACCCTGCCAAGGCTTGCACCCAGGACTCTGTTACACAATACTCAGAACAATTTACCACTATACCATCTGAAATGTAATAAATGAATGCTATTTTTTACAAATATATCAGTCAGAACAGGTATAGAATAGTAGGGAACAAACACTGTGTAATCAGTAATGTTTAGTATATATAAATATACACATTTAGATGTGTATGGTGATAGATAATTATTAAAAAGTAAATACATCAGATATATATATATGGAGCTATACATATAAAACAAATACGTATAGACTATATACACACATATATATATATATATATATATATATATATATATATATATATATATATATATATATATATATATATATATATATATATATATATATATATATATATATAGACACACGTATATATAAACATATGTATATATATATATATATATATATATATATATATATATATATATATATATATATATATATATATATATATATATATATATACCCATAACATGTAGTGGAGTCATAACCAGCACTATGCCTCTACACCTCTTAGTGCAATAATTCTGGAACAAAGGCTGTCAAAATGGGGGGACAATGGTCCAAGAACAGCGACATAATGTACGTACTGCAGTTATAAATGTAGAATGTTCCTACAGTAACAGGGTTCATGTCAGCATACATGTCCAAAAGGAAGTGAGTTCTGAAACTAAAATGTATGTCATCATTTACAGACAGAAATCTTCACATCATCGCAGTGATTTACCACAGAAATGAAAGTAAGGATTCTGTGGAACAGAACATAGATATGAGCAATAATCCTGGACAGTCTGAAGCAATCTGGCCAGTGGAGAGGTATGCTCAGAACCCCTTAGTACAACAAAGCTGGAGCAAGCATGACCAGGGGGGAGGGTAAAGCCATGAAACTGGGAACATATCCCAAATACTGGAGTAGATAAGGTGACACAGTTACTATAGTAACACGCTCGTGTCTGTTGTACCATATATTGACTGGAATAGCCAAAGTCCAAAACCAAATTATTCCCTGCTACTCACTGACATACATCTTCACATCATCCCACTGATGTGTCAGACATACACAACATGTATGGGGCCAGGCAACAATACATCTGATAAATACTGGGACATAACATCACAGTAGGGAAACTATGCTTAGCTGCCAAGTATGTCACCAAGTACTGTCTAGACTACAAGCAGACTTACACAACAGAAACCCAATTTTGCTATGGGGGAATACACATGTAATTGTAGCTATATCAGGCACTACAGGAATATAACAGTACTGACCAACAGACACCAGAGTGAAAGTGAATACCCAGAAGCAATCTCACTGCATTCAAAGTGGCATACTGGTAAGCCACAGGAACAGTAGAGTGTATGGACTGTGTGATTAAAATCATCAGCATGTTTGCCACTCATACACTACCCCTATATACACTGGCCCAATTCAGTGTAGTCTGATGCCTGACTGTGGTGTGGGACATGTCTCAGTCTGAGCCTACAAACATATACAGCTGATAGAGACCAGAAGTTGGAGCAGCATGCAAAGTCAGATAGAAATGGACCCTCAACACTTACATGTATCCCCCCTACACAGGCTAAATAACACATTCACATTACAATGCTAGGCAATCCTGACAGTCTGCCAACAACTGCCAGAAATACAGTCCTCTCAACTGTATAGAGTCCCACGGAACATCCAGGCATCATCCTCATATATAAAGCCTTCTACACGTAACATGTCTGGTAGTATGATACATCACTGGGATGATATCTGGAAAGAAGTCACTATATAATGATATAGTACACCTATACACCTCTTACAGCATGACATCTGGACAAAGCCCAACATATTTGGGGACAGAGGCCCAAACACAGGGGGGTCATTATTGACATACTGCTGTCATAAACTGAGAAAGTTGTTGGTGTAACAGGGTTGTTGTAACACATCTGTTCTGAGGGATATGAAATCAGAAACACACATGGATGTAAGCATTTACCAACTGCAACCCTCAGAGTATGCTACTGAATTTCCAAGGCCAAAAAATGTGTGAGTAACACAACAAATTTAAAAGTCCAAACTCGAGCCAGTCTGCGGATAGCCCTCCATTTGGAAGTTATGTCAACCACATAACACTATCATACTTAAATTCATGCAGAGCAGCCATATCCACACAAGCCTTGTCAAACTAGCATTAGTTCAAATGTATAATAGCAATACTTACATTCTGTCCCTATGTCTGGAATATTCTCCCCCAGTTTGTTGGGTGTCTCCACAGTGTTTGTCATAAGAGGTATTCCCAACTACACTCTGTAATGTTTTTTTTACACACACCTCCATGAAGCACTCCTCCCAGGCAAGGAAAAGGGGCAACACCCACATGAAGTATTCAGTTATAGGAGTGTGTTTCCATGCTATTGGGTATGGCAATGATACCACAGCTGTTCCACATGCAATTAGCATGTGGGGGACTACAATTGGTGCACAGGACATCTGCTGCTCATGAGCATTACCTACTAAAGGCAAGATGCTGCCTATACAAAACAGATGTATATCCTTCATCTGTCTCAGAGAGAGAGAGAGAGAGAGAGAGAGAGAGAGAAACAAACAAACAGACAGACAGACAGACACACAGACATTGAGACTGATGGAGTATACCAACTGAAGTGAAAATTAAACACAGCTATGTCAAACAATTAAGCCTGTAATGGAATATAGTAGGGGGCATGTAAACCTGGAAAATAGGAAGTTCAAACAATATGACCACTACTGGTGTGTGTGTTGCACAATACTGACTGTGACACTGCTAGGCCACACCCATTGTACATCATACCATCAGTAACTACATCCAGCTCTGACTTGTGCCTCTTTTTCAATGCCAGTGTCTCCAACTCATATAACATAGCTGGTCTCATTACCCTCTTGTAGACCTTCCCTATCACTCTTAATGGTACTTGTCTGTCACAAATCACACATGACGCTCTTCCCCACCACCCACATCCTGACCATATTTGTGTTGTCTCCTCTCTCCCTCACTCCCCATTACTCTGAACTGTTGTTCCCAAGTATTGCACCTATCCACCTTAACAAACTGTACTCCCTGCATCCTCACTATTCCTCCATCCTCCATCCCATTAACACACATATATTCCATCTTAGTCCTGTTGACCATCATTCCACCCCCTCTACACCATACCTCTACCTCTCCAGGGTCTCGTCAACCTGCTCTCTACTCTCACTACAGACCACAATTGCATCTGCAAACAGCACAGTCTAGGGGGACTCCTGTCTCATCATGTCTGTCAACCTGACCTTCGCCACTGCAAATAAGAAAGGGCTCATAGCTGATCCCTGATGTACCCCACCTCCACCTTAAACACACATGTCACTCCCAATGCAGAATTCACTGCTGTCACACTAGCCTTGTACACATCCTGTAGCATTCTTATGGATTCCTCTACCACTCCTGACCACCTCATACAATACCACAACTCCTCTCTAGGCATCCTGTCATATGCTGTCTCTAAGTCCACCAAGACACAATGCAGCTATGTCCAACCTTCTCTGTATGTCCCCATCAACACTTTCAGAGCAAACATTGCATCTGTACTGCTCTTTCCTGGCGTGAAACCATGCTGCTGATCAGTAATCCTCACCTCCCTTCTTAGTCTAGCTTCCACCACCCTTTACCGTTACATCATGCTGTGACTGATCAATGTTATCCCTCTGTAGTTACTACAGCTCTGCACACCACCTTTATGCTCATAATCAGTACCCAAACACATTTCATCCACTCCTCATGCATCCTTTCACTTTCCTTGATTACAGTAAACAATCCAATTAAAAAGACCAGTGCCATTTGTCCTAAACACATCCATGTTTCCACAGGTATATCATCTGGACCAATAGCCTTTCCATTTTTAAACCTCTTCATAGCTATTCTTACTTCCCCCTTGAAAATCTGTTGCACATCCTGATTTGCCATACCCACAACATCCAGCCTTCTAACTCTCTCATTAGTTTCATTTAACAGCCCATCAAAGTACTGTTTCCACCTGCTCAACAAAATCTCCTTGCTAGTGAGTGCAGTTCCACCATTATCCTTTCTCAGCCTTACCTGCTGCACATCCTTCCTAGCTACATGCCTCTATCAAGCCAATTGGTACAGGTCCTATCTTCAATCCTTAGTGTCCAACCTTACATACAACCCTTCAGATGCCCCATCCTTAGCCTTTGCCACCAGTCTCTTTGCCATGCACCCCATCTCCCTATACACCTGTCTACTGCCTGCATCTGTCTGACAATCCCATTTCTCCTTGGCCAACCTCTTTCTCAGTATACTCCCCTGTACTTCCTCATGCCACCACCAGGTCTCCTTGTCCTCCTTCCTCTGTGCAGATGTCACACCAAGCCCCGTTCTACTCATCTTCCTTACTAGCTCGGATGTAGTTACCCAGATATTTGCTAACACTTCACTGCCACCCATTGCCTGTCTTAACTCTTCCCTGAACTCAGCCTCACAATCACCCTTTCTCAGTATCCATCATTTGATCCATGGTGCCGCCCTCACACTCCTCCCCCTCTTCATGGTCACCAACGTTGCCCCAAAGATCAACCTTCCATGCTGCCTAACTACACTTTCCCCTGTCACCACTTTACAGTTACCAATCCCCTTCAAACAGGCCCACCTGCATAAGAGATAATCCAATTGTGTGCATCTTCCTCCACATTGTATGTCATCCTGTGCCCATCGGTCTTGTAATACTATGTATTCACCACACCCATGTCCAGCCTCTGTTGCAAACTCCACCACCATCTCACCTTCTGCATTCCTTTGTTTAACACCATACCTACACATCACTTCTGCATCCCCTCTGTCCCCTTCACCAACATGACCATTGAAATCTGTACCAATCACTAATCACTCACCCTTGGGTACACGCATCAGCACTTCATCCAACCACACCAAAGTACATCTATCTCATCTATCATACAGATAATTAGTGGAACATATGCACTAACAACTGTCAACATTACACCATCAATTCCCAGCCTTCTGAACATCACTCTACCTGACACTATTATCACCTCCACAAACGCTCTTGGCTTAATGTTCCTTCAGGTTCCATTTCTGCTCCCATACACACCATGATAGAACTATTTGTACCCAACTCTGATACACACAGTTGTACACCCTTTCCATCTTGTCTCTGACACACAGTATAGCCACATTTCCTCTGTCCAGCATATCAGCTAGCTCTGTCCCCATGACAGTCATACTCACAACAATAACAGTTCCAACCCTCACTACCACACACCTAGCCTTTCACCTCCCTGCCAGCCATATGAGCATCAGACATCCTCCAGGGTATGTCTGTGAATGCAAAGGCTACTGCACTATCAAATGGCATATGTGTATTACAGAAATATGTAAGAGTCACTAATTGTGGCCCATAGCCCACCATGTATGTGCTTTGTCCTACAGATGTGCTGCCCTAACAGGTTGACATGACTGACTGAGCAGCAAGACTGTCATTATGTTGTGCCATACTAACATAGAACAGAAATGTATAGCAGTTATTACCTGTGCATAGGTATGTATAGGTAGGTGTACCTGGCTACCTCATAACAGCTGACATGGGATGCAAAACATCAGGTGAATAAGCTATACATGTTGTACACGTGTGTAACCTTAGTTTCTGTGCATCCAACAGAGTTATACCTCTACAGCTACTGGTGGAGTCATTGCCCTGATACACATATGGGTAGTATAATAAGCATGAATATCATGTTGACATTGTAGAGATGGCCAACTGTGTTCTGACCCTGTGTCCATGCCTACTACAAACAGATATATGACCACCCACATAGCTGTATGGACTCGGAAAAACCATACTTGTAAAACCTGGCTCCACCAAAGTAGAGAAAACCCCTTTGATGGAGAGCAGTAATACACAAAGCACATAATGTGATGCTATATTGATTGTACAGGGCAAAGTAGGAGCAGGCACCAACTGGGCAGCATGTCAACCTTTGTCTGAATGAGCATAATAGGTCACAGGTGAATTACTGTAAGGCTAACTATCAATACAGATTGGATACATCCACTAAGGGTAATCACAAGACCATCTTCATATATGTCTGCAGTCTCAGAGGCGCCAATCCACTCCACCCTGTAATGGTGGTCAATCACAGCGCATACACACACACCATAGCTACAGCCAACCTGCTGCAGACAGGTTTAGGGCAAACATCACTCCCCTGGATCACCATCAGTATAGGCGGATATTCGCAGGACGCACACCCCTCCACTCACCATCATGGATCAGATGCAATCTGCCTAATCAAAGATGACAAAAGCAAGTCCCACTGGGGCCTGATAACATTAATGTCTGCATCCTACATGAACCCAGGCACATGCTTCCAGCTCCATTACACACTGTATGCACACAAACCCTGAGCACCATTGACATCCCATCTGCAAGGAACATGGCCACTGTTATCCCTCTATACAAACATGGATGATGAAGGGTGATGTATGCAAAGTACTGGCCCTCATTAGGGGAACATGGCACATCAGAACCAGGAGTGCAATACATGTTCATACAGTGCTGCCAGGTACAGGGGTATGATGTGTTTGTAAGTGGTGGCTAATGATAGTACATATGTATCTGCTGGCTCTGTAAAGAACTCTGGGCAATGTGTGAGGTCCTGTGAAGTGTTTCCCTGTGTATGTCCTCCAGGTGCCATGCAGTGGTAAATGCCTTACAATGATGTGGAGACAGCAGCTATCACAGAAGCTGTAATTTTAAACTATGCCATCCTTTCTGGCCATAGTCATTAAAATCTGCAGGAGTAGATTGCCCTATCAGATGAGATCGTCCACAGAGTGAAAGTGATGGGCCACCATGGACGCACATATGATCAGGTCAGGCATAGAGCAACTGAGCTGATACATCATGCCTGGCAAAGGGCTGCTGCTGTAGTGAGGGACTGTACTACTACCACTGGGGGGGCAGCAACACAGGCCCCACTTACAGTGACAGAGGAGTTCTTTGCTAACTTTGGTGTAGCCCCCACAAAATTCAAACACAGGAAACAGCAGGTGTGTAGGTGGGTGGCACTCAGGCAACAGGTGAGGAGCATCCAGGTAAAGCCAGAGTGTATATCAATGTAATGAGGTAGCCTTTAAGCTGTATTCTACAGAGTCTCTAGATGCATATTTCAGTGGAAAATGGATTAGTGGTTGGGAAGTAGTAATGCACACAAGTGCACATCTATGGTGAAGGACAGCATAGTGTGTACTGTACCTGTGCAGAAACATAGCATTCATCTTGTACCAATGCATAATGTGAATCTGCTGACAATACCTCTCCCTCACAACTACATAGGTCCCTCTGGTCTGCACATGGAGCAGCAGCCTGAATCTAGTATGTATGGGGTATCCCTGTTGTGCTCATCAGTACCACAGGCATGCTAAAGTTAATGCATGTGACCATGCACACAGCTGTTACACTCAGCCATTTGGAAATATCTGCATATTCACCTGTGGTGGTGTTTACTGCATTGCATCATGGTGGACAGGGGTCTATTTGCAGGAGATGTCACACATCTGTAGCATACCTCACAAACTGTCATTGCAGGACACATTGACAAAGACTGACAAAATGGAGGGACAAAGGCAAAAAACTAGGGTCATACTGTAGAAATTAGTGGCATACAGTGCATATGACTAGTGTACACACCTGTTAGAATGCCAGGTATGTGTGATATACAAAAATGAGAGCACAACAGACAAGTTCAGAATACTGCCTACCTCTCATGTGACCTATGACCTGTACAATTCAATTGTAAAGCAAACAAATCTGTTAGGGGAACAGTAATGATGCATAACAATAGTACAACAGCCTAGATGCATATGCGTGCACAGGATGAAGCTAGTACTGTGTTGGGGCAGCTTTTGATATAACTACAGCAGTACATCTTATTGAGTACACAACAGCCATCAATTACAGAGACTCTTTGATTAACAGCAACTAACAGTTAGCTGTCCTACCAGGATTATCCTAACAAAAGACAAACTTGTAAAAATATAAACACTGCAAGAAATTCCAAAAATGCCAAAGCAGTGCAAGTCAAATCGCCCAAAACATGACCTCTTTCCATACAGATGCAGGAAACAATTTTATTAAGCTTTAACAATGCTTTTTGTTGTTTACAAAAAAACAACTTCTTCAGATAAAAACATTTGAAAACACTGGAGTTTAAATTCCCCTCCTTCCTATCACATGTTTAAAAGCAGTAATATGGGTGGCTGTCAATTTCTTGCTTAGAAAGCAAACTCCACCACCCTTCAAATAAAACAAACAGTTCCACTATATTGTAAACATCAAGGAGCATTAGTTGCATACATAAGCATATTTAATGAATAAATAAAACATTTCTAAAAAATGTTTACATAAAATATTTTCTTTAAAAATATTGTATTGTGAAGCATATATTTATATACATCTGTACAAAATATGTTTTAAAGCATGTGTTTGTATGTATCCAAGCAGTATAAAAAATATTAATGAAAATAAAAAGAAAATGTTTTTCTTACGGCTTAAGCTTCTTAGTTTTAAAATACGCATAATGGAACTTAGTTCATTTATCCCTGGGTAATGGCAAGCATCCAGCCTCAATTGCCACATAAGTTCATTTTTCTCTAAAATCAATGAATCTGGCCCCCCTCTCTCCTCATTCCTAACTTGATTTATTGCCCAAAATGTAAACTGGTGTTGTGGGTACTCCATGATGTATCTTGCAAGTGCATTCTCCACTTTGTGTCTCCCCATGGTATACACATGTTCATATACCCGTTCGCAGAGTTTTCTGTCAGTTTTTCCAATATAGAATACTGGGCAGCATGTGCACTTTGCTAGGTATACTACCTGCTTGCTTTGACAGTCAAGTTTGTCCCTTGTTTTGCATCCCTTACAGCTTTATTATTACATACAGCCTAGATGCTAAAAGTGTGGTTTCAATAATCCAAAAGAACTGGGACATATTAATGAATGATGGTGTACTGAGAAACAAATTCCAGGAAAAACCTGGGATTGTTTTAAACAGGGAAACAACTTGAAAAAAATACTGGAAAGGAAACCAAATAGGCAGGTAAACACAATGGGTATGTTTAAATGCAACATGTGTAGATATTGTAAATACATGGACAAGACAGAGACATTTGAGATTAGGGGCAAGAGATACATAATGCATGGGTGCTTAGAGGAGGATTGCAGCCCATCATGCTCCTGTTTGAAGTGCTGTGGCAGCAGTCACCAGATGCATGTTTCAGGCTGTCATGGGAGCACAGGCATGTAATGAACATAATACCAGACATATACGCAGGTTCATGGATTAACACGTCCCTGGTGTCCATGGCAATATGAACTCACTGCAGCCATCTGTGAGTGCACTGGCATCATGGATAGATGGTGGGGGGAGACCTTGGCACTCCTCAATTGTGGAATATCTGTGCCTGAGCTTTTGGTGGACACTAGCCAGCAGTCGTGTGGCTGTAGGGCAGCACCATGATTAACTGAGGGTCTACTTGGCCATGCATTATCATATTCCCATGCTGGCACTACCACCAGCACTACTGAAGGGGGTGTGCTGTCCACGCCACATCACAACAGGCCATGGGCATGTGATCCTGGCTGGTCCCAACAGAGACATGGATCCATTGGGCAGCAGTCACCAGTGGGAAATGCATCTGAACTCAGCCCTGGTGGTGCCAATGATTCCCTCTGCAGGCCCAGTTCCCATGTCCATGGCCAGAGATGGTGAACTGTGCACCCTGCCATGTATGGCCCACAGCTGTGTAAAGTACCCCTGTGTAGGGCACCCACATGGCATGACTGTATGCATAAAAACACCCACACATCACCATCAGAAGAGTCACCTCCACACATACCCACCAAACACACACACACACACACACACACACACACACACACACACACACACACACACACACATATGAAGTCAAGGGTGTGGCTCAGCCTAGGCTTCTGGCAAACTCACACAACACCCTGTGCATTTTATGATACCTGTGTCACATCCATGCCATCCATACCATCGATGGAGGGACATGCTTATATGGGTATGATGCACAGGGTGACTTTAGTACAGTGTAGCTATTTAATGCTGTGTAAGGTGCTGTCATTTGGCATTTGTAAAGGGTACACATTAGAGTTTGTGTGTACCTTTTCAGCCATGATGCATTATTGGTGTTAGTAACACTATGCAAATGTGTTCTCACATGCTCTATTCTGTCTGTGTTCCATGTGTCTGTGTCTGTGTGTCAGCAGGATGTGACCCTGCAGACATCACCAACAAGGGGTATGGCAGTATAGTAACACATCAACCATGTCATTGTCGGGGTTCAGCCATATCTGCACACATTTCCTAGCTCTGGGTAACAGTTCTTGCATGTGTCTCATAGATTATAGGGCTGAGGTTTTGTATCTCAGTCTAGGGTGGTTGGCATCAGCTCTAGTATAGTGGACAATGGTAAGTGTGGTGGGTGGAACACACCTCAGATTGCTAACCCCTTCAACCCCAGATGATATTGTGTCAACCAAGCACAGAGTGAATACTGTTCACACACACACACACACACACACACACACACACACACACACACACACACACACACACACACATTTGCATGCACAGGATCACAGTTGCCAGTATTCTGGTTGTAAACTCCTATCATCAAGTTATGTTACCACAATATTATGCGGTTATTGCAGGTGGCACAGGACTACCAGTGTGATGAGGGTTACAAGGTACCTGTAAGGTGAATAACAAATAACATAACGTGGCCTTGTGGGGTATAGCAATGGTGGCTGTACTGGGTGTGTGAGTGCTCATAATAGTGTTGCATACAAGTCTACACACTAACAACCACTGCTATACACACACACACACACACACACACACACACACACACACACACACACACACACACACACACACACATACACACACACAGACAAGATACTCTTCTCTCATACACATTTGCCAGGACTGGCCGTAGGATTCCTACCTATTTATTTATTGTTACTACATTGTTATGCATTTATTGCATGTGCCACGGAGGTTATGGGGTGCCACTTGTCCAAAGCTACGTCTAAGGCAAGGGACATCACCAAGCCTTGCAGATTATGACAATGGGGGATGTATTGGGTGAGAGAGGCCACAAAATACTGCAACCTATACATATACATACTTACACATAATAATGCACACACACGCACATTTGCCAGGACTCATATTAGAACCCCTAGCTAAGTGGTTGTTGGTATTATAGTATTATGCAGTTCATGCACACACCACAAAGCTTATACGTTGTGGAGTATTTCAAGGTACCTATATAGTGCATAACATATACAGCATTTGTAAGGTATGGCAATGGTAGTTGTACAATGTGAGACGGGCCAACAACTACTTTCACCCACAAGTTTACACACTCAAAAACGCTTTCAGACACACTAATGAACATATACACGTTTGACAGTACTGAGATCCATGGTTTCAAAGAGTCATAGGTGTGTACGTGGCAAATATCCATGGAGGCTTTACAAGGCTAGCCCATGGGAATACACTGGTATCGTGCCACCTGACAATATTCCCCAGTGTGTCTACTGAGTATAGTCACATCTGTGAGCTGGTTTGCAGGCCACCTACTGAGGTAGGGGTGGCTGCCTACCGGACTGTGTTTGTGCATGATCCTGAGTGGGGAGTGATATCCAGGAATTAGATGGGCAACCTATCTTATCTATTCCATACTGTCACATAGTTATTGCAAATGGCACAATGCTTATAGGGCTGCAGAGTGTCTACAGGTCCCTGTAAAGTGGATGGCAACTGTGGACCTTGTAATGTGGACACTATGACATGTACTATGTGGGCAACACCAAAAAGTAGCAACCCCCCATGGTCACCAAAAAGTAGCAACCCCCCCATGGTATGGTTCTTACACAAACACAACAACCCCCCCCCACTGACAGGATACTGTTCAAAAACACCAACTTGCCCGGGCTGAGATTAGAATCCATACCTATCTATTCATTGCTATTACAGTGTTAAGACATTTATCACATGTACCATGGAGCTTACAGGGTGAAGGTTATCCAAAGGTACTTTTAAGGTGAGGCACATCACCAGCCCTTGTAAAGAATGGCAATGGGTGATGTACGGGGTGAGAGAGACCACAAAATACTTTAAACCACACATATTTGCTGGGACTGGGATTAGAACTCCTACCTAACTAATTATTTGTATTATAGAATTACGCACTTATCGCACACGCCACAGAGCCTATGGAGTTAAGGTTTGATGAAAGACACACACACACTCTTACATTTTCCAGGACTGAGATTAGAACTCCTCCCTAGTTAGTTATTTGTACTACAGTGTTACTCAGTAATCACATACGCCACAGAGCTTACAGGGCTGAGATTTGATGAAAGGCACTTCTAAGGTGACTGATATCTGCAGGACTGCTAAAGTAGGGAAAGGGGAAGTGTACTGGGTTTGAATGGACCCAAAAGCTTTTACTTGTAAACACACACACACACACACACACACACACACACACACACACACACACACACACACACACACACACACACACACACTTATACATTTGCCAGGAATGAGATTAGAACTCCTACCTAGCTATTTATTTATACTATAGTGTTACACAGTTATCGCACACGCAACAGAGCTTATAGGGCTGAGGTCTGACAAAAGTGACTTCTATGGTGACAGACATCTTCAGGACTGCTAAGGTGGAGCAAAGAAAAGTGCCCTGGGTGGGGAAGGCCTATTCATTCCTAGATCCTACTGACATTTCTCTAAGTGTATGAGCATGTCCAGTGTGATCTTCTATAGTACATGTGGGACTCCATTTCAGGGATTGTTGTACTCCAGTCCGGTTTGTTTTGTGCTGCAGCCAAACCTCTCCACCTGTTGATGTAGGACATCTGGAGATAGCCTATCAAAATGGGGTGACAATGGGCCATACGGTGATTGTGACTATTTCTCTCAGTAATGTATGGGTTGCTAGGGTTACAGGGCTTCTTTCAGCAGACATCTGACATTTATGCTGTTTGATACTGTCATGTATTGTTTCAGTACTTCCTGACATACCTCCTCAGATCATCACAGTGATTTACCAGTGGAATATAGGATGAATGATGCACACACCGGAATTATGAGCCAAATGCTACACAGTCTTGCACAATCGAGCCTGTTGAGAGGTGTGCCTACAAGCAATTGACTTCTGGTGCTGTAAAAATGGTCTAGCGCCATGGTGATATATTACAATGGTGGAATCTCTGTGCATTTCTGTAGTGTGCTGGTCTGATTTCCAGTCCACAGTTGGGTAATATAAGTCAGACAAGATCAGTGTGACAGGCAGACTCTGGATAAATTTGTAGGGATAAGATATGTGGGGGGGGTTGCCCTGGGTTAGATATGTCTGTCTATAGCTACCAGTACTTAGCAATGGAGTCTTCTCAATGGTTGACTGCACTCTGAGGGTCTTGTGTGTGTCAGATTGTTTGACCAGCCTGGAGGTGTGTGTTTCTCTCACATATATGTATGGCCCACCTCATTTTGCTTGGATGGCAACATTTTGGGGTCAGGTTTTTGCATAGGATGACTGATCAGGGTAGGGTGTGTTACTCCCCATGGCTGTGGGCCAGGGTTTTCTGGTTGCAGACATGTCATTGTCTTCCAGGGTTAGGACTGCCTGCAATGAGTGTATTCCCATGTTTAGACTCCTAGCCCTGCCTGTCAACTGTACAGAGTATCAGAGAATGTCCACATCCATGACTTATATATCTTGTTGGTTACCCAGACAAGTGTGGTTTTCAAAGACGTGTTTTTCAACTCACTCAGGGTTGAAGTCAGATATTACTGACAGTTGACATTGCAGTTTCAGACGTCTTACCCATCAGACATTCCATGCTACTACAATCATGCCATCAACTTAAAAACATTATTAGAGAAGTATTTCAAAGGTGTCATTCTCTTTGGACCTTTTTCACTCCATTATTCATGGCTTTGTCCAGATTTCTGGCTTTCTGACACTAGCAGGTTTTCTCCTAGCAGTTAGCAGGATAACCTTGGAGTTATGTTGGTGTTATGGACCCCATGACACTCCATAACAGGACACTGTGAGTGAGGCATAAGCATTTCCCAGATGCCTGTAGGCCAGGTGTGACAGATGCAGGCCATCTGTATCAAGGCAGTGCATTCTGATGCTCATATGTTCCTAGGCTTCCAGCAGTAGACAACCCTGGGATGGTACCAGTAAGTTGACTGAGTGTTAATGACAATTGCTTTCTGTTTGTGATGAGGCATCACTCCAGTTGATGGCTGGATGTTGCTTAAAGCTAGGGACATGTTACTGCATTTCCATGGGACTAAGGGGGGTACACATCTGTATACAATACACATTTACAGAGACTGTGCTGATATTTGCTTAACATTTTGGTGCCATTTAACATAGTAGTCTGCCCTATCTTTGAGACTACAGGCATAAGAGTATCGACCACAGGCCAGATTGTTCTGGCATAAACATTTGCAGTTTCAGACTTCTTACCTTTCAAAGCCATACTGCTACTGCCAGACCTGCTGTGATATCACTGTGTAAATGTCTGTAGGTGGGGATATCATGGATGTCACCATATAGGGGCCTTTGCCAGACATTTCTGCATGGTTTTCTACAGCTGATCTGCTGGGTGAGGCTGGCGGTGGGTAGGACCCCCACTTTGACATCCATGCATGTCACTTATGACCCCCCAGTTATTTGGCTCACCAGATATACTGCAGTGGTATTTGTCAACTAGAGTGGTGCTGCATGGTGTGGGAAGGCCAGTACTGGGGATACACTGCTGTCCCACAGAGCTGTCAGTTGTCTACTGCTATCCCAATTAGCCACCCCATTCCCTTACATGATTGATCAATATCATAGATATGCTATCCGAACATTCCACTCCATTCATTTATTTTGTTAAGGAGACAGGCTTACCTTGTGCCTAAGACTGTTGTCAGGATGGTGCTTGAGGACTGACTATGTTGGATGTATGCAGTACACTGCCTATACATGGTAAGATATAGGTGGTGTGATGTTTGTCATCCATTTTACTGTGTGTGCGAGTCATAGAGAGAGAGAGATCAGTCTCTGGGGCCCTACAATGTATGTCAGTGTATATGCCATGCATTGCCTCTTTGCCAAGGCCAGGGCATACTGGGCATGCCTCCTTCTGCCTACAGGGACAAGCTCAGGATGTTCCTCCACTGAGTCTCTCTGTGTCTGTGGAGTCCTTGGCAATGGTGTGGGACTATGTGGCCCTTCCACATTTTGTTCATGTTGCAGCTGTCTCCACAGGATTATATTGTGTAGCATGGCACATACTATGAACATGTGTGCACATATGGTTGGAGACTACTGAAAGGCTCCATCAGATATGTCAAGGCAGTGGAACCATGACTTGAGCATCCCAAACACACACTCTATAATGATTCTGGTTTGTGTGTGTGCCTCATTATGGCATTCCTTTGTGGGTGTGTGTGCATTTCTGATGAGTGTCATCATCCACAGCTCCATTGTGTAGTTAGCATCCCCCACCAGATGGACATATGGGATGTCCCCACTGGCAAATGACTGATACAGCTGTGATGAATGCCAGATGTGGGAGTCATGATAGCTTCCAGGGCTGCCAGCACACAAGTTCATGATAATGCCCTGGGCATTGCACATGAACTGGCAGTTGATGGAGTAGAACCCTTTGCAGTTTAAGTAGACCCTACCCTGGTCACAAGGTGGTGCTTTGATGTGGATGTGCGTGCGGTCTATGGCACCTAGTACCTCCGGGTATTCTGCTACACTGTGGAAGAGATGCATATTGCTGGTCCTCTCCTCACGGGTGCTGGGGAAGTAAATGTGCTCAGCAGCATGTTGTCACATGGCACCCAGGAACTGGTGGAGTATCCATATTTTCATAGGTAGGTACTAGGCTATTGGCCCAAGGGCCAAAGCAAACCTAACCAACAGTGTTTTGGCTTTTTCCACCCATGTAGTGTTAAGTTCCTGCCTCGCTATCGAGCAGAGCCCCATATGTGATCCCAGGGGTGAATTTCCTATTACCCATCCACTTATCAAGGTTTTTCTTGAAGAGTGCTAATGATGAGGTCTGCTTGACATAGATGGGAATTTTGTTCCAGAGCATGGGAAGTCTCTGGGAAAAGAATCTATCCCTCCAGCATGTCCTATTTATTGTTGTGGTGAGGTTTAGGTCCATAGAGCGTGTAGCTCAGAGAGATTGGGATTTCTTTAAGTGGAGCATGTCCATCAATTCTGGGTTTGACATAGCTTTGTATGTCAGACAGAGGTCTCCTCAGAGTAAGCAGTATGCAACTGAGTAGAGTTGGAGTTTCTTGAGTCAGTCGGCATAGGGCAAGTGTTTGAGACCAGCAATCCTCTTGGTGAGGTACTTTTGGGGCCTTTCCAGTTGTTGTAGGTGTCTTGTGAGGTACATCCCAAAAGGGGCATTGTACTCAATGAGGGGTCTGATAAGTGATGAGTAGAAGGGGACAATGACTTCCTTTTTTCTAGATGTGAACACTTTTTTGATTAGGTGGGCCATGTAGAAAGATTTTCTGACCACTGTGGCAATGTGATTATCATAGGAGACATTACTATCCACTTGGGTCGCAAGATCTCTTGTCACACTTTATGTGTTAAGTGAACTTCCCCCTATTTGATAATTCATGGGTACTGTGTTTTTACCAAAGGGATGACAATGCACTTTTTGGCATTTATCTTGAGGCCATGATCTTGGCACCAGGTGTCTTTCCCGGTGAGGCCCTTTTGTAGGATGTATACATCCGCAGGGAAATCAATTATGGCACCCCGTTTGCAGTCATCTGCGAACTTGGTTAGCCATAGACTCTCGGTGTTCGCTTACACTTTGGAGAAGTATATACCGAACAGGAGAGGTCCCAAGACTGAACCCTGGGGCACTCTACTTGTCACTGGTTTGGAGTTGGATCTGGAGTCTGCAACTCTCACCATGTGGGTTCTGTCTGTGAGCCAGTTGCCCACCCATCTTGTGATGTAAGGGTTTATGTTAAGGTTGATGAGTTTATCTATGATTCCTAAATGGGGGATAGTGTCAAATGCTTTAGCGAGGTCCAGGTAGGTTGTGTGGACCACCTTGCCCTCATCTATGGCCTTGGTAACTGTTTCAAAGAAGTCTACCAGGTTTAGGAGACATAATCTACCCTTTACAAAACCAAACTGGGTAGCATCCAAAGTTTGGAGGTTACCGATGTCTTTGTTTATGAGTTCCATGATGATACGGTCCATGGCCTTGCAGACCAGGCTTGTCAGGCTAATAGGTCGATAGTTCCCAGAGTCTGTGGTGGCTCCTCCTTTGTGGAGTGGCATAACTATTGCTGTGCGCCAATCAGTGAGCACATAGCCTATGATGAAGCTGTGATTGAACATGGAGTTTAGGTGAGGGGCTAGTTCATTTTGTATTTTGTGTAATACGTAGCCTGGGATGTTGTCCTGTTCCACAAATGCTGTGTTTTGGCATTAGAGAGTGCCATTTTTACCTGCGTGTTTGTCATTAACTGGGCTCTACTGTCATTTGGTATAGCTATAGGCCCTTTGGGGGGTGAGAGGGGAGTAAAGTTTGCACTGAACCTATCTGCCAAGATGTTGGCAATATAAGTTATCTCTGTATATTTTGCACCATTCTCTTGTAGCTCAGTGCAGATCTGGGTGTTGCCATGGAGATTCTTGACATAGCTAAAAAATGCCTTGTTTTTATCTTTGGAATCCATGGCAATTTTTCTTTCAAAATTCACTTTGGAGGATTTTATGAGGGATCATAGCTTCTTACTGAGGCCCATCAATGTGTTCCTCCATTCCTGGGTTTGTACTCTCTTTTGCAACACTTTCTTCCTTCTGTTGTAGAGTTTGTTAATGGCAGGGGACCACCAGACTGGCTTCCTTTTTTTGAGGATAGCATCTTTGTTTTGTTGGGGATAGCACGATCCATGCACTCATGCAGGTGCTTGTAGATAGTGCATTTGTGTAGGATTCAGCAGTCATGACTGTATTATCCATATGCAGGGGGATCATGAAGTTAGCCACCTCAGTTTTGAGTAGAGTGAAGTTTGCTTTGGAGAATTTTTTTACGATGGTTTCCTTGTGTGGGGGTAGGGTCGGGATGTGGATATCTAGGGTGATTAGTTTATGGTCTGATCTAACAAGCAAGGAGTTGATCTCCTGCATTGAGTACCAGTCACCCATGTTGATAATGACCAGATCCAGAATATTGTTGCCCCTGGTGGGGGTGTTGACATGTTGATCCAGGGCATTAGAGTTTATAAATTCCAGGAATCGTTGAGCAAGGGGATTAGTACAAGAGTAGTTTTCCCAGTTTATGTTAGGGTAGTTGTAATCACCCATTATTATGGTATTTGGTTGGACCCTCATTTTTTCCAATGTCTCCAGGAACGAGGAGTGAGGGTCCTGGGTCAAGATGGGGGAATCTATAACAAGCGACAATTTGGAATGCATTTTTGCCCAGGGTTATTTGCACTTGGATGATCTCAGAGGCATCGTGTTGTGCAACTAGCCTGGAGGTGTGGATGCCCTTGATGAATATGAACACACCTCCACCCTTCGTGTTTCGGTCTGGGTTTTGTGGCCAAAACGTGTGGTATGAAATTATAGCCTGGTAGTGCTGTGGTGCTCTCAGGAGTCTTGAACCAGGTCTCAGTTATTGCACAGATATCGATGTTCTCCATTTTGAGGAGTGCCTTGAGTGAGTGCATTTTGAGGTTTAGACTCCTAGCATTGAGCAGCATTGCCCTCAGTTTTTTATTAGCTGTAGTTCTTACGGTGGTGGGTTTGTCCTTTGAGCCTTGCCTAAATAAAGACACTATGGGGGTGGCAAGAGCCTTGGCCAATATCCTGAATCCCAGGGTTGACAGGTGCAGGCCATCTCTGGTGAAGCATCGTGGCCTGTCGAGCATGGCATCCCAGGCAGACAGATACTGGAGCCCCTTTGAATGACACCAGAAGCTTAGCCAATTGTTGAAGTTGATCATCTTATCCTTGTACTGTGGTATCATTCTTGGTGAAGGCAGGATGCTACTCAGGGCTAGGGTCATACCTGCCTGGGCTACAAGATTGGAGAGCTCTTCCATGTCTCTTTTCATGTAGTCCAGGGAGGTATGTCTCAGGTCATTTGCATCGACATGGACAATGACAGAGTCATATTTGTACTTGCCTTGTAGTGACCTGAGTGCATGTGTTATGTGGCAGATTCTGGCATCCAACAAGCAGCTGACAGTAACCTTCTCTTTGTCCAGCCTGGTGAGTGGGATGTTGGTGTGCCTGACTATAGAGTCACGTATCACTAATGTGTTGGGTATGTTGTATTGCCTTATGGTCTGTGGTTGTGTGGCACTCCGAGTTTGTGGGCTATGTGTTGTTTGGGGTGTGTTGGTGGGAGGAGGTTGTTTGTGTGTCTGCTTTGGAGGTCTCTGTTGCCTAGACAGATTTAGATTTTTATGCAGACCCTCCATATATGTCTTGGTGTTACTATGTGTGGGTTTTGGAGGTGTTGGTTTAATAGGTCTATGTGAAGTGGGTGGGGTGCTTAGAGTTATTACCTTCTCCTCTTGACTGTCTGTTCCAGTCTTGGTTGAAGAGAGCTTTACCTCTAAATTCGCTGTATAAGTGCATCTCTTGCAGGTATTAGTGCTTGGTGGTAGGAGGAGAGGGTTGTCTGTGTACATGAGGCAGTTGTAACATTGCCTCAAGATTCCCAGGTTCATCAGGTAGGCTGGAGAGTCCACTGGTAGCTGTCTCTTGGACATGCCTGAATAAGTAGTAAAGACGGTTTGCTTTTGTTAAGTGGGGAAGTAGTTGTCAAGTAGTGAAGTATATAGACTATTCCCTCCAGGCAGGTGTGGGGGTTGAGTGCTAGGGGTTATTTAGTGCTGCAGCAAATTTAGAACAAGTGCTGGGCTAAAAGGTGCGGGTCTGAGTGCTTAGGCTGAAAGACTGACCTGTTATAAGGGAAAAACTGAAGAGCAGATTTTGTTGAGCCGGGGATAGTTAACCCTAGCTAATCAGCACTGCTCGGTGCTCAAAACAATGCAAATGCAGGTTTTTATAGCAGAAAGATGAAAGGGATAAAAATTAGCCCAAAATGGCCAATAAACTACAAATTCTTAGCTGAAAAGCACTCCTCCAGGGACAGATAGACTGCTCAAAGCTCCCCACTCTCACTGGTGAACAGAGAAACTTCCTTCTATCCAAGTAAGGTATGGGCAACATAGAACTACAATACAGCCCCGGATTCAGCAAATTCTTAAAACTGGACTCTACTAGCTTCACAAATGTGGGAAACAAGTGTAGAATAGGTTATTTTTTTTGTTATTTTAAGAAGTTAAGGCAAATACAACAAAATAATCACTTTAAAGCACAGTAAAATGGCTATCGCACTTGAGTGTGTAGCCTACAACAGTTAAAACAGTTTAAATGCTCACAGAAACAATTTTAAAAGTGCAAACAGTAAGTAAGCACAATAAACAGCTGACATAGGCTTTTTAGTATCAATGAAATACTAGAAACTGAGCGTTTAGGTTGAATTACAATAACTAGCAAGAAACAAGCCAAAAAAGTACTTAATCAATCCAAAGTCTCTCTTTTCTCCTTCTGCTGCTGTAGGACTCTGCAGGACACCTGGGCAGGATCTTGTTGAGCTGATACAAGCACAAAAAATGTGCAAATGTGGGATTTTATAGCAGAAATATGAAAGGGATAGAAATTAGCCCAGAATGGCAAATAAACTACAAATTCTGAGCTGAAAAACACTCCTCCAGGGACAGATAGGCTGCTCAAAGCTCCTGGATGCAGATGCCTTTGAGACCCCATGATATCCCTGGTTGGTCTGTGGAATGGACCTGTAGCTAGTATTCTTAAGGCTACACATACCTTGGTATCCACTGGGGTGAGTTCCACCCTGTTGGTTCTGGCTCTGAGGCAATGCCAGCACAGTTCAACAAGTTGCTGAAGTATGTCCCTATCCACCCTGTAGCAATCTATCTCCAGATCATGTAGTCTCATGTAGGTTACCCAGAGTCTGAACTCACCTCCTCAGTCTGAGATGGTTGTCAGCATTTTCCTGTTCACCACCCTCAGTCTCTAGCACATACGGATAGATCAGAGCAACAACAGCCCCTAACATGTTTTGTTAGATTTGTCAGTTTAAAATTCCCCAGAATGTGTACACCAGTGGTGTAGAGTTTGTGGGAAAAAACAGACTGAAAGATGTTAGCATAGGTTATAGTTGTGTGCTGGGCTGCTGCCTGTGTAATTGGCTGATTCTGATACATTCTACCTGCCAGCTATGCTAGTTCTCCTTGATTGCCTTCCTTCTGCTTTTTCCCCTTCTGATTTCCTCCCTATTTAAGCCCTGATGAGTGCCATGCATACCCGGTGCTCAATTGTAAACAGTTCTGCTATTTCTGTTGTTTTTTTTTTTTTGGGGGGGGGGGTTGGGCCTGGTAGTGTAGCTAAAGTAAACACTTTTAAGCAGAACTAGCCCTCACTGGATGCAAACCCACTTTGCATTTCATGGAATAAGAAAATACAGCCTCAGACACACACCCTTCCTTAGCTGTGCTTAGCTAAGGGTAAACACGGGCCACTGAGCTCCACTGTGCTTACAGCAAGCATAACACCCCCCCCCCTTTTCATGTTAGCTGTTCCTCCTGTCTACACAGTGGTGCTGAAGCACCTACATGGTTAGGTGCAGTCTGACAGAAGAAATTTGTGATTCAGTATAACTCCCTTCATTTGCATACGCCACTGCCTTACTCAGTAGTTACACTGGGCCTTTCCCCTTAGCAGACACTATTCCTTGTTATTGTTTTCATTCCACATGCCATTGACTATAATGGCAAAATGCAAATTTCTGTAAGAAATGATTTTTCCCCCTTTTTTTTATTTTTGTCTCGATTCCGAATCTCCAGTATCATAGACTCACTGTAATTTTCATTGGTTTACCAGGATATCAAAATTCTATAATGGACAGTGCAAAAAATGCAAGATAAAATCAGGGACAGCTGTGAACTACTGGACTTTTCTTCTTTTTCTTCTCCAAGAGGATATGCAGTGTCTACTTTTCATTTGTTCAGGACTCAGAAAAGCCTGAAAGTGATTTATTTTTAGTTGAGCCTCAGCTTAGGGAACGGTTAACATTTGATATTTGACAAAGTGTATGTTTGCATGATGGTGCATTTTATGTTACAGCTGTGTTAAGTCAGTCTCCCGTATTTGATTTTCTGGTGAATTACCATACTTATCCTGAGAGCATGCGTCGTTTCCCAGGGTAGAATGACCTCCTTAGAAAAATACCTGAGCCTTTGTAGACTTTAGGTTTATAAGTACTATTTTTATAATTTACGGTGAGTTCCATTCACATTATATGTGTGCATGCTTAAGAGTGAGCATGCATGCATCTGAGTGTGTGTGTGTGTGTGTGTGTGTGTGTGTGTGTGTGTGTGTGTGTGTGTGTGTGTGTGTGTGTGTCTGTGTCTGTGTGTCTGTGTGTGTGTGTTTGTTTTTTTGTCAGTTATGACTATGTGATATATATATATATATATATATATATATATATATATATATATATATATATATATATATATATATATATATATATATATATATATATATATATATATATATATATATATATATATATATATATATATATCTGGTGCATGAACCTGTAGCTGTGCTTGGTTCAAGACAAAGACTTCACAAAAGCAAAAAACAGCTCTCTAATAAATTCTTAATGCCTTTTGAATAAAAAGCAGAGAAAGTGTTCACCACAGCCAGGTTCTTGACAGGTATTCTTTTAATTATAAAACAAAACAATCCAGGCTGAAACAAGACCTTTGGGCTTACAAATACAAGCAATGCAAACCGGTTTCACCCAATGGCATCATCAGTTCAAACGGACAGCATCAAAAGGATTCTTTAAAAGTGACTTTCTTAAAGTGGTATAAACCATTTTAAATCCTTGTATTCAAAATATATAGCGAAAAGTGACAAAAGAACAAAAAACATACCGGGCTATATGATGTTTAAAAGGTCTCGATGTTTGGCCTATATAAAAGGCCCCACACTGGCATTCAGCCATGTAAATTACCCATTCCATAGTACATCTGATCAGGTGTATAATATTATAACCTTTAGGGGTATTTACAGGAGTAAACGACTTGCTTTTGGAAATTACTTTACAATATATGCATTTCCCACAGAAAGTACTTTCACACATTCTATTTTGTGCCAGTTTTTTTAATGTTATCCCTTTTAAACCAGGAAAGATGTTTCCCTAATTTTTTCCACATCTATAAACAAATAAACATTGGTTACTCAAAACCTGTTCATAGAATGGGTCAGTTTTTAAAATTTGCCAATGTTTATTAATGGCATCCCTGATTTTAAAAGAATTTGTACCACAGAGTGTAATTAACCTTGGTATAGATTTTATATCATCACAGGTTTTATCTGCCCTTGGACTCAATAATTCCTGATAAGACATCCTCTGTGCTTTTATTTTTGCCTAACACAACTTTTATTATAATCTCTATTCACAAACCTCCCTTCCATTTTATTAGCTTCTACTCGCTATTCCTCCATTGAACTACACATTTTCCTCACCCTTAAACATTGTGATTTTGGAATATTTTAATTATATAACTAGGATGACAACTCTTAGCCTCTATTAAAAAGTTTTTGGTAAATGGCTTCCTGTATAAACTGATTGTGATGGTTCCAGCAATCATTTTGGTGATGTTAACATCCAAAAAATCAGTATTAAACAAGTTTGCTTTACCCTTAAATATCAATCCAAAACTATTATGATTAAGGTATTCAACAAACTCATTCCATGCATCAAATGATCCCATCCATACACACCACCAATCATCTAAATAACATTGCCATATGTTCAAATATTTCTTAAAATTATTCCTCTCATCATATATTAAAACATTCTCTATGTAGCCCATAAAAAGATCTGCATATATGGTGCCCATAGCTGTTCCTTTTATTTGTAAATAGTATTCATTTTGACATTGAAAAACATTTTGCTCCAAAACTATACCCAACATTTTCAATAAAATCTCAATGTGAGTGTCAGAATATAGTTTAGAGAGCTTTAACCAGTGTCTCACAGCTAGTATTCCACCTTCATGTGGTATACAAATATAAAGCAATTGTGCATCTAGTGTACATAAATATGAGTTATTTGGTATTTGGATATCATCCATCAGTCTTAGAAATGATGTGGTGTCCTTAATTCTTGCTCTAATCAACTCAAGCAAAGGTTTAAATTGTTGTTCCAAATAAACAGACATTGGTTCTGTTAAAGATCCTCATCTAGAGACTATGGGTTAACCATGTGGATTATCAATACATTTGTGTATTTTTGGAAGTAAATAAAAGTATTGTGGCTTGGGATCGTCAACAATAAATGATTGACTAGCTATTCTGAAATCAACCGCCCCCCTTGTGGCTTCATTCAGAAAATTATCTATGTAACTCTTATATTCCAAAGTCCGATCTGTCATTCATTTACAGTATGAAGTTCTATCATTTAGCTGATTATGAATTTCTTTATTATATTCATCTTTATCCCTAACTACCATAGCACCACTTTTATCAGCTCTAATAATGACTGCCTGGTCGTTATTACTTAAGCTTTCTAAAGCACATCTCTCCCTTTTATACATATTAGAGCCAAAACTTTTAAAAATAGATTTACTACTTGCATGCAGTTCTCGGATCAATTGTTGTTCAAAGTTTCTAACTGCAGGGTGGTATAGTGGCTGGAAGGACGATTTTTTAATTTAAAAGATACATCTGAAATTTGCACTTTATACCTTGTGTTATGATAATATCTCAAATTAAGGACACAACAAAATTGTTTGATATCCATAACAGTAGAAAACTTGGAGACTGAGGGCATATATCCCAAACCTTTATTAAGCACTTTTCTTTCTTAGTCAGTCAAGTCCATCCTAGATAGACCCAAAAACAAGTTGTTTTCATTATCGTATTGATTCAAATCTAACAAATCTATCCCACTCAAATTATTGTCCTGAACATCGCCTCAATACTTTCTTCTGGCTTTATGTCTGCCTCACCAAAAGGCCACTTTCTTCTATTTATTGTCAGGAGAAGTTACATTACCCACACTGACCATTTTGTTTTCTCTATCCGAGTTGGGAAAATCAGATGAAACATCAGAAGTACTGGATTCATGATTCTGAGTTGGATGTTTAAGGATAGAATGACCTTGTTTTCCCTTAAATCACACTTTTTTCCTGTCCACATCTGAAAACCAAATAGCATGTTTCTGTTTTTTCCAAGTATAGGTGCATTATTTTTATAGTCATGCATATCTTTGCTAAATTTCTTCAGTTTACATATTTTAATTCTGCCTCATATTCTTCTAAATCTTTCATGTATTTTGAATATTTAACCTCAAAATCTTTGCTGATTGAACTTTAGCACTGCTTCAAGATCTGCATCTAATTTCTTATTGAATGTTATCAGTTGCTGCTGAACATTTTTACTGAAGGCTCCAAGAAACTAAAAGTGACTACATGGCATATCAAATTGCTAAGAGCATATTTAAATGCAGGCATAGCACCTCAACACTTGCGAGTTTACATTGAGCCTGGGGTTGTGAAAGATGACCATGATTTTCTAAATAAATGTTGGAGTATTCAACAAACTGCCTCAAAGCTATTTATTGAGATGCCAAATGAATATTATGAGCAACTCTGAGATTGCACTACATTGAGGAAAATGGTAAATTTCCTGATCCTCACTGTACTGTGATCTCCATTCAAAAGCTTAGAGTTTTCTAAAATTCGATCATATCATCTTGCCAATATGAATTCCAAGTTTCTGAAAACTCAATCAACTGATATATACTTCTGCTTGTAGCTTCAACAAAAAGGAGTTTCTAAAGTAATTCAAGATATCAAATGAAAGCTTACATAATGTTAGAAAAGTTGTCAATACCACCTGATGGCTTTATATGTATACTACCAATCTGCAAATATGTATACTTATTTACTAATAGATATAGTATTTATGCAGATTTGCATATTTTATTTAAAAATCTCAGGTATTCTCCATAATGCAGCATGAAGGAATAACACTTCACTGGACAGCTAAGCACACAGGTCAGGAATGTTTGCAGATCTAAATATAGTGGTTAGCAAATGAGAAAGTGTGATTTATTTTTATACTAAATTAATGAATGCCATTCTTGATCTAATTCTTACAAATATGGCCAACTCTTGCACTAATCATGGGGTATCTGCTTCCACAGTGAAGTCCATCCACAACTTATGACCTTCTACTTTAAATTGCCAAAAGCTCCTAACTGCAAACACCACTGAATTTATGGCCTACAAACATGCCAACCTCAGCAAAGTATTCACCTATGATTGCACTTCCCCAGACATTAATTCTGAAGAAGAAATCTATGATCTTTTATAAACAAATGTGTAGAGCAAACAAACCCTAACAGAACCATGTATCGTGGGAAATTCAAAAATAAACCAACTTTGCAGTCCATAAGTAAACTACACAACCAAAGAAAGAAACTCCTTAACTTTGTTTTTAAGTGTATTGGTAATTTCATTTGGGTTAGAATAAGAGGACCCATTATGAATAATTTATGAGTAATGAAGGATTTATAATTATCTTTGGCTTTATCTCCACCAGTACTAAAACCTAAGACCTAAATCTTCACCAACAGATAAGGGGTTGGTATAATGGTCAATGGTTTCACCTTTCAGACAGATGGCACAGGGTTGAGTCTCACCTTGAGAAGAAAAATTGGTTAGGCTTAAAATGGTCCACAAGGACAACTATCTTAGAACTTACCTGTTAACAAAACACAATGAAGGGAAACTCATATATTTTCAAGGATAGTATTGAAGGCATTTCAATAAAGCTAACGCGCACTAACAAAGCCGTTAAAGGAACCAATTAACTTAGGAATTATAAATGTTTCATTATCTACATTAGAAAGCCAAAAAATAATAATAATAATAAAACAATACCCTACGTTGCTCATAAGTTATTCATAATGAGGACCCTTATTATGATCCAAATTATATTGATAATATAGTTGCAAACAAATTTAATGCCAGCTTCACTCCTGAGACTTCTATTAAAAGCCCTAAAATACACAAATCCCTTATACCCCCAGTTATGTCTAAAACAATTTACTGAAAGTGCTAAATGAGACCAAAAATGGTTCCTCCGTGGCTCAGATTATATACCTGACTGATAAATTAATTTTACACATGCCCTTACACATGCACACACATACACACACACACACACACACACACACACACACACACACACACACACACACACACACACACACACACACGCACAGACACACACACACACACACACACACACACACACACACACACACACACACACACACACACACACACACACACACACCTTTCTAACTGTTTAACTTAAGGTTAGCCAGTGGTTTTGCCTTAACTGCATAGCACACATCAGTAGTGATGTCCTTCCTTAAAGGGGACCTTGCAGCTGACCAGGGTATATAGATCTATACACCTTACAAGCCTGATCTCCAAAGACATAGGACATAATATAACTAACCCCATAAACTATGATATCAAAAATCTTGTTAGACTTGACCTCCAACAGTTTGGATTTGTGATGGGTAGGACCTACCCATTTAATCTGGTAATTTTTTTTGAAATGGTAATGGAGGCTTTAAATGTTGGCCATGCAATATATATAATGTATCTTGATTTAACTAATGCCTTTGATACCATTTTCCATGCTGGCGTCATTCAAATGCTAAATGCTTTAAAACTCCACCCATATGTGATAATATGGTTAGCAAACTGGCTGAAATGAAATGCTCATATAGTGTGAGTTGCAGGTGTTTCATCAGAAAGGAGGTAAGAGATCATTGGTGTCCCACAGAGCTTGGTGCTGAGATAGCTCCTTTTTTATATTTAGTTCTCAGACCATCAATCAGAGATTGAAGATGTCTGGCTAACAAAGTTTCCAAACCTGTCAGATTGTGCTTGCCCTAGTAAACCTTTGGTGTACTAAAAATGGGTTAAAACTAAATGTTAAAAAATGTAATATCATCATTTTTTTGTAGACAGCCCTTCCTCTATCATACTGTCCAGACATCACACATCTGCAAAACAAAAATGTAGTTAGTGGTCTAGGTACCTGGGTTGATAGCAACTTCACATTAGACCATCATGTTACAAACATTGTCTAGAATTATTTTTGTTTACCCTGCTAATTGCCAATGGGACATCCTAAAGATCTAAAAATGTAATCACTCCCTTATAGTCAACATTGATTAGGTCAATTATGGAGTATGATGCTCCATTTCAGATTTATCACCTGAAATATAGCAGATAGTTAGAAAGACCCCAAAGGTTTCTTATCAAAAACACAGGAATAAAATCCCTGAGCTATCAATAAAGGCTAGAAATTCTTTCCCTTTATTCAGTGCCTTACAAATTTTTCAGGCGGGATCTCTATCTCATTTACTGTGCAATTACCAACTTGATTTTCCTGGACCTCTTGTCCTGCACAAGTCCAGTATCTCCACCAATACTAAAACATGGGACCTAAATCTTCGCCAACAGGTAAACAAAAAACAGTGAAAGGAAAGGGTTATAACATAGTGCCTCACTAACCTACGGAATAAAATTTAGTGCCTCTCTAACCTATGGAATAAAGTTATCATGCATGGTAAGCAGTAGGATTCACTATCTTCCTTTAAACCTAAACTAGATAACTCAATGGCTATCTACAATTTTCCTGCAAGATTGACTGGTATAACTCTTCTGGAGAAAGGAAGTTTTGCTAGAGTCAGGATACTTGCAAGAAGAGAAAGGTCATGAGACTCAGTTGATTTAAAATATCTAAGAATCTATGAATATCTGAACATATGTCTCTAGCCCTTACCTGCCAGTCATACCTGCATGGGTCCTTTTTGGAAATATATTTAATGTATTTGCCTTTGGTTTACATGATACTGCATTTGATTCCCAGCTGGGATAACATTTTGGTAGCTCAACATTTAAATGCATTGCCCTGCATGTTGTAGGTGCTGAATGGTGTAGTTTCATGTCCTCGGTGAGTTGTTTATTTCCAAACTCTCATTAAAAGGGATTGAAACTAGGTATAAATTAGACATGTCAATAGATACCTATGATTTTGGATAATGTGGCTAGTCTACTAATGGTCCTTTGCATCAATAGCTTAGTGTTAACCCATAAACATATGTCATATTAATATTTCTGTTAATATCTTGACAAAGACTATATATGGCACTTGCTAGTATCAAATGAAAGCTTACCTGCTGAATGCTTACAACCAATTTGCAGATATCTATACTTGTTTGGTAACAAAATATACATATATGCATAAATCTCATATTTCTGCAAATTTATTAAGCATTGTTCACCTGACCACATTTTGGAACATCTTTTAATATGCCATGGCACCATTCATGACAGGAAATGCTCCTCAGACAAGTTGGATACTTAGTATCAGAGAAAATTATAAATATAAAGAATGTGTTACTAATTATATTAATAACTTAAAATATAAGGTGCTTACATTGTACTGAATGGTATTAAATGAAAGCATACTTGATGTAACCCTTTCCCTAATAATGGTGAATATTTTATGCCCCATTGTGATAAAATGTAACTTTTTACGTCATTAACCATTTCTAAGGAGTAACCTCTTTCAAGAAACATACTTCCAATAAACTCCAGTTCATCCTTAACATCTTTTACCTGAGAAGTCATTCTAGCTTCCCGTATAAATTGCCCTTTATTATACTCTTCTTTTGCTTATACAGATGGCAGCTTGTGAATTCCAAATAGGTATTAGAAAAATTGGGCTTGTGAAAGATGTTGGATTTAAAACCTTGGTCTGTATTAGAAATTAATGTGTCTAACTAATGCTACACCTGTTAAAGGAATAACTAAACTTAAGGAAGGGTGAAGTCACATTTGTATAATTCACAAACTCGCTTATTTGTTGTTCGGTACCCTTCCATAGAATAAACAAATCATCTAAAAATCTAGTGTATAATTGAATGTATCTATAAAGATCACTACCAAAAATACTACTAGATTCCCAATCTAACATAACCAAGCTGGCAAATATTGGGGGCACAAGAGGCCCTCATAGCTACCTCTTTAATTTGCTTAAAGTACTCTCCCTCATAAAAATGAAATTATTATCTAAAACAGTACTCATTAATTCATAAATCAAGCTCACCTTATCAGGGTCCAAATTGGAATACTTAACAATACTATTGTAAAAGAATTCTAGACCTATTTCTTTGGGGATAGAAGTAAATAAGTTGACATCTATTGTCAAAAAAGTATGGTCACTAGACCATAATTCTTCTTTCAAGCAACCAAGGAAGTCCCATGAATCAATGGCCAGGTGGTCTACTTTTGAATAAATAGGTTTTAGCCACCTATCAATAGGTACTCCCAATGGAAATATTTTTGACTTACTCCCAGATACAATCTGTTGAAATGAGAGCATCTCAATACTTTTATGTATCTTTGAGATACCAAAAATAGAATCAACTTTTGGTTTCTTAACTATCAAAAAATTATAAATGTCACCAGAAATCCTTTGTTCTAATAAAGTATTCCTCCAAATATGAGTCTATCCTGTTATAAACTATATTTATTTCATTAATTGATACTCTGGGATAGGTATCACTCAAAATATCTAATATTGTTTTGTTATACCCTAAGGAATCATATATAATTATATCATCCTCTTTGTTGGGTTTCATAATATGTATAGTGCTATCTGACCTTAATTCTTGTAATATGTCCCTGTCACTTTTATTTATATTATATTGGTACCTCCTTTTCCCACTATACTTAACCTGTAATTTATATGTCAGTGGTAATAGCATCTTCTAAAACAACCAACAGGGTGTGTAAGGAAGGATTGTAGGCACTTTTTTTCTTTAAACTGGGGACACTAATATTAGCTGTTCATTTACTATCATCTTTAAATAATAGTACCAAGTTCAGTTTCCTAAGGAACAATTTCATTTATATAAGGAAATCCACTGCATCAAACTTCATATTGGGGATAAACTTCAAACCCTTATAGAACAGGGAAAAATGTTCCTTCTTCACAACATGATTGATATAGTTGCAAATGTTAAAATAGTTAAAAGTGTACACAACATTATTAGACTTGATTATCAAGGGTTCCTCCATTTTTTCAAACCTGTCCCTCTGCTGTATATGCATCTTCCCCTGAGTCCCATTAATCCTGGTTCCTGTCCCTGAATTCCTTCTGTTTCCCCCTAATAATTTATTTATTTTATTTATTTCAGTTTGATGACCGGGGAGGTCCACTGGGCTCAGGAGCCCATTTTCAGTGGAGGCCCGGGGAGAAAAGCTCCACATTACAAAATACAAAGATAAAAACAAAATACAAAAGATAAAAATTAACATAAGATTCAAGTTACAGATACATAAGGATGCAGCCGTCTGTCTACATGGTATGAATGCTGGTAATTTGTGATACAGAGGCAATAAAAGGAATGGTGTTTACATAACATATCAGTCATATATTGAAATGGATGATTAAAAGATTACAAAGAGTCTGAGTCTAGTAATGGCAGAGTGGTAGAACAAGCATAAATGTTAGGGAGGGGAATAAAGGGAGAGCAAACTATTTACAGTATTTACATATAATAACAATTTGAATGTTCAATTTCATGTCTATTAAAAGAATGTTTTGATGTCCCCAAAGACATACTTATCATTCTTGGTTTGTATCTAGGCATGAACTTTCTTATTCTGATATTGAGTAAAATCTCTATTCATTTTTTTATTCTTCTTTTCAAAAAATTTGTAACATTTCCTATCTATTATATTAAATTGTTTCAAATAAAAATTTTCCATTGCTTGAAAATTAAATCTTTGTGAATATCCATATTTAATTTCTCAACTTCATTCATTAATGTAATTAAATTAGCATTGTTATATTTAATAATTAATTTCATATATTAAATCCAAAATTATCAAACAATGCTGAAAATTTGTCATGCATTTCATCAGAACAATCCAAGCCTAAAGGTGTTTGAAATAAAACACATACCTTGTGGTACTATTTGTAATTCTAAGCATTTGCTCAAATATACATTGCTCATCCGTATTTGTTTTCTTTAAATAATTTATTTTCAAACAAAATAAAAATGGCAAATAAATTAAAAAATATACATAAAAAGAATACACTTTGCCCAGCATATTATGTTTGCTTGTTGCTCTTTTGGCTGTTTTAATAAACTCTGCATTAATGACTGCAGACTTGGTGACAATTTAATACATAATTTATTACAAATGGATGCTCCTGATAATTTCTTTATGATTCCATCTTATGGCTTGAAGTTTTTTCCAGCACATATCCTTAAATGTACTAACATTCAGAAGGAAATGTATAATTTTGAGTATAAGCAACATTTGCAAATGTCCTTGCTGTTAGTAAGTATGTTGATAATAAGTTTGATGGTTGTGAATCTGATGAAAGGGATTATGATGTTCTATTTTTCTCATTTTTGAGATGATGAAAATAATTTGTTTGATAATTATGTCAAGAAAAATAAATCTGAATTTATGCCTCCTTTTAATAATTGCATTACTTACAAATGTAATGATATATTGTGGCATGACAATCAAGATTTTTTTCTGGTAATAACAAGCATGATTTTCATTATAATTTAACAAAACTTCAGTGATTAGCTCTGAAAGAATTACAGCACAATGGGGAAATAATTGTTAAATGAGTGGATAAGGTAAAGAATTTGACTATACTAAATGTGCTCCAATATTATGATATAGTTATAAACATAAAATAATAATAAAGATTATGTGAAAAGTAAAATAAAATGATTATGTTGTTGCAATTAGAGATTTTAACAATCTACTTAAAAAGGGGGTAGAGTGGGGTATTTTTCTAAAAAATATTAGTAAAACTGCAATAGTAAGCAAACTATGAACTCCATGTTTCTATTGTCATCCCAAAATATTAAAAGGTTTAGCTGCTCTAACTTGTAGGCCTACTATCTCTGGGTGATTTTTTTTTGAGAATTCAGGTACATTTTAATGCAACATAATTATTTTATGTAATTAAGTCACATTTGTTTATTAATGATTCTACTGACCTAATTTCAAAAATTCAAGAATATAAATGACAAAATTGGTATTACTGAATATTTAAAGATGTTTAAAGTTTATATACCAATTTTAAACACAAGATAGGTCTTCAAGTGATTTACATGTCTTACAAGATACTCCTTCTATGCATTATATTTTATATATACCTGATTTTAATTTGAAGAAATATATGTTTTTGCGTGTACACTTATATAAACAACAGCTGGGAACAGTGATGGGGGCTTCCCATGCTTCTAATTATGTAGACACATTTAATAATAAGGTAGTAGACTAGTTTCATTATAAATATTGCCCTTTCATATATAGAGGGATCCAAAAAAATTGAGGAATATTTGTTATATTTGAGAAGTAATACCTTCAGGATGAATTGTTCTAGTATACTTAATGAATAAAGAATTCCGTTGTGTATACTTAATTATCTGTGGAAGATAATTAAATACATACTAAACAGTTGCTGACACTTTTTTTGTTTGAAACTAGCTATCATCACAAGCACACAATTATATCTTTACCATTAGGTCAGTTTTACATGCCAGAAGAACACCCAGTAAGTGTTCTGATTTCTTGAGTGAGGTTGAATATTTGAATAAATCATTTTATGATAGAAGTCATTCTTTGGAATTGATTAAAATCATTTAACTTGATTGCCTATAACATGAGGAGGGATTTATTGTTGAAAATTAATAATATGCAGATGGAGCTTGTACAATATAGTGTTATTAATATGAAAAACATTTATTTTGTTTTTGAATGCCCAAATGTTGCAGTCTTTGTAGTCTTGAGTACATTTCAAGCATTACGAGAAGACAGTCATTTAAATAGTGGGATGTTGTGTGTTCTCTTTTCTGACACTAGAGGCAAAAATATTGGCGACCTGGTGGTATATAGTTATTTTAAAAGATTTGAGTTAGGTTCATAGATTAGTACTAAGCTAACTGCCCTTGAGAGCAATTTTAAGCCTAGCCCATTATCCCTTGTGAGACTCAAACCCTGCACCTTGTGTTTGTAAGGCAAACACCTTAACCATTAGGCCTCCCTCCCAACCCCTATAATAAATATGTGGAACACAAAACCGCTGAAATGTGCGTTAATCACCCTTGCACTACCAGTGCCTGCTCTGAGAGGTAAAATACCACTACCAGGATTAGAACATGCAACCATGAAAACAATCTTCACAATAACATACCACTAAGCTACCTGAGATTTAGAAAATTATAATGTTTTTACCACATTTTGAATGTGTCTTTCACAAGTTCATTTGTGAATATTAGGCTAGTTATCCTGAAGAGTTATGTTAAGTGTAGCCAATATTCTGAGGATAGAATCCAACCTTGCGCTTTGTATTTATGAGGTGAAAACCTTAACCATTATGTCAAACCTACACTCAAAATTCATTCACAGCTAGAAATGTTTTGAGAAACCCACAGTAAGACTTCCTGTCTTTCCATATCAAAAATAGCTTCACTTGTACAAGAACAATGAGATTACATTGCTACCTCTGATTGCAGATCATTAGCTTCCCTAAGCTATTTAAATGTAGAAACATCTATCCAGGCTTTATGTGCATTGGGAGGCACATCTAAAGCTTAAGTACAAAAGATAAAACTTTTAATCCATGTCCTTGGAGCACATTACTGCAACAAGATTGCTTTTTAGTTTTATAACAGAACTGATATGTCTGAATGTCTATCATTTGCCAGTTATAGAGTGGATTCTGTAAATTGTGAAACCACAAAGTTTCTTTTTTTAACACTAATGTCAGTTTCTCAAATGTAGCGTATCCCTGATTGTCTTGTAAAGCAATGTAAAATATATGTAGTAAGTCCTGGACTCAATATGACCATATAAAATAATTTTCATACAGCTTTATGGGAATGTAGCCCAGCAGACAGAACTATGAGCCACCCCTACTCTTGATACAGCAATCATTTCTTAGCTATGGGATTCAATCCTAAACTCAGACAAAGACACTCATGTTGTACTTATATAGTATAAGCCAAGCCCTATTTTCTCCATGTGATTAGATGGTCCAATGGACGGTTTCTACCTCACAGATACAGGGTTCAGTTTTGAACTGCAAGTAATCAGATACTGTTAACAAAATGGCATTACTTACTTTCAAAATATTATTTTGCATGTGGCAGAGTGTTCAGTTGATAGGTTTCCCCTCTTAGCTTCAATTTTTACTTCAGAACTTTGTAACTGCCAGGTTAGGAGTACTCGCTGAGCTGTAGTATTCATGTGGTATTTACCTAAATGGATATAAGACCCACCTTACAGCTCCTAGGTTCAGAAGTGTAACAGATAACCCCCAATAAATCCACCCCAAGACAGGAAGAGTAGAGTTGGTGAAGACTTTATAGTTGTAAGAATGACAGCAGTCATTGCACATATTATTTCTACATTTCAGAAGAGTTTCAAAAATGTGCTCTGCATGGTCTAATGAATAATAACTTTTGAAGTCTCTTCTGTACAGAAGGAATCCGAAGCATGCAACAGAAACATACAAGTGGTAAATGGGTAAAGCTACCAACCTCTTTTTTCTTCTGAAGTCCACAAGCCTGGCTGAGTGGGTCCCCTTCCAGCAATCAATAAACACATTCTTTCCCCTATCAGCATCAGAGTCTTCTGGCCCATTTTCCCTAAAGGAGGTGAGAGTGTCAAGTCCTAGGCAATGAGTCAGTCAGTAAATCCTGTGAACTGCCCTTTCCTTGACCTTCAGCAATCTTCTTGCTCCACTAAAGCTGCTGTTTGGGGGTGGGGATGCATGCAGGTTAACAAACACATCCAAGCACCCAATTAAGAAATGCATAGCTGTGTAGCATTGGCTTGCTAGTCTTCTTCCTGCAGAGAATACACCTGCATTCCTGTTGGTGTCACCAGTCTGGCACATCATATTGCCTACCTCCCTCAGGATGGATGACCTGTTACATGCCACTAACTTTCTCTCCTGCCCAGTTCATCCAGAACCAGTGTCACTGGTTGAACATGGGTCATCTGTGGTAAAGTCAGGGCTTTATCCCTGTGTATCATGGGCCCAGGTAATGCTACAGCATATTTTTCATAGATTTGGTAGTTGACCACACATAATAGGTTCAAGGGCCACACTGTGGCTCTAGGACTGCATACTGGATAAGCTTGCTCTGGGGTATGCTGTCACTCAATTATTTAATCTCACTAAAAACTTAATATCCTCATGTGGGAAAACAAAAGTCTTCTGTCATTTCCCAGAGATAGAGGCAGTTAACTGTATCAAATGCATTCCTAGTGTCCACACTTAGGACTAACAGTGGAACTCCACACTGCTCATTTTACTGTTTGACATGCAATGCCCAATGACTCCTAGTCATTCCTAAGTCATTACCCCAGTCCCCTTCAGTAACACAGATCACACCAAATGACATTTGATGACCTTTATTAAATTTCCATAGCATAGCTTTGATCACCAACTTTATTAATTACAGCTATTCATGATACAATTGATTCTAAATACAGCATAACATCCTTGTAATGTTAATCAGGGCAGCGTACCTACTCACCTTGCCCCAGTAAGTAGCGTCCATACCTCTTCTCTCTTACTTTACTTATGAAGCAGCGTCCCATCTCACTTCATATACCATTCATTGTAATATTAATCAGGGCAGTGTACATACTCACCCTGCCAACAAGCAGGGTCCATACCTCTGCTCGCTTACTTTACTTATGAAGCAGTGTCCCAACTCACTTCATACACCATCCATACATACACCTTCCACCAAATAAGCACCATCCTTACCTCAGCTTGCTTATCTATTCAGCAAGGTTCCTCCAACTACTCATTTCCTTTCCCTACATCCTTGAAATGAGCATCCAGACATCAGAGGGGGAACAGAAGAGGGCAGCCTATCCCTCTTCTCTGTCTACCCCCACTGATAAATAACACTACTCCCCAACAACGAAAAGAAAGAGGGTGGGTGGGTAGCAAGTTCACGCCAAAATGTGATTGCTTAACCCAACTACACTAGACTAAACCTCTTAAGCCCCACTGCATCATTATCTCATTTCCTCCCAACCATCCCTGCTTCCACTTAGCCCTTTCACCTCCCCAACCCACTTAACGCCCCTTAATAGTAACCTAACCCCCCCCCCCATGAAGATATCCCGGGACAACTTAGTTTGTTGCCAAACTTCATTTGTCCTGGTCCCCTTCAATAACACACATCACACCAAATGACATTTGACGACCTTTATTAAATTTCCATAGCATAGCTCTGATCACCAACTTTATTAATTACTATTCATGATACAATTGATTCTAAATACAGCATAACATCCTTTAATCAGGGCAGCGTACCTACTCACCCTGCCCCAGTAATCAGCGTCCACACCTCTACTCACTTACTTTACTTATGAAGCAGTGTCCCATTTCACTTCATACACCATTTATTGTTCATAGGTTCATAGGTTGATACTAGGCTATCTGCCCTAGGGCATTTATAAGCCTAGCCAGAGTGTGCTTGGCTTTCGCCACCCTTTTAGATTAGTTGACTGTGCCTCTGTATAGTAGGTCACAGAAGATAGCCCTTTTGAGGTTAGTTTACTGTGCCTCTGTCTAGTAGGGACACAGAAGAGATCCCAGGGGTAAACCTATGATCTCCCATCCACTCGTCAAGATTTCTCTTGAAGAGGGTCATTGAGGGACTCTGCCTAACATAGATTGGGATTTTGTTCCATAGTGAGGGGAGCCTCTGGAATATGAATCTGTCCCTCCAGCATGTCCTATTTATTTCTGTGCTGAGGTTTAAGTCCCTGGAGCGTGTACCTCTAAGCAATTTGGATCTCCTGAGGTGGAGCATGTCCATTAATTCTGGGTTGGACATGGCTTTATACATCAGGCACAGATCGCCTCTAAGTAGGCAGTAAGCAATTGAGTAGAGCTGGAGTTTTAGCCTAACTGTGTAGGGCATCTGTTTGAGTCCCTTGATCCTCTTGGTGAGGTACTTTTGCGGTCTTTCCAGTTGCTGAAGGTGTCAGGTAAGGTACATCCCAAATGGGGCATTGTATTCAATTATAGGCCTGATGAGTGATGATTAGAGGGGCACAATGACCTCTCTTGATCTAGATGTGAACCCTTTCATGATAAGGTGGGCTATATAGAAGGTATTTCTAACCACTATGGCAACGTGATTGTCAAAGGAGAGATTGCTATCTACTTGGGACCCAAAATCCCTAATTACTTCTTCCGTACTTAATGCATTACCACCTATGTGGTAATTTGTGGGCACTTTGTTTTTCCCAAAGGGGACGAATATGCACTTTTTGGCATTTAGCTTTAGGCCAGGGCTCTGGCACCAGTTATCCATCTCTGTAAGACCCTTTTGGAGGATGCTTGTGTCAGTCGGTGAGTCGATTATGGCACCCAGTTTGCAGTCATCTGCGAACTTGGTCAGCCATAGTCCTCCCATGTTAGCCTGTACCTCAGAGATATATATACCGAACAAGAGAAGTCCTAGGACTGAGCCTTGTGGGACACCACTTGTAGTCCTAGGACTGAGCCTTGTGGGACGCCACTTGTAACTGCTTTAGAGTCTGACATGGCACCTGCAATTCTGACCATGTGGGTTCTATCCCTGAGCCAGTTTGCAACCCGTCTTGTGACATAGGGGTTGAGATTTAAGCTGGTGAGCTTATTTATGATGCCCGAGTGGGGTATTGAGTCGAAGGCTTTTGCGAGGTCCAGGTAGGCTGTGTGGACTACCTTCCCTTCATCTATGGCCTTGGTGACTGTTTCAAAGAAGTCGACCAGGTTCAAGAGGCAAGATCTGCCCTTAACAAAGCCAAATTGGGTAGGATCCAGTGTTTGGAGGTTCCCAATGTCTTTGTTTATGAGTTTCATGATGATACGCTCCATAGCTTTGCAGACCAGGCTAGTCAGGCTTATAGGGTGATAGTTCCCGGGGTCCGTTGTGGCATCACCTTTGTGGAGTGGGACCACTGTTGCTGTATGCCATTCCTTGGGTACATATCCTGTAGTAAGGCTGAGATTGAACAGTGACTTTATGTGAGGGTGCAGTTCTTCTTGGAGTTCGTGTAAGATGCAGCCTGGGACACCGTCCGGCCCCATTAATGCTGTGTTATTTGCTTTGGAGAGGGCAGCTCTCACCTGTGCATCTGTGATGTCAGGGAGGCTACACTCTGTTGGGATAGACATTTGCTCTTTTGGGGAAGGGGGGGAGAAGTTTGCACTGAACCTGTCTGCCAGGATGTTGGCAATGTCTGTGGGTTCAGTGTATTTTTTGTCATTTTGAACTAACTCAGAGCATATTTGGGTGTTGCCACCCAGGTTCCTGACATAACTAAAGAAGGCCTTGTGATTATCTTTAGCATCTTGTGCAATTTTTCTTTCGAAGCTGGCCTTAATTGATTTTATGAGGGACCGTATTTTCTTGCTAGCACTGATCAGAGATGCCTTCCCTTTTTGGGATTTTGCTCTATCATGTAGTAGCTTCCTCCTTCTGTTGTACAGCTTATTTATGGCTGGGGTCCTCCAGACAGGTCTCCTGCCTTTGGAGGAATGAGTCTTGGTTTTATTTGGGATAACACAATCCATGCATTCCTGTAGGTGTCCATAGAAAACGTTTGTAAAGGATTCTGCGGTTTGGGCCATATTTTCCACTGGCCTGGGGGCTTTGAAGGATTCCATCTCGGTTTTGAGAAGTGTGAAGTTTGCTTTTGAGAAGTTCTTCACCATGGTTTCCTTGGCTGGGGGTGGGGACGGGATATGGATGTCCAGTGAGATTAATTTATGGTCAGATCTTACCAATGATGGGTATACCTCTGGTATGGAACATAGAGTCCCCATGTTGGTGATGATCAGGTCCAATGTGTTTTCCCCTCTTGTGGGAGTGGTGACCAGTTGTTCCATAGCATTTGAGTTTATAAATTCTAGGAACCATTGGGTGAGGGTGTTGGGGCTTGAGTAGTACTCCCAGTCTATGTTTGTGAAGTTGAAGTCACCCAATATAATGGTGTTTGGAGAGACCTTCATATTCTCCAGTGTTCTCAAGAAAGCTGAGTGGGGTTCCTGAGTTTGGGAGGGTGGTCTGTAGCAGGCTACAAACTGAAAGGCAGTTTTGCCCACTGTTAGTTGCACATGGATGGTCTCCGATGCTTCATGCAGTGCCACTAACCTGGAGGTGTGGGTATCTTTGATGAATATGGATACTCCCCCTCCTTTTGTGGTTCGTTCTGAGTTTTGGGGCTGAAAAGCATGGTATGAGGTATAACCTGGTAGTGCTGGGGTGCTCTCGGGAGCCTTGAACCAGGTTTCTGTTACTGCACAGATATTGATATTCTCCATACTGAGGAGATCCTCGAGTGCGTGCATTGTAATGTTAATCAGGGTAGTGTACCTACTCACCCTGCCAACAAGCAGGGTCCATACCTCTGCTCACTTCATACACCATCCATTGAATTACCTTCCACCAAATAAGCACCATCCTTACCTCAGCTTGCATATCTATTCAGCATGCTTCCTCCAACTACTCATTTCTTTTCCTCAAATCCTTGAAATGAACATCCAGACATCAGAGGGGGAACAGAAGAGGGCAAATCTATCCCTCTTCTCTGCCAACCAGCCTGACCAGGCTGTTCCCCCTCCCCTCTACCCAAAATTGTTCAATCCACTTCCCATAAAGGGAAGGGTCAAGCCAAACATAATTCGGTGTACCCATCATCTGTAAAGCACCTTAGAATCCCACCTTGCCATACCCTCACTGAAACACACCCTAATGAAACTAAATAAAGTAAAGTTACAGTGACCCCACTGTAAAACCAGAACATTCTCACCAAGAGAAAACATACCCTTTTAACCCACTTCCTTCAAAGCTGAAATCATGGCTCAACCTGAACGGATTGACAAGCTATAACTACAACAAAACCACAAACTATAGCCCTTGAACAAAAAAGACACCCAGTCAAAACTAGTATCAAGTCACACACCCAGTACCCTGTCAGCTGTAGCATATCACCTTAACCCACCAACTACCAAGTTCTGAATGTGCAACAACTCAATTACCGTGGGGAATAGTCCAGCTCCAAAACCTTATGTCTTAACCTTAGATGGTGGAAAACCAGCACCCCTTGACCTAGTTCCTGAAAACTTGCCTATACTTACCAATGAAGTTCTCTACGTGTCCAGCCATAAACACCCCCAATTCACTCATTACCAAATCTTAACCCCTGTTTGTCCATGGCCTTTCTCCTTGAAAGCTCTCTTTCTTTATGTTACCTATACCACTAGTAGATAATTAATGCCTGTCCTATAGCTGCCTTGTCTTGCAACCAAGCTTCCGTTAAACCTTCTAACTCCCCTGTAACCACACACCCAGTTCCTAAAACTACCCCAACACATCCACCTACCTACCATGCTTCCTAAAATCCTATCTAAAAAATTCACCCAAACCCCAAGAGAAATGATTTTTGTGCTATTCTGTAAAACCTTAACCAGGTATGTAACATTAACACTACGTACACAAGGGACAAATTTGTCACCCCGATACCACCCATTAGGAACAAACACCAGCATCCTATCCAACACCTCATTGGCCCTTCCCCCACATACAGTTCAAACAACTGGATGAGTGAATACAACCACCTGGATTGTACAACACAAGGATTGAACTTCACTGGCTTGCAAGAGCCATAGGGCTGTAGCTAATAAGTTCCTATGCTCCTATGAATGTCGTAACTCTACTCATCCCATGGGATCGCCACACGCTCCATAAACCATCCCCAAAAGTTTTCCCTCTTTGGCCCTCTACCTACCCCTTCCTTACTTGCCCCTTATATCAACACAATAATCAGCTTCCACTAATTAAACACAGAGCTCTAACATGCCTTATTAAGGTGATTACTCAGACCCTCCTTGTGCCCCATTCCAGCAGCAAGGACATCCATCCTATCAAAACCTCACCTTTCAAATCCTTTTCACGCCACTGCATGATGCCTTCTGCACTTCAACCATCTGCAAGGAAAAGAAAAAACAATAAATTCTATGTGCACACATACCAATAATTACTTAACCTCTAGTTTTGGCTTAAGTATAATTTGGTAATCAATTCCTGCATCAGCTACTCTCTCAGAGGACTAATTAGTACATATCTCATTCCTATATAATCTTCTGCAGAGGTTGCCTGATAATTTTCTACTACTTTGATAACTCCAAATATTCCCAGAGGTAGCTGTCTCTACATGCCCTCTATACCTGAATAAAGTCTCCTGTTAAAATTCTGTATGAGACACTATATAAGTTCAGTATTTTAATCTTTCATAATACCAAATTTTTACATTCACCCATGCCCTTTGTATATTTTCCACTGTGCTCTTTCCAATTTACTCATGTTTGTTTCTTATAAGGTTTCTAGGTTATTATTCCATACTCTAGTTTGTTTCTAATATAACTTCCCCCTTACCTCTCTTCCTCTTATGGTGCTTAATGTTCTTAATAATGGGACAAAGGCCCACATAAGGACAACTCCCAAATAACTCTAAACTTAGAAGACAGGGGTTGCCTCAACATGAATTCTCTGACCAGAAAGAAGTATGAACCTCCAATGTTTGTTAATATTCTGCCAACTCTGTACAGTTGAGAGGCATACTTAGTGCAAAAGTGGAGAAAGCCTGAGAGAATGAGAAAAACATTGCAAAGAACTGTATATCCATAGTCTATAAATATGTTGCAATCCACTTACAATGAATGAGCAAAAAAGAAGGCCTCATTATGAACCATGAGGAAACCTAATTTGAGAGGAACATAGTCAAAACTAATAACACTCAAATATTAGCGATTTGTGATTAGTCCAGCTTTCCTACTATTTAATTAATGCTGGCAAAAACACTGGCTCTTTTAATGGTCTTGTTAACTTCAAATTACCCAGCACTGGAATCAAAGCTCTATTAAATATTTTAATATCTAATTTATAAACTTACCAAGACTGTCTCAGCTAAATGTAATCTTCTAAACCCATACTGAGACACCTGTGTCATACGTTCACTCTCTAAAAAATTCTATATGCTAACAGCACAAGATATTTGCATACATTTTGAACAGTAGTGGTACTGACATACGGGGGGGATATTCACTTCTGCTATTGATGGGAATTCTTTTAACTCAGGTGTAAGGAGAGAAGCCTTCCACAGTTATGAATAACAACCACTTCAAATGTAATAGTTAAAATTTGAATTAAATGATAAAACAATTCAGAAAACCAAAGTTTCCAAATCTCACAGCTAACCTATCATTTATTCAAGTTCTCACAGAATCCCTTGTAAAAATTGCTATCAGTTCTTTACCCATCAGCATTAAGAAATGATCCTCATTATTCTAATTAGTGACGTGTGTGTTTTATAATTTCTGAGAAATGTACTTATGTTAACATACTTTTAATATTTGAAGTTATATTCATATAATTTCAATCTTATTATTCTAGTACAGTTAACTTTCTGAAAACCCTAACAAGTATCCAGTGTATTTCCTGCTAATATGTTTTATTGCGTACAACTTGTAACTGAAGTGTTACCTTAGTTTCTGGCGATAGAAACAACAAGCTAAACCTGATAACAATTAATTACAATATCAACAAGGTTATAACCCTTCAGCCAGAAATGAGTTGTCAACTTAGCTTGAACTTTATCTGTTCTTGATTTTTTTACCAAATGTAGGCAGTTTTATTATCATCTTAGTAGATCCTGAGTAAAACAGTCTATCCAAAGCCAATGACTCAGCTAAGGTCTGTGTCTTTTTATTGCCACCAAAACATTTGATTACTATTACTAATTAATGATAAATTTTAATTGTATGTATTTGTTAATCATGTATGTGAAGGGCCCACTGTTGGCCCATTTTAGCCTTGTCACAGAATCCATCAGTATGGAAAACTGCAGTACATGTATACCCCAAACCCTGCAAACAAAGAAAAGCAAAAGAACCGGACCTACCCACATCCGCAGTCACGCCACATGCATGCGCGATCAACAGCAATCACTCGCGGGCACCTCACAGTCCCAGAAACCCACCACACCATCCTGACAGATGAAACAGAACACCACAACATGGAAAACACACATTGGGGACCCGGATGCCCAATGACACCTCACCCACGAAACTAGAAAGGAGCCATCAAGCATGCCATGCCGCTCCATCATTACTATTTTATATATATATATATATATATATATATATATATATATATATATATTCTTTTTTTTTTTTCCCCTCTCCACAAAGTCCGGCAAGTTGACCACCAAAAGGTCTGGTGTGCCAAAGTTGACCCCAGTGAACCCCGCACCACACATACCCCGGCCAGCCACAACCACACAGGAGTGCCCCATGGTGCGAAAACACCAACAGTCAGATGCACTGCTCACCTGAACCAGACAGAGACTTTGCAACCTCCACCCCCGGCAAGATTCAAAATGCCCCCACCATCACAAGCATGGCCAGCCCATATTGTGATCCACATATCAACACACATAGCTTTTCCTTTTCCCCTTCACCTACCTGTCAGCTTTTTTTTTTTTTCTTTTCAATGGCCAATCACAGATCCGAAGGAGAGGCCATCTCCACAAACACAGAGCCCACCACCACTGCAACAACAATGGTCAACCCGATTACCAAGACAGCCGAGCAACAAACCAGACCACCACTGACTCAGCATACGAACCAGTCAAGCAGAGACATTCCACACCACCATGGCTGCCACACGTACATTGAGAAACCCTCAAGCCTGTGAAAAGGGCCTGACTGGCCAGCCACCACTACACGGGAGTACCCCGTGGCGCAAAAACAACAAAATGCACCGCTTGTCTGGAGACCACCCCACAGAACCACAATGAGCAAGCAGCCCACCCCAGAAGCCGGAACCACTGCCGAGCAAATCCTCCACCGAACACAATCTCAAAAACCGCTACACGCTGTGGACAAGGGACAACAACACTCCAAGGCAGCACACAATCACCAATGGAAATCCAGACAATGACTGAAACCCACAAAACCCACAGCACACCTCCGAGCCCTGCATCATGGACAAAGTTCAACACAAGAGCAGCAAAACACCCACTCACTTCCACCCCCATCAGAAAGGAACAGGAGGGAACCAGCACAGCCACACTGCCAGCAAACACAAAACACCCAGTCCTGACAACCCACCACTCACTCAGTCCACCCCACCAGCCCACAAGCAAGAAATCCAGGCATTCCAACAGCTCTGAAGGCTACAGCTGAGAGGCACATCAGCATAAAATCCCCACAACCCCCTCCCATGAACAATAGCCAGCACCAGAAGGCCACACATCCCAACCAAAACATCTATTGAACAACCTTAAATAAGGGCCAAACAATCAGCAAGCTCCTGACATGGAACACTGCACCCCACACCTGCACCCAACCAAAACACCCAATCCTGCCCCAACCCCATACCGCAGCAGTTACCATTTTCCTTTTTTTTTTTTTTTTTGCATCAAACAGTTGGGCAAGAACAAATAGATGCAGACACATGCAACTACAACCCTCCCTACCCAACCACAAATATCTCCTCACTACCACAACCACTGTCCCAGGCCTACCTGCCAAGTCCAATACCACAGGTCATCTTGGGCGTTCTGCTTGCCTTAGCAAGTTCACACCAAAATGTGATTGCTTAACCCAACTGCACTAGACTATACCTCTTAAGCCCCTCCCCATCATTATCTCATTTCCTCTCAACCATCCCTGCCTCCACTTAACCCTTTCACCTCCCCAACCCCCTTAACTCCTCCTAATATTAACCTTACCAACCCCATGAAGATGTCCCGGGACAACTAAGTTTGTTGCCAAACTTCATTTCTCTAAGAAAATCTGCTTGATCTAGATAACAAACTCAGGCATCATTTAATTTAATTTATTTATTAAGATGAGATGTGCTTATAGTCTGAATTTAAAGCAGAAATCAGTTAGCATAACTCTACCTGGACAATGTCCTAGGAAATGGCTTTAAGCAATTGTGGGTGAACCATGTTTAAAAAATAATGTGATGTCTCCATCAAAGAAGATTCATGTACTTCAATAAAGACATGAAACAAAGTAACAATTTCTGTGAATCCAGCTCTTGCCTAAATTTTTAATAAAAATCCATAGCTTACCCAATCTTACTAAAGTTTCAATATTTCTTCACTGTAATTATTTCCAACTATACCTCTTACAAAGGGACAGGGTAGTTCAAGTGTTTTATTTTGCTAAGAAGCGGCTGTTGAGAAATTAAGTCATGCATTAACTTGGACCACCTGATATTTATTTTCTTATGTAAAGTGCATGAAAGCATTAGTTGAATCCCACCTTTTATGACTAACATTTGATTATGACTTCTGTGATTTTCATGACAGATTGTTATGCTCTGGCTCTTCTTCATCATGCTCCTTTGTATCCATTATGCCAGTTGATGAGCTATCCTTGGATGAACCTCATGCAATAAAAAGCAGATTCCAAAGGATTTTATTCAAAACCTGCTCATTGGTTGTATCCTGAAGTCAGCAGTTGAAGCAGAGTCTTTTTATAGTGCAACTTCATATTGAAGGTGGGGATCCTGTACATTATGTACAGCCACTGCTGTTTCTGAGTCCATCTAATTTTCTTCAGAGGGGTCTATGATGTTCCCTCCTCTTAGTATCACCTTCAGAGCATCACGTATTGTTGTGGAACACTTAGCATAGCACCTGATAGTTAGCATTCTATTCAGAATTGCTTAGTTAGCAAAAGTCTTAAGCTATGTAGAAATAAGGTGTGTCAGTTTCAGCTATATTTTTGTCTTAACCTATAGACACCCCTCCATATCTTACCTGTTTTTCAGTTAAAAAAAATAGCTAATTAGGTACTACTATTTGGGATATATACATGTGTTAGTACAGTGATACTAAGATGACTATATATTTTTAAGTGGTAAAGCTCTCTTTCATGAGAAATCAGCCCTTCCCAGAAGGAACAGCACATCTCAAAATGTTCCACTCTACATTTTGCCACATATTGTAAGGCTGGAGTAAACTGAGATGCATTTCCTATATTCATCCTTTTGTACAAAATGTTGATTCACTTTAGTGGAAATTAGAGAAAATATAGTGTACTACTTTTATTTTTTCATGAAATTCAAAGGAGAGCTGAGAACAGGTTATAGCATTGCACTTCTGTACTTTGGCTTTCAAGTTAAGATTCAGTGTGCTCAGACTGCACCCTAAGGGATTCTGCTGCTACAGTTTCAAAACATTACATACTAATTCCAGTTCATGACAACATATTAAAGTAACATTCTTACAAGCGTTAATATTTTAATTTCTTATTTAAGCAATGTCTGCTTATAATAGAAGTAGGAAGGGCAGGCACATTAAGACTCACAAACTCTTTTAATTATTGAGCAGACTGAGTACAAAGAGATGCATGAATGCATACATTATGACTTACTATTCTTATGTCGGCTATATAGGGGAAGGTACTCATCATTTGCAGCCTATAATGGTTAACATGTTAAACTACACTTCTATGTGGCAACAGCCCCATTTTTACCTAGGGTGCCAAAACTGATTAAAACTGGTTTAGGTAATAACAAATCAGAAATGAACTTGTAAACACAACAGAAGGAATATTCTTAACACAAGATGTGAGTTTTAACTTTGGAGGAATCATGAAATCCATAGCTGTGAGTCTTTTGCACAGTAATACGAGCATAACTGCCACTGCCTGTTCAATTCTTTGTCACTGCAGCATCTCCACAATCCAGGTTCATATGAAACTGGTTAGAAGTGAAGGTTGTCTAGAAATCTGGAACATTAAAAGACACCAGGTAATCAGTTATGTTTTAAAGCTGTGTTCTGTGATCAAATGTTGTTCTAACTTGCCATAAGAAAGAATGTACTATGAAAAATGACATCTGTCACTTCTCATGTTATAGTACATGTCTGCTAGCTTTGGAAAAGAACATACCATATGTGATGTCTCTTTTTAAAATACAATGACTCATTTATCTTTCTAATAAGAACAAAGACAGCAACATGTATTATAGTAGATAAGGATTTAAATTTTCAAAAGCAAATGAGAAATGTTAGACATTAGAAACTGCAGAATAAAAACGAGAATACAGACCCCAGGGCAAATCTGCTTCATCCAGTTCCTCCTATTACCGCTGGTTAAATCTTTTTCTGGCTGGGTATTATTTTTTTATAAATACACCTTTTGAGTTCCTCTGCAGTTGTCTTTAATCCACTGCATTGCAAAGCCTCTCCTCAATTACTAGCCTCACATTCCTGCACACCTGCCTAACTTACCACTTTGGACTGGACCCCACAAGCAGGGAGATCCCTACTGCAAGCAGTCAAGAAGTGTGCAGAGAGGAGATGGGGGTATCCTGGTACAATTTCATCCTGATAGTAGAGAACAAACTTTTTGAATGACCTGCCCATTTTCCCATCAGATTTGCAATGTGGCTATATATGCACATACTCTGGATTTCCATCATTGGTCTCCAGCAGTTATGACTAGTTCTTGGCTGTAACCCCCACGTCTTTCCAGGGATAAATGACATAAACGCATGCCACTTCACTCTGTACCACCACCTACTCTTTAGGGAACTGGTTCCCTAACTGAACCCTGCTTCAACTGGGTCACACTCAGGGCTCCATCCCTTTAAGCAATGGAGCCCCATGGAATTCTTTAGTGTCCTTTGAAGCAAATGAACTGTTTGCATCAGCAGTGAGTCAAGCTTGTTCTAACACTGTATTCTCCCATAAAGGACTACATTTTAAAGTTTTAGTAAACTGCATATGAATAATTATCCAATATTACATTTATATTACATTTATAAAAACATCAGCCTAAATATATGTTCATACTAACACTTTCGTCCATGCACACAAAAGTTGTCTTCAGATATAATGCACCTTTGTAAGCTAGATATCTGATGGACTTCATGCCTTTCTTCTATGATAGTTGCATTCCTTGTCACTGTACAATTATCATCAAAAGACTGCAGTATTGGGCAAATACCAAATCTCTTGAACTTTTTTTTTCATGAAAGGGAGCTTTACTACTTAAAAAAACTTACATCATTGTAACCCACCAGACAAATTCAACATTGGCTCATTCACACTATATTATTTTATATTTTATAATTCTCATCACTAAAGAAAGCAATAAAAATATTTTCATGTGAACAGTGGCTAGGTAATTTTAAATAAAGTATGTTATGATGTGTTATCTTCAAAAATATGTCATGGACTTTGATAAATCAAATATAATCTGGTAGTAACATGTATGTACAGTATATTCTTTGCATGTTGCTGTGCGTGTGTGTGTGTGTGTGTGTGTGTGTGTGTGTGTGTGTGTGTGTGTGTGTGTGTGTGTGTGTGTGTGTGTGTGTGTGTGTGTGTGTGTTTATCAGAGCTTTTCATACTAGGCTTGGTCTAGGGTTACCACCTTTTCAAATGCTCAAAGTGGGACATTTACTGTAGAAATGTCAGATTAGCAGGACAAAACATACCCATGACCAGTACAAATGATAGAACTTCACCTTTCTGCTAAAATAAAAGCATATTCGTGTAGCATTTGAGTTGCTTATGCTATTTCATATAACATTTAGGTGTTTCAGAGAAAAATAACTGTCTTATGAAACTATGAAAGAAAACTTAGAAAATATTTTATAATCTCAGGACATCTGCCATTTTTTCAGTTTTTTTGCAGGACACAACTGCCCAAAGAGGGACTGTCCTTCACAAAGTGGGACAGGTGGTAACCCTAGCTTGGTCTCTTATACAGATGTTTTTGGACTTCACTAAGTCTTATGGAAAAATGCAAAAAAATAAGTTGTGCTTACAGTATCACTTTGAGTTTTGCTTTAGGTAGGCTGAGGTCAAGAAATGTGTGGCAGAAAGCTTATCTTAATGTGAATATGTGAACCAAGATATACTTAGTTGCTTTCATATCAAGAATAATTTGCTTCAATGATTATGTGTTTCTTGTCTGCCAAACATATTGCGAAGAACCACAAAACATTTACTCCTAAATATAGGTTTAATGCTACAATGATTCAGTCATTTCTCTCTCTCTCCACAAGTGCCTGACAGTTTTTATTTTGAAAGTAATGTACCATTGCTTGCCTGTTCTACAATACTGGGAACAGAAAATGACGCATGATTAAACAACTTTCACTTTATACTTATGAAGGTTTGAAGAAGTTTGTCGTGAGATGCCCTTAGAATCAGCTGTCCTTAGAGGCTGCACACATCACAGCAGAAAGTCAAGTCTTTCGTGAGCATTATTAAAGGGGAAAGTGCCTTCATATGGCCTGCACAGAGTGAACTTCATCAAGATGTTCCGACTCTAAATGTATCTGAGTACACCTTCCGCCTGTAGTCAAGTACAAAGGAAAATAAAGCAGAATCAGGGGAATATGAAAATGAAACATGAATCATTGCTTTCATAAATTCATATCCATTAATGGCTTCTTATTGTTTTCAAGTTGTTGATATTTCATGCCCTTCAGGTTATTGCATTATTACAATGTTCTGTTACAGCTGATGACTTCTTCCATAAAATTATAAAAAATGTCCTGTATTTACAACAGCATGCAGAAAGAAGTCTCCTTATTAACCAGAGAGTTTCCTCAGTTGCACTTTTAAGAGCTAACAACATGTATGCTTTAAAATGTTTATGGTTTCAAACATCACACAAAATATGGTGTAGCATGGCTGTAAGCAGGAGGCAATGCACTTTGTTGAAATCTATGGTGGTATCAAAGTCTTAATCAGTAAAACAACTTTTCCAAATTTTCTGTTTTCAATTCAATCATTTTCCATCCATTACTCACTAAGGCATTCCTTCTGTATAATGTTCTTGTTGGCCATCCCAGAATTCCTTAGATGTGAGCCTGGGGGCGCCCTTCAGTCATTGGTAGATATAGTAGTCTGGGTGGTGCAATGAGAACTGGAATCTGTGGATAAACTCCTTTTAAGGAGAAATTAAATTGCCACGGTGGTGGTGCTGCAGTAGTGTTGTCGCCTCACAGTAAGACGCTGTCTGGTTTGATTTTCAGCTAGAGCATCTTCTGCATGGAGACATGCATGAATGGGCATACCTTTGTTGAAGGTTGTGCGGCAGGGCTGGTAACTCGGCATGTAAAACTCAACTACCAATCATTAGCGGACCGGAGTTCTGCTGTGGTGACCCCTAACTGGGAAAAGCTGAAAGAAACAAAAAAAAAATATTTGTGTGAAAGAAGGCTTTACATTATTGTAATTAACATGACTGTTGCCCTCATTGAGCGTCTGAAACATGTATATTTTATCATAATGTGTCACTGTTGCACTGACTACCATGAACTCCTACCTCTGTAGATGTTTGGATCATCTGCCTTCATCTTGTCTTACTCACATTTTATGCATTTTAAAATTATAGCAGTCTTAGAGGAATGTCATGGCCTATAATAAAATGTTCACAGCACTGTAGCAGTAAGTTCCGGTACCACTAATGTTATTAACTTTATAACATTTGTTAAAGTTGCATAAGTAAAGAAGGAAATGACAAGTGTCAACTGAGGTGGCAGCATATAAATTCTCCTAGAGATGCAGCGTTAACAACTCCACCATGTGGATTTGACCCCAAACACCCTGAATGCAACCTCATTGGTTCAAAAAGCTTGAGTAACAAAAAAAAAAACTACAGAGAAAAATATAAATAGCATTTCTTTTCTTTAGTTTTTTTCAGTGGGCTTAGCCTCTACACTCCATACATGGGGGACATCACCCCACACTTTTTCTCTCCTTAAATACTCTGACTCTGTGGTTACATAACCACAGGGAAACAGACACAGTAGACAAATAACATGCATTCTTGTAGTCAATTTATTTAATAAAAAATGCAGTCAGGGAAAAGTGAAGTTGAGAAAACAGGATTTGCAAGAGAAAAGTCAACCAGTTAGAAGTCAATCACATGCAAGATTGCAAGATGAAGAAAAACAAATACCTGCTCAGCTGTGAAGCAGTGATACCACTTTATTTACAATAAAAAAAAAACTAATAAAAGTAAATAAAAACCACATGAACTAAGTTCTTTCACCCCTTATAGGGCTTCTTCAGAGTCAACGTATTAAACCAGCATTAAACTTTTTTTATTTCCTATGCAGCATGACATCATATCCTGAGAAAACACCCCCTAAAGTTGGGAGGGTGGCCTAATGGTTAAGGTGGTTGCCTTACAAACACAAGGTGCAGCGTTTGAGTCTTACAAGGGATAATTGGCTAGGCTCAGAAGAGCAGTAAACCTAGTACTAATCTATGGGCCTAAAATAATTTGTGTCTTTCGGCTTTTCCATGTTAGGGGTCGCCACAGCGGAACTCCTGTCTGCTAATGATTGGCAGTTGATTTTTATGTACCGGCTTGCCAGGCCTTACGCACAACCTTCAATGAAGTTACGCCCATTCACGCATGTCTCCCTGCAGAAGACGCTCTAGCTGAGAATTGAACTGGACAGCATCTTACTGTGAGGCGACAATGCTACCGCAGCACCACCACCACGTACCATGGACCTAAAATAAAACATTCTTAAAAATCTCATCTAACTGCAGTAATACATGAAATTGACTATCCAGCTGATGATTAGTGAAAAATGAAAAACTATCACAGACACTGCAAAACTCTCATTTACCATAGTGTAATAAAACACCAGTAAAACATATGCATACAGAATGAACATCTTGCAAAGTTGTAACATCCAATTTGTATCACTAGGTGGTACATTTGTTAGTTATATAACTGTTGCCCTTCTCTTTAGAACAAGCTTAATTGATATGTAGTCATTGATCCCTGGACTTTTATGGGCATTTAATCTTATTTGCCATTTAACCTCTCTGATCTCTACTTCTAGCTTAGGGTCATCCCCCAATCAACCTTCACTTTGTCTATAATGAAAAACAGGGACTTTTTTAAATTCCTGCATTATCTACTGTGCAAATGCAAGGAACTGACAGACTTTTTGTTCCTAATGTCCCGGATGTGTTCTGAGAGCCTTTCTTTTAATTTTCTAACAGTTCGCAGACATAAAACGCTGGACATGCCGTGCAAGATGCAACATATACCATGCATTTTGTCTCACAGTTGCATCTGCCAGGGCATTCCAAATTCCTGTAGAAGCCAGGGATAAAAATATACCGTCCATCATTAATGTACTTGCAAAATCTACAGAAAACACACTTACTCAGTGATCTAAAAGCAGTGGACCTCTCCTTGCCGCCTGATTCTAAAATTTCATTCAAGTAACTACGTCTACCAAAGGTAGTAATGGGTCTACTGCCCAGCTTCAATTTGAGGTGAGTATCAAATATGTCTTCCCAAAATCTATTCAATCCTGAAATTATCATCCGAGAACAGTCATTGTATTCCACAACCACAACATCCTGTCCCAAGTGTGCTGCCACATTTAAACTAGTGTCACTCAGGCTACTTTGCATTCTCAGTATAGGTTTGAATCTTGCATTTCTTTTCCTTATCACTTCTCTTTTTATTTTCACCAAAAATTCCAAAGTATAACCTTTAGCCATTAACATGTCTATTAATATATACATTTCCTCTACAAAATTTTCATCCTCACTGATCAGCCTACTTAATCTCACCATCTGGCCTTTCACGACACTTTTTTTATGCTGAATATGATGGCAACTGTCAAACCTCAATAGGGAATTTGACATTGTTTTCTTTCTGAAGATGGTGGATGTAATTTTGCTACCTAACAGCTCTTTCCTGATGAAAATATCCAGAAAATCTATTTCAATTTCACTTGTTCTGGATGTAAATTTAAGGTACCCCACTGTACTATTTAGATAATCCATAAACTGTAATGCTTCATCTACAGACCCTTACCACAATATTAGGATATCATCCAAAAAGTGTAAATAATGCTTTATTTTGTCCTTGTATGTGGAATCTGGTACATGCTGTGCCTCCCAGCCATCACATGCAAGATAACTAGCATCACTATTATACCATTAAGTATGAGGTATGAAGAACTTAACAGGTCTGATTATCTTTGGATAATATATTCTAGTAGAAAAATATTTTCATTGACAGGCTCATCAGCTCTCTTAAAGTATAGAAAACAGGCCTGTTGTAGTAATGTTCCCAAAGACATGGATGAAATACATTATCTTTTTTATTTAAGATTTAGATGCAGCTCCCTATGCATATACAGCTAGGATGGATGCTTCTATATGTAAACAGATTAGGCAGCCTAATGATCTGGAATCAATATAATGACATATTGTCAATGATCTTGTACAGGCGTAAAATTTTTAAATATGGCACTTAGTAGCAGTCTTGCTGAAGTATTCAGAATGGAGATGTTACTCCTGTAAGGTTTCTAGCTATGACTGACAAGTAGGGTTAGGGTAGAATTAATGTGTTTTTAATGGAAAATAAATTGGTTGCATCCTTAGAAAAGCTGCATACATTAACCTCAGATATATGATTAGAGTGTCTGTGTCTGTGCATGCATCCTACAATTCATGAGTAAAGGGGTGTCATATGCAGCTCAAAGGGGTCCCTATAAGGCATCATTCCACTTTCAAGGACAGAGGATTGTATAACAGGGATGAAGGTGGCCAAGGTGATGTGGCCTGTGCGGAAGAGGAGTGTAATAATAGTTTCATAGAAGGTGATCCTGATAACGAATTTGGTGGCAGAAGAAGACAAGATGGCAGACAGATGGTGCCATCATTTCAAGATAGGTTAGGTGAACATTATTCTATTAAACATGAACCTCTACAACTCATTGTTCTAGTAACAAGGAGGAACAGAACAGACATAACTGGTGTGAGGAATCCATTGGTTGTCTGTTTTCCTTGTGTTATTTTGTCTGGCATATTTTGCTTGGCCATTGAGTTTTGCATTTTTAAGCACCTGATTGACAGAGCTTTGTTTGGAAGAGAGACATTATTAGAAGAGTGATAATCTGTTGTCTCTGGTCTTTTTGGAAGTGAAGGCTACAGTGGAAATGAATGATCCAGGTGATAAGCAGGAAATAGATAACTGTGATGGCTTTATGAGATTGGATTGTGGTGAAATAAGTAGGATATATACTATTTAATATAGAAGAATGGGATAAAGCTATCCTAAAGATGATTAAAGATATAACAAATGAGTGATCTAATGTCCCCTTTGGTGAGAGACACTGGAGACTGGATACTGAAAAATATGAGACAGGCAAGGGAGGAGATCCCATGATGGTTATGTTTGTCTTGTTAAGCCAATAATGTTTTATTAAGATATGCATTGTAGTGTTTATATTTCAAATGGGGTGGTTAGAATGGGACGCTTTTACTATTTAACAGTGGTTGAGATTCAGTTATAAATGCCTTAAAGTGTTTTACAATTTAGTTTATGAGTTCATCAGACTTACTTTGAAGTTTGAGGGAAGTTGGACTGTGAAGATACATTTGGAGTATAAGATATTAGCACAATATACAGTGTTAGCTCAGGATCTGTTATTGGTATATGTCAGTATATAAGAACGCTTTGATGTAACACAGACTTTGTATTAAGGACTTTGGATTTGGACAGATGAGATGAGAATGCTTTGCAATGCCTTTGCATCTGTTGTAAGGGGATGGTTTTGTTAAGGAGGAAGAGCAATTGTTGCAAAAAAAGGATAGGTAAGATAGAAGGATAGTAGCATAGTGAGTTTTGCTTTAATTATAAGGAAAGGCTATTATTTGGTTGCAAGGGACTGGACAAGTTAGGAGTAGGAGAGTTAGGTAACATGATGTCTGAGTGGAACCGCGGGTTGCCATTTTTGATGGATGGCTCCTATTAATAGCAACCTGAGATTGTCAGGGGTGAAGAGTTGATGTGTCTTAGGGGCACCAGATAAGGGATCTCTGAATTAAGTTTCAAGAGATCAACAAGTAAGATGTTGGGGAGGTAGGGTAAGAGGGTTACTGTCAAGGAATACATAGAGATAAATAATCTTATTTAGAGGGCAGGGTTTTAGCTAAGTTGATCAGGGAAGAAGTTGATAAAGCTTTCATTCAGGAGATTGAACTGAAGAAGACAGAAGAAAATAATTTATAAAAAAGAGGCTATAAGCAGTTAAGGGTAGATTGCATGAAAAGGCAATGGGAATTTTGACTGATGTTAGGCAGGAAAGAGTTTGAAAGGTTCCCTAAATAGGGTGAGGGCATATAGGTAGAAGGGGATTGCAGAGGATCTTGACTGTGGTTTCTTTTTACAGACCCAATAAGGAGAAGGTTGAAATGATGGAAGAATGCATTATGGAAAATCATCAACAAAAGGAGGAGGGCAAAATGGTGTTTTGAAGAAGGGATTTTAATCTGAAGTTCATTAAAATTTAGGTAGAATGCATGGGAAAATGGAATTCCACTGGTGGAAACAGAAGTCACTAGAGAAGCAAACACTGTGTGTTAGATTGATTGCTATTTGGTGGGTATAAAGGTGGCAGTTAAGATCTGGTAGAGGCAAGTGTCACCAGGCAAGCAGATGGGATTACATTCTGGTAGAGTTGCTGAAGACATAGGAAGGCAAATTACAGATGTGGACATTTTGGTTAATGAATTGTTAGACCATGTAATGGTGGCCAGGAAATGACAAGGAGGGAATGAGAATGCAGGGATATGTAGGTGGAATCCAAGAAAGAGGAAGTGAATGGAGGAGCTCAGCTTGCTGAAGGATATGATGGTAATGGTCATTGATGGTGATAGAAATGCAGAAGGTAATATTGGATAGAAGGAATGGGATAGGGTGAAATTAGCCAAGTGGTTATAGATAATCGGCTACTTAGGTGGACTACATATGGAGTAGAGATATAATATACACAAGTGGGAAGATGAGAAGTAAAAGTTTGGGTATGTGCAGAGGGGATGATTAATAATGAAAGTGAGAATGCAAGAGGCAAATGATAAGATAAGAGTTTAGAAGAGATTCAAGTGGTGGATGAGATGGACCATAGGTGGCAATATGGTGGAGAAAACAGAAACTAAGGCAATATTTTTAGAAAAGAAATGAAAAAATCAGAGATGGCACATGGGGACGTTTGGATTAAAATAAAGATGGGATTTTTATTACATCAAATAGTGTTTGCAAAACCATCTGACAGAGTTAATTCAGAATTTTTATTTATAGAATTAGAAAAGGTAATAAAAATGTGTATGTAGGTTAATTGAGAGAAGTCCCTTTACTAAAATTCATATGTACAGTTATGGATGAATGGGGCATTGTCTGAAAGGCTTTATTTGGGATGGTGCCTTTATTGCCTACAGAGGATTAAAATGTTTTTGCAGTGAGAAAAGTAGTTGGGAGAAAGGGTAGAGTAAATTTATTTATTTGACAACTGGACTTCACTGCTGTTGAAGAATGTTGAGAAAAAAGTTACTAGATATCTTGGATTTATTTAGGGCATTTTGGAGAGAATTAAGACTATGTTATCATCCCAAGAATTTAATGGTTATGGTGATAGGAAGGGACCGACTTTAATGTTGGTCCTCCAATGTCAGTGGGTGGTGAGAAATATCTGGGAAGTAAAGGTTTTTCATACAGCGAAGGAGATAAAAGGGAAGAAATGGCAGTGATTGAGGAAATGCCTTCGGCCATTATTGGATATGTTTTTTAGAAGGTAAGAACACTGGTGAGAAAAACTGAAGAGGTGAGAGTAATACTGTATTTGTTCTGACATAAATACATATTAGAAAGAAAGCTAAAAAGAATGATGGCATAACAGTAAAGGAACAGAAAAAATAAAGGTAGTTTGTGTGGATTTGAAAAAATGGGGGGGTCAATAGATGCTTGATTTAACAGATATTTAGTTGATATAAAATGAGCACGACAGCTCAGGAGTATTAAGGATGATATGCTACAATAGGAGGACTTGAGAAAATGCAAATGAGGACAAAAAAACAGATAAAGAAGATGGGACAGGATATAGTGATTGTATTGGATGCCTATTTTGGAGAAGTAGGGATGTTTGAATATGCTTTGAGATAGTCTATGGCTGTGGAAATGCAAGTGTGCCAGGTATTTTGAGAAAGACTCTGGAAGTAGTGGCGGAGATGTATGAAGTTTTATGGGAGGAGGATACAAGAAAAATATAGGGATTTTCAGAGACTGAAAAAGAAGTTCATTTTAAGGAAAGCCATTGGTTTGGATATATAGTTCTAGACTTCTCAACTAAGAAGGATTTGGGGGAATAGCAGGTTGTGAGGGATTTTGAAAGTTCATGTGAATGAACTAATAATAAATAATAATATCCATTTCTTAACCAGGCAGGCCCATCAGACACATAATCCAGTTTTATGAGTGACCAGGGAGCAATTTCTGGTCAAGTGGCTTGCTCAAGATCAAACAGCAGGTAAATGAGGGCTGAGGGAACCATCTACCACAGGAAGTGCATCTCACAGCCTTAACCCTTTGTGCCAACTACCAGACAAAATGGGATGATGGGTATAAAGGATAAATACAACTGATTTAAAGAGATTTGAGGCCGAAAGGGCATAATATCTGAATTGATAGATTGAAGTGGTGGTGAGCAAAAAGAAGGTGGCATGTACTATAAGTATGGAGTATGGAATGAGGCCTGAAGGGTAGTGATGAAAAAATTCATTTGAGTAGACTAAGGCCAGAGTATGATACACATTTCTGACTTCTTTAACAGTGTTGGAGATCTCTAGTGAGATTAAATATGATAGTAGAGGCAAATCAGCCACTTGTTGAAGGTATGATAGGGACAGAAAGGAAAATATTTACCCCTTGGACATGTGACAGGAATGGAGCTGACAATATCTACCTGTTGGACATGTGGGAAGGATGAAGCTGATAATATCTATATGTAGCAGGATTGTATGGAGGTGAGCAAATATGGAAAGGTAGTATTGGGAGTTTGAGCACAAGTTTATGGAAATAATCTTGAACTACACAGGAGAGATTATTTTGCTTATTTGCAGTTATAGAAGAAGACTAAATTAACAATGATGGAAAAGGGTGAGCAGCTTCTTCTGCTGCTGTCAACAGGTTTAGTGAAGTGCATTAATGCAAAGAGATGGGTGCATGTTAGGAGATGTGGAGTCACATACGGTCACAAGATGGGTTCAGGCTGATTAGGTATAGAAGAAACTTGAAAAGTAGACAGAGCTAGACTGGGCTATGAAATGAAGGGTGTTGTCAGGAGATGGCAGAAGGGATGAGTAAAGGCAGGAACACTTAGTATTTTGTAGATCTTGGAGTGGGATAGGTAAAAGATGCAGGGGTGCTGAAAATACATTCTTGGTTTTATTTGGTGTCTGTTGTACAATATTTGTGGAGCACAGGAGGCTGGCAGTTAGCTATAACAATTTTATTGTAATCTTTGTTAAGACAATAGCTGGAGAAGGACAGGTCTGTGACATTTAGGGGTGAATTAATGACTATGATCTAGACAGTCAGACTTTGATTAGTGCTTTTGGCAAAGGAACAGTCATGCAGAGGAGGAAAGGGAGTAGTGAGTAGTAAATGTCAACCTGCCTACTTTAGAGGGATTGATTTCTGGCAGGGTTGCTGTTTCATTAGTGGCAAGTAGAGGCTATCATGCAAAACAACCATAAATGGAGGCATTGGCTTGGCTTACCAAGTCAGTGATCTCAGCTCTCAATACCATGTGAATAGGAACATTTACATACAGGGGTAGGATGTAATAAGCCCCCGTGGTGATGTGGGTGCCCACATCATTCACTAAGGGGCAGGCTTATGTCATAACATAAAAGGGAAAAAACTAATGGCCGCAAAAATTATAGCTTCCATGATTATGTGTCTCCCCACAAAGGATAAATGGGGGGCTCTAAATGGAGATACAATAAGTCAGCAAGCAAAGGAGACTAGTTTGCTGTAATTGAATTCACCCTCAAGTTCTGATGAGTACCTTCAAGAGGAGAACCTTGTTTTTCACAAAATCTCACCAAGATGACACTGATATATATATCTATATATATATATATATATATATATATATATATATATATATATATATATATATATATATATATATATATATATATATATATATATATATATATATATATATATATATATATATATATATATATATATATATATATATACATACATACTGTATTTTATATATCATGGACAGAAGTAGGTTAAAAATAAAAAAAGATAGCTGGGTGCACAAGACTTAGGGTGAAATCATCCCCAATCCTGTTAGGTGCACTGGTACCAGGAGTGGAAAAAATGACAGTGCAGAATCCTTAAGGCATAGAAACATTCTTACAATGGAGCTAAGTCAGAGCCAAGGGGAGGATGTCCCCCCTGTTGTAGAAGGAAGTAGTAGTCTACAAAAATCACAAAAACTGATAGGCCAAAAAAAGAGCCATAAAATGATAGAGTGGACTGTTGAGGATAACAAAGAAATTATGTATTGTTACTATGATGCAAGATGCCCAGAATTCCAGACAGAAGATATACAAAAAGATTAAGAGAGAAATTAGCGGGAAGAAAAATACTTCCACAAGAAAAACTGTTAGAAGCTTCAAATAAAAATCTGTGTTCATTAATATAACATATTTATGAAAATCAGTATATAGACCAAGAAACCTTGGGCTGTTTGGAAAAAGAAGTGACTAAGGAATTACAAAAATATAAAGAATACAATCTAGAGTCTTTTGAAAGGTATATGGACCTGGGAAGGAAAGAGAGATCTGATATGGTTGGTGCAACATTTATGCAAAGTGAAAAGCGAAATTAATCAACACAAAAAGGTGGCCTCAAAGATATTCAAAGAGAAATATTGGCAAAGGCATCCAGATATGGAAAATTTCACAATAAAAAAATAAGGTCACAAAGAGGGAACGTAGAACAGAAGATTAGTAAAGTGGAAGTTAAAAAATAGAAGTTTAAGTTATAGAATACCTGTGAAGTGAAGGATTTATTGCATAAAGTCTAACAGAGATTATATCACAGCATGATGGAATAACAAGTCTCCAAAGTAAGGAGAAATGGGAGCAACAGGAGACATCTAACAAGAACTATGGACATAGGAAAGAAAAAGAGCTTTAATATGGTGCAATATTAATTCAAAAGAGAAAGCAAAACTAATCGATACAAAAAGAGAAGCACCAAAGATATTTGAAGAGAAATACAGGCAAAATATCCAGATATGGAAAATTTTACAATACAAAAATAAGAAAACAAGGAGGAAAGTAGCAAAGAGGAATAGTAATTGAGAGGTTAAGGAATCAGAAACTGAGGTTATGGATTACTTGAGAAGTGAAGAATTAAGTGTAGTAAATTTAACTCTGATAATATCACAGTAGGTTAAAGCAATGGATCCCAGATTAAGGGGAAACCAGTGGAGTGGGAAACATCTGATCAGTTGCCATATGAAGATGCTTTGGAGCCTTTTGTAGAAAACCAGTACAAATGTACAGCTGGAGTTGCACAGCAAGGGAAGGAATAGGAAACTGTGGCAACTCCGATGCAATCAATGTTGTGGAGTGATAAGCCAGTGAGATCATATAAGAAAGAACAATAGATGACACAGGATGAAACTGAAGAAAATGTGGCACAGGAAGGTGCTCTGGAAATTTCTATAGAATGCCTACAAGAAATGGAGAACAAAGGATGTGTCCTCAGTTTAGAAGAAAATTATCTAAGAGAAGAGTTGCTTGATTTAATAGAGATGGACAGACATCTACAACAACTGGAAAGGCCGCAAAAATACCTCGCAAAGAGGATTACTGGCCTCAAACAGATGTCTTATGCAGACCGTCTTAAAAAACTCCAGCTTTACTCCATCGCATATCGCCTACTCAGAGGCGATTTCTGCCTAACATACAAAGCTATGTCAAACCCAGAGCTATTGGACATGCTCCACTTAAAGAAATCCCAATCCCTCCGAGCTACATGCTCTAGGGACCTAAACCTTGTCATCACAATAAACAGAACATGCTGGAGGGATAAATTCCTGTCCCAGAGACTTCCCATACTCTGGCACAGACTACCTATCTATGTCAAACAGAGCTCCTCATTAGCACTATTTAAGAAAAATCTTGATGATTGGATGGGTAATAGGAAATTCACCCCAGGGATCACTTCTGTGGTTCTGTTTGACAGGGGCACAGGAAAATCATTTTCTTGGGTGGCAAAAGTGAGGGTACCTCTTTGGCTAGGCTTGTACAGGCCCTAGGGCCAATAGCCTAGTACCTATCTATGAACCTATGAACCTATATTAAGATCAATGAAAGAAATAGACTACAGAATATCAATAAAAAAGAAAAGGTTAGAAGTTTGATAAAACCAATGAACACAGTAATTAGCACTGTTCATCGAGTTTCATGTGCTATAACAGAAGAAAATAGGATATATTACGGTGAAGCTAAATTAATAACAGATAAAGTCTTACCACAAAAACACAGGGTAGTAAGAAAAATAAATGGGAAAAATTGAATGCCATCATGGAAGTATCAATTAGAAAAAACTATAAAGCAATTAAGACAAGTAGTGTCACTGTTAGAAGAGTATAGAAGAGAAAACAGATCAACAAAAGTACTCAGAAAGATAGATGTGATAAAAGTAATGTGCATTATCAGACAGATCAGGATCTGTCATGCACTATCACAAACAATAAACTAAAAATATAAGCACAGGCAGAAAAACTGAAAAGATATGCAGAACAAGTACAAAATAAACACTTTATTGATGACCTAAAAAAGTTTATAGAGAATTGGAAAACAAGGCAAAAGGAATTAAAGGCCACCAAAAAAGGAGAAATACTTACATTTTGGAGAAATATCTTTGAAGATCCTGTGGAACATAACAAAGATGCTAAATGGATAGAAAATGGAAAAGAAAGAATAAGACGTTCAAATGTACAGGATATGAAATGGGAAGAAGAAAAAAACAGAGAGACTGAAACAAAGTTAAAGAAAGCTCTTAACTGGAAAACTCCCAGGCCCAAATGCAGTACGTAACTTCTGGTTAAAAGTATTAACAGCTTTATATGAAGATTTAGCCATGAGTAAGAACTATTTATATGTGAACCCCAAACAGACACCATTTTGGTTAACAACAGGAAAAACAATACTCCTAATTAAATACAAACCTGCAAATTATCCTAAAACTATGGATCAATAACTTCACTTCTGATGACATACAAACTATACACTGAATTGATGGCAACAGAGTTTATAGTCATTTAGAAGAAAACTCAATCATGGCAATATAACAAAGGGGTAGTGAAAGAAAGTCATATGGAACAAATGATCATTTGTTGTTAAATAAAGTCATAACAGAGACCTGTAAAAAGGGGAAGAATCTAAGTATGGCATGTATAGACTACAAAAAGGTATTTTACAGTATCTTACATTAATGGATAAAAGAGTGCTTAAAAATAAGATATATAAGATACAACCTACATGATCAATTACATTATAGTGACCATGAAACAGTGGCAAACTTAAGCCATGATAAAGGACAGATTATTATTCCAGGGATAAAAATTCAAAGAGGAATATTCCAGGGTGACTCTCTGTCACTGCTGCTTTTTTCTTGCCCTTAACCCATTAAGCTGTCTAATTAACAGATTAGGTCAGGGCTACAAGTTGGCTCCCAGAAAACAACAAAGTGTAAAGGCTACTCATTTTCTTTTTGTAGATTATTTAAAATTGTTTAGTTCATCAACTGAAAGCACAACTGCAAGTTGTTAAAACTTTTTCAAATGATAGAAGAATGTCATTTGATCTTGATAAACATGCAAAAGCAACCTTAAAAGAAGGAAAACTGCAGCACCAAGAAAACATCAGTTGGGGTGGAGCCTAGATGGCCAACCGAGAGCAGTGAATTTTGAGACCTCCATAAACTAGTATAATAATATAGGAAATTTTAATTATTTTCAAATTTAAAACATCAGAAATCTATAGATAAACCACTAAACTGCATAAATAACAATTTTGGTAGAGATATGCAACATTTTTCCTGTCAAGTAACTTGGAGATATATTTAGTCACCGAATATGAACAACTCAAAGATTTCTCATCCAGATGCTGCTTTGAAAAAAGAACTGCAATTAGTGACATTTACCTTACAGGAACTATCTTTAATGATGGATGGCTTTAAAACTGACTTAGAAAACCTCAAATTAAATTCTCAAAAACAGACTGATACTCTTAAGGAACTATTACAGCAACATCATACAAAAATAACAAATATTGAGACTTCTCTAAATGACATTGAAGGGAGACTTAAAGAGTAAGAATTCCAAAAAGAATTTCTGCTTAAACAGAATAGCTGCTTAAAAAAATAGGTGACTTAGAAACCAGGGAAAGGAGAAACAACATAAGGATCTTTGGTCTGCCTAAAACACTGAAGGAGAAGACATTATTTCATTCTTAACAACCTGGATTCCTGAATTTTTAGACTTGAAAGAGGGACTTTCATTTGGAATTGAAAGGGCACATAAAGCACTGAGGAAACCTGCTTCTAACTCAACAAATAATCCACCTAGATCCACAGTTATAAAATTTCTTTCATTTTTGGACAAGGAACTAATATTAAAATCTGCTTGGAGAAAATCACCCTTAAAATACAATCAAAGCCTGATAAGGTTTGACAATGACTACTCTTCCAGAATACTAGAACAAAGGAAAAAAGTCTGGCCAATAATAAATCTGTAGAAACAAAACAACATTAAACCACAGCTGGCCTTTCCAGCCAAGATAAAAATACTTTTTGCCAATGAGATGAGAACCTTTAATGATTTGGAAGAAGCTACTATATTCATCAAAAACAACAACATAGTGCCTATCCCAGAAGAAATGGAATGGATGGCCCCTCTTTTAAAAGAATAAAAGAAACAAATCCTTGGACTGATGCTAGAAAGAAGAAACAAAAAACTGATTCCAAGATAGCTGTCCCAAAAAATAATGTTTACAACTACATCTCTCAAAGTTATCAACTGATATGGTACATCACTTGTCATCTGTTCTTATTTGAAAAAAAAAAAGGTTTCTTAAACAACTGAGAAACAGTAGTGATTTATTCAGAATGTTCAAAGAGTCCAATAATTCTTCACAAACAAAGGTATGTCAAGATGGGTTACTGTTTACATTATATATAAGCCAAACAAAGCAACATATAATACAAACATAGAAGTTTTTATTCCCCTATCTGAACTCAGTGAATACTTATCTTGTTCTTTTTTCATTGATTTTAATTATAATAATTTAAGTAATTAATTAACTAATTCAACAAGGTACCATTCATCAGAGTTCTGACTCAAATGTAACAAATCAACATGATATATAATAGCAATAACAATAGAGTGTTTTGAAACAAAAAATGCTGTCATGGAGACTAATGCCTTCTTCAGTTAAAATATGATTTAGAAATGGCATGTATATCCTGGTTAAATAATAGTAGCAAGCTCTTAGTACAAATGTCATTATTATTCTGTCTAAATGTAGTTAAGATCAATTATAGCAGGTGTCATAGCTTTGAGTGCTGTTTGATCAATCCTGATATGGTGTGCATGGATGCAGCTGTGTCTGGCAGCTAGTACAGATGTCATTATTATTCTGTCTAAACATATTTAATATCAATTATGGCAGGTATCATAGCTTTGAGTACTGTTTGATCAATCCTGATATGGTGTGCATGGATGCAGCTGTGTCGGCAGCTAGTACAAATGTCATTATTATTCTGTCTAAGCATAGTTAATATCAATTTTGGCAGGTATCATAGCTTTGAGTGCTATTTGATTATGTATGTTGTATGTATATATATATATATATATATATATATATATATATATATATATATATATATACATATATATGCGTGTATAATAAAAGGGCTGTTTTAAACAAGTTGATTCTTGATAAAAACATATAAATAAATAAAAAGCACAATTTTATATTTAAAATGTATTTTGGTCCAAACACATTAAGGACTTACGTAAGAGTGGAAGTCTGAGTTATTGTGAAAGACTAAGAGCAGTTGGTCTTGTGCAATACCCTTTGCAGTGGTCTGGGAGGTGAGCTTGCTTGGACGTGCTGGGCATATGGGAATAGCTGATTCTAGGGGTGTTTGGAGTTGCTGCGAAGTGCTAGAGAGTCATCAGATTTCCTTCATGGAACTATCTGTGGGAATGGAAGGTGTGTTGAGTGGTTCACTTGCAGAGTGGCCACTGCATGGAACAAGCTGGTAAAATGGAACAGGACAAATATTGGTTTGGATATTTTAAGAAGAGCCTGGAAACACACCACATAAACTAGCAAATGGTATTCTGGCAAAACTGGATGGGCATTGTTGCCTGTGCTTGAAGTATTGATATGTGTGTGTGTGTATGTAAGGATGGAAATATACTTATAACAAATAAGAAACTAGAAGGGTCTCATAATTTAAAGTCTATGGACTGTATAAATATGCTTGGAAGGAACTAATAATAATCATAAGCATTACAGCTTGTGGTCTTTCAGATAACTAAGCAACAGCTAAAAAGAGAAATAAAATATGCACAATAGTTATGTAATGTATGATTTTAGTAAATCTAGACATAAAATATATAATCATCATATAAGATGAAGCAGTCTGCTGAATTTAGATATTAAAGACAGGATTTAAATACATGGGCTTGTGTATAATAACACTGCTATCATAACTTGTCATAAATGACATACACTACATTGAACATCAAGGGGAAGCATGATGATTTGCTTATATAACTAAATATGCATAACAAGTCATGTAATTGCTTTAACTTGAATTGTAGTTTTTGTAACCCATCTTGACCATATATGATACTTAAGCTGTTGCCAAGGTAACTAATGTTTTATACATGACATCAAACTGTCAAAGTCATTCAAGAAAAACAATAGAAGCCTGAACTTGAAGTGTCACAGAATGTAACAATCATATTCTGAACAAATAGTATTAAATTGACAATAGATACTCAGATTAATGACATGGGCTTGGTATAATAACACTACTGTTTTAACTTGTCATAAATGGCATACACTGTATTGAACATCAAGGGGAAGCATAATGATTTTCTCATATAAGTAAATGTGCAAGTCATATAATTTCTGTAACTTGTATTGTGGTTTTGTAACCCATCCAGACCATACATAATAGTTAAGCTGTTAACAAGGTATCTGATGTTTTATACATGACATCAAACTGACAAAGTTGTTCAAGGGAAACAATAGAAGCCTGAACTAGGAATGTCAGGAATGTAACAATCACATTCTGAATAAATAGTATTAAACTGAGAATAACCACCCAGTTTAACCTTTACTGATTATACAAAATAGAATGCTCTCATTTAAATCTAAAAACTTTCAGTATATGCTATAAATTAGCAATTTATGAATATGAAAAGGGAACTTGCAATCATTAATCACAATAAGTGAATTTGTTGTTTTTAACCTATAGTTTTACTCATTTTATAATAAGAAATGACAGATATGAAAATCCTTATGTGTAGGAAATGGGGGAAGAGGGATGCACTGATAATTAAAATGCACTAACTTTCATCGATGTTCAGATAAAACAAACTTGATGCTTTAAGTAAGTTAGCAACAAAAAAAGTGATTACTTAAATGTTGGCAAATAATGAAATATAACTTTTGATATATCCAGTAAAATACATTGTATTATAAACATTAGGTATAAATATTATTACCATCTATTTATATTAAGTAATACATTTTGAAATATATCATCAATAAGGGTGAATATGTTAAATAGCTGTGTGCTATAATCTTTTATATGATACATCCTACTTTACTATGATTTAATTGCTTATCATCTATCTTTCATGTAAATATTAATTGCTTATACAATAAGTAGACATTTATATTGTATTAGAATTCTGTCTAATCTACAATAGTACTATATCTTTTCAAAATAATATAAATATTGCTTTTCAGATTACAGATATTCTCCATATGATAATTCAATTTATGGAGCTCAGACGTCAAGGCATGAGTGATAATCTGATGTACTTAAGTTTATCCATTGGATTAGGAATGATTTTCATTCCATGGCTAGTGTGGGTCTTAGTTTTGTTAAAATGTATTAAGTTAAATTTGTTATTTCACAAAAACATTTTTAGTATGCCTGACGAAAACATTACATCATTGGTAAACACTCAGAGTATAAAACTGATAATTTCCTTTAAAAGCTCAAACATATAATTTACAGTTATCAGAGGAAAATGTTTAATAGTTACAATAAAAAATGCATAGTCTAAATAACCTAAGATGGATTTAACTTTATTATCTTTAAATACCAATAGCTTAAACAATCCTAGCAAGAGATCAGATCTACTGACATATTTAAAACTGAACAAAGTATAAATTGTCTTCCTTCAAGAAACTAATTTCAAAACAAATGACAATTACAAATGGAATCCTAAGGAATATATGATGCTGGTGCAATCCACTTATAAGACAAAGACAAAAGGGGTAACAATGTTACGGAAAACAAATGTGATTAACCCAAAAATCATTTATAAGTGTGAAGATAAAGAAGGCCTTATGGTATTAGTATTAGTTAAATATAATAACAGAATATGGACCCTAGCTAATCTATACTGGTTTTCAGGCATTGGAACAGGAACTGTTAAAAAACACTTGGATTTAATTTCCAATAATTATAAAGGCAACTTAATATTAGGAGGAGATTTTAGCCGTATATTTGATATTTCTGAAACTACAAATAAAAGACCGCCATGTACATCTGCTGTATCAAAATCTTTAAACAAGTGGGTAGAATCATTTGATCTTGTAGATACTTTCAAATTTAAAGAAGATAAATCTTTGTTGTTTTCCCATCAAGATCACAAATTTGGTACCCAAACTAGAATAGATAAAATATTTGCTGCCCATGACTTTCAAGCTAAAATCATTAGTTTCTCAATCATTCCCTGCCACTTTTCAGACCACAATTCATTGATACTAAAACTTCAAAATGGGTACAAACCATTAATATTTAACTCCAGAATTCCAGCATATATAACTAAAATTAAAGAGTAACTGCACAAATAGCAATAAAAACGACCAGGAATAAGACCAGAAAAAACTCTTATTTATTATAATGGTTAAGAGCTTTTCATTTGTACATTGACAAACTTCATCGGGCCAACCATTCAATTGTTAAAAATCCCTAAGTAACCATTCCAAAAAAAGTGATGTCATTAAATTGGGAATTTAAAAAATCATGTTACTTTTTACAGTTCCAAAGCTTCTTTTTGGATTGTCACTGCTACACATTGTTAAAAATTAAATAGTTCAAACCCTGGTTATTATCAGAATTACAGTTCTTCTTAAATATTAATTACACCACAGAGATAAATAAAACAATGATAAGGGACTCATTAAAAGCTTACATATATGGTAAAACCCTAACTTGGTATAAAAAAATAAATCAGAGAATGGGATTCTGAATTATTAGATCTACAATCCAAACATTTGTCAGTAAAAGCTGAAAAAAATCTAAATCATTTGGAGATGAAAAAGAAAGTAGAAGTATTAAAAAAAATACAACAAAATTCTAACACATAAAACTAGTTTAGCTTTAGAAAAACTAAAAATGAATACCTTGGCCACTTCTCCCAAATATCTACATAAATATACATATCACGCAATTAAATCTAGATGAAAAATGTTCTAGTATAAAAAAATACCAAAAGAATTAAAACTAGATCTGCAAGCACCCATATCCTATAACAAAATTACAGATACAATAAAAGAGGTTAAAAATAATAAAGCTCCAGGTATAGATGGCATAATTATGGAAATATATAAAGGTTTTCCTTCAAAGATACTATCCCTCTTCCATAAAACTCTATTAGAAATTCAGTCACAAGCTTTAATACCACCTTCTTGGAGATATTCCTTAATCACACCAATCCTAAATGAAAACAAATCCTCAATCCCCTGTACCTCATATAGACCTATGTTCTTGCTCTTCTTTTGGCTTTTCCTGGTTAGGGGTCACCACAGCAGAACTCCTATCTGCTAATGATTGGCAGTAGATTTTTTACAGGTGCCGAGGTGCCAGCTCAACGCCTAACCTTCAACGAAGGCACGCCCATTCTACGCATGTCTTTTGAACACCACTTGACCTCGGGGAGGACATGCAGACTCCACAGAGAAGACTCTCCAGCCAAGAATCAAATGGGAGAACCTCTTGCTGTGAGGCAACAATGTTACCGCTGCACCACCGTGGCTTACTACCTCATATAGACGTATATCATTATTAAATGACTGTAAGATATTTATGACAATATTAACTAACAGAATGAAAATACCTCTATCCAAAACAATAAATAATGATCAAACTGAATTCATATATCATAGACACACACATGACAATATTAAAAGGATATTTTTTCTTATGGATTATGTTAATAAAGAAAATAAAGAAACACTCATAATTGGCATAGATATAGAGAAAGCCTTTGATTCCTTAAATTAGAACTATTTATTCAAAATCCTAATGCTATTTGAATTTCCTGCATCCTTTGTTCATCTCCTAAATAATATATATATATATATATATATATATATATATATATATATATATATATATATATATATATATATATACAAATGATTTAGCATTCCTTTTACCTCTGAATCTATACATATAACAAAAGGCACTAAACAAGGATGTCCCATGCCACCAATTCTATTTGTTCTGGCTATTGAAATAGTGAAAGATTCAATTCATAACAATATAAAAATCAAAGGAATAAATGTTTATGAACAATACAATTCTGAAGTAATGATATTTGTTGATGACATATTACTAAGATTATCTAATACAGAAGAGACATTAGAAGAATTAGATATACTAATTGACAAATTTCACATGACTTCAGGACTCCATTTCAATAAATAAAAATCAAAATGTTTATTTTTAAATAAAAAAAAAGAACTGCAGATTAAGGAGGATCACATCACAGGGAAATAAGAATATATCTTAAAATATTTAGGAATTGAGTTATGCAAGGATAATAATAAATCAGTCTCAAAAAACTGCAATAATATCATCAATACAATTACAATCTCTGTGGAAAAATGGAACAAAATAATATGAACATTTGAAGATAGACTACAGTTAATAAAAGTGGTTTAACTGCCCAATATCCTATATATAGCCTTGGCAATATGACTGCTACCAGAAAGGAGTATACTTAAAGAAATAAATTCATGCCTAATAAAATTTTTATGGTTTCCCAAAAGAAACAGAATAGCTTTAATACATCATGTCAGACCATGGAAACAGGGAGGATTAAGCTTTCCTGATATAGCAACATATATACAAGCATCAATATCTAAACAATCTCGGATTGGATAAGTCCAAATTGCTCTGCAAATTGGAAAGAATTACTAACTGTAATATCAATAAATGAATTTGATTTACAAAAAAAAATCAAATAACAGATAAAAACAATTTGCCATGGCACAGAGCATTCTTAACCCCAGACAGAATCAGTAAAATTTGTTCTTCCATAAAAGGAATATGTTGGAGATGTAAGCAAGTGCACAATGCAGATGAACCACATTTTCTTTGCTTGTGATAAAATTAAGCGATTTTAGAATGGTATTAATAACTTTCTACAAGCTTTATTTAATGAATCATTTTATTTAACTAAAGCTCTTGTATTATTAAATGTAAATGAAGGTCCTCATTTGAATAGGTCAAACATGTAGCTAGTATGGACTATACTTGAAATTTCAAGGAAGTGTATAACAAGAAGATGGAATACAAACACCATAACAACTTTGAAAGACTTCTACAGCCTACTGAAGACCATAGCATTATTGGAAATTAAAATTAAAGAACTAAGAATTTATCCAAAACCATTTATCTACAACCTTTGGGGAAAAGTTTTACCGTTGAGTGACACTATGATAATTGATCAGCCTCTCTGATAATGGATTGGACATACTTATAAAGTAAATGTATACATTAAGATCTGTTATAGTGTCAGGCTAATGTAAATAGTGTACATAGTTATTTAAGATGTTATGTATAAATACTATGAAATTCATTCAAATGTATTTGAAAAATGGAAAAGAATTATTGAGAAAAAAAAAGAAAACATCAGTTTTGGACAGAAATTTGATATAAAAGAACTTGAGCAAGAGGGAGTGTATAAATTCTTGGGAACTGATGAAGGATCAACAATAAAACATGAACAAATGAGAATAAATCTTAATAAAGAATATTTCAGAAGACTTAAATTAATACTGAAAACAGTGTTTCTAGGAACAAAGTTGAAGCTGCAAACCAATTTGCTCTTCCTGTCGTAATTTACAGGTTTGGAGTGAATAACTGACCCCACAAGGTGTTGGATAAGTTGGACAGGAAAACAAGCAGGATGTTTCATCATATGATTTATAAAAGTCAGTGCATACCAAGACTATATATTCCCCACTATGAAGGAGGTATGGGCCTCCTCATTAATGATTACATGTACATGATTTGCAGACATGGTACTGCATGCATATCTCCTGAACTCACAAGATCCAAACATAGTGAAAGTTTTGAAACATGAGGAGAATCCAAGATGACTTCCTTGCTTAGTTCACAATAGCATGTCAGCATCAAGCAGGAATGGAAATCAAGCCAGAAGTAGACAAAATCAAGCAGCAACTGAATGTGCCAAAAAAAAAAAAGAATATCAGGTTAAGGATCAGATGAGAAGGCAAAAAATGTGGAAAATGCATAAATATAGTTGCTAGTTTAGAAATCTCTTGTAACAACCTCATGTTGATCTGGATCCACTGGATCGCAGGAATGGTTAATGAAAGGTTAATATTTGTGGCCCAAGACAGTGGACTATGCACACATTGGTTTACAATGTCCATTGAGCATGTGGGTGAAACAGACAAATGTAGGATTTGTAAAACAGAATTGGAAACAGTCACACATCTTGTTGCTGGTTGTGATATACTAACGGCAGAAGGACTGTATACTGAAAGCCATAATAATGTGGCAAGACTGTTGCACTGGGGATTGTGCAAACATTATAATATTGAAGTAGCTGAAAAACGCTGCAAACATGAGCCACATAGCATTATAGAAAATGATATAGCTTATATCACATGGGGTCACCCATTACCAACAGTTCATAAAACAGATGCAAGAAAACCAGGTATAGTAGCCCATGAAAAGAAGACAAAAACTAGCTACACCCAGTGACTACAGTGTCTTATGTACAGATGGACACACGATCAAAAATACCAGGATTTGCAGGCAGAAATGAGGGCAGGGTAAAAAAATAACAGCCAGACAGTTCCAATACTAGTAGGAGGAATGGGTCTTATAAAAAGGACTTACAATTGTACTTAGATATGTTACTGATATATGTAACTCTGTCCAAATTGCAGAAGGAATCGCTACTGGACACATTGTGGGTGCTGTGAAGAGCACTTTTGGCTAATATCAAAGATTGAAAAAATACTAATTTCATGAACTTTAATCATACTTTGACTTAGGAATGGGGTACAGTCCCATCATGGTATTAAAAACCCAAAAGGCTTAGAGAAATTTTAAGGCAAAGGCAAATGGATTGTAGATGGCTGAAGGTAAGCAAGCAACAGGGACTTAAAACACATATACACACACATACATACACACACACACACACACACACACACACACACACACACACACACACACACACACACACACACATGATATTTGGAAAAGTAGAGGCATTTCAATGGAATTTTTGCCTGCAATATCATCTTGTCTGGAATCAAATTGTTATGGTTTTATTATAACTTGCTTTAATGCTTTATTTAATATACAAAATTCAATAAAGATTGCTTTGAAAAACATTTAAATGTTACTTATTTTTTTCACAGACTTTAACTTTGACTACAGTTCAAACCTTTATTTTCATAAACAGTTTACAGCCAAATACAAATAATAATCATTTTTGGTGATCTCATAAACATTAGTTATCCCTTTGCAATACATATGTGTTCTATTTATGCTCTAGGAAAAGAAATGCTATTGCTGAAAAAGAATAATCTGATCACTGCATCCATGTTGCTTATATCAGTCATCGTGAGGTTTTGTATTCAAGCCTTAAGAAAGAGTTAGGACTCGCAAAGAATTTAAACAGGAGCATCATCCATTCCATGACCGAAAAAAGTGTGAGTAAGGATATTTCAAAATATGTGCATGTGACAATGTTGGTTTTATTGTTAACATTGCTCCTTAATATTTAGTGGTAATAATAACATACCTCAGATTCTACCCTAAATGCATAGGTACACCTGTAAAACAAGCCAGTGGAATACAGAAAGAGAAATACATTTAGAAGGGCCACCACTCACTTCCCATTTAACACCCTCTTCTTTATTATTGCCTTAAAGATGAGAGAATAGAAGGTTATGACATTGTTTGTTAAAGGACAATAAGCCCCAGCTGTGCAGTGCAGCAGGGCAAAGCCCTTACTGCAATCTAAAACACCTGAGGCAGATCATTGACTTGTGAAGCTGGACCAATGTCAGAGGGGGTGGGGGTGGGGGAGAGAGAGTGAGAGACAACAAACATATGATGGCATTCTTGTCTGGGAGGAAAGGATGTGTTAGGTCCTTCTCCCTGTGGTAATGTGGCATTCTAGAAGAGTGATGTAGGCTGCTCTTAAAAGAAAAGGTCCCAGGGGGGGAGGGGATGTTGGGTGGGTCAACTTGAGTCAGTGTGGTAACCATTGCAGAGGATTGTCAAAGAAAGGGCATTTTCTGTTTCAGGGACATAGGTGGTCTTCTAGAGTGATGAGAGGCCCATGTCACCAATGAGGAGGTGGTTTGACAACAAAATGCCCTAATGTTTGCCATGATGATGGCTTCAAAATAATTTGTTACCATATGGAGAATGAGTGGGATGGTACCTTATGAAGAATGAATGGTCTGGGAACAGTTGCCACACAGTGAGAAATAAATGGGCTGTGAACAGATGTTACCCATTGAGAAATGAATGGGCAGGGAATAGCTCACACACTGTGAGAAAATAATGAGCTGGAAACTGCTTTTGCCCTGTGTGGAATTAATGTGTTGGGAACAGCTGTTTTTCTTTGAGGAATGAATGGGCTGAGAATAACTCTCACCTGTGAGGGATGAATTAGCTATAAACAGCTCTCACCCAAGGAAGTGAAGAATGAATGGGATGGGAACAGTCCTCACCCTGTGAGGAATGAATGGGTTGTGAGCAGCTTTCACCTTGTGAGGAATAAATGTGCTGAGAACAGCTCTCACCCAGTAAAGAATGAATGGGACAATAGATCACAGGAAGCTAATGTTTGTCAAGCAGCAGAGTGACATTTTTTTTAAAAAAGATAGAAAGAAAGACAATACCTTTTTTGTAGCAGTCATAAAGACAGAGGGAATATTGTGATGGATTGGTAAGTGTCAATATAATACCAAAGCATTTAACAAGACCAATGGCTATTTGGGAAGCAATAGATGATAAGACTGGCCATGAAAGTCATAGAGAAAAGATATAAAAGTAATTAATGGCAGGTGATGAAATAAAGTTTGCTGGAGGAAGAATGAACTGCTGTTATCTGAAAGTGAAACCATCCTGAAAAATAATAATAATGATACTACTTTATCTACACCCATCTAACCTACATAGGAAATAGGAGCATACTAGGCAAGTTATCACTGGGACCATAATATGCCAAGCCATGCATACCTTTAAACAGACCCTTTAGAAGCACTTAATAGTGCTCACCTCCCAAATTAAGTAGGGCTGCACATGATAATCCTGATATAAATGTGTGTCTACCCATCCAGTCATCAAGATTAGCTCTAAAGGTAGACAAAGTAGTACTTTGACCTGTAATAGTAACACATACCACAGGCTAGAAATACTTTGAGTTAGGAAGTTAGGAACCTATCTCTCCAATGAGTCTTGTTTTTTGTTGGTGTAGATTTTGGTCCTTGGTGCAGTTGTTAATAGAGCCACTGGTTTTGCAAAGAAATAGGAGGTCAAATAGGACTAGGTATTTCATGACTCAAAAATCAAGACACAGGTCACCTCATAGTTACTTGTAGGTTACTGAGTATAATGCTAATCTATCTAAATAGCTGAAAGAAAATCAGTAGGTAGGTACATTTCTAATTTAACACATTGATTTCTGAGAAACTCAGAAAAAACTGTAAAAACAAAGGCATTTTATAGTGCAAAACTGTCATCTCATCTCTTCACCAGACTTTACTCAAACATTTTATGCCATATGTCAAGTAAAAGTTTCGATAACCACTAAAAATGTGAGTATGTGGATCTACAGAAACACAGCCAGAGTAAAACACAAAGTAGGAAAGATAAACAGTTGATAAAGTGAAGTCAAGCAGATAGTCTATAGTTTATTGAATCTCATTTCACTGATATCTTCACATAGTTTTGACCAGATAATTTTCAGTACTTCAGTACAGTGACTATAATGTAACATGCAGTGCTATTGTCAAAAATAAATGCATGCAATACAGATAATCAGATGAGAATGATCCCTTTTAATGTAACAATGCAGGTATGTAAAAGACTAAGCAATCAAGGTCTTGTCTCCTCGAACAAAGCAACTGTAATATATTTTTTTACTCTAAAATCTTCTGAGCAAACATTTTGCTATCTAACAGAGTATATCCACTGACCAATTAAAACTAGACACCTGTGCATTATTTTGCTTACTGAGAAACTGTGGACCTCTTATATGTGCCTTCCCTTATTAGGTACTATAGAAAATACCTAAATAGTAGAAGAAAATTCAAGACAGACTTAAGCTTCCAGAATCCATCTTGAAATAACATGGATTCCACTTCTAAAGCAAGAATATTGTATATAACATTTACCATGTTCCCTTTTTCACTTTTCCATTCTTGATCTTCAATTTGATGCTGTGAAGCATCACTCAAGTTAAGTATTTTTTAATAACAGTAATCCAAGACCAGGAAGCAGAGCAGCAGAAAATACTGAGTATAAATCAACGTCCTTTATTTTAAAGAAATCACAAAAAAACTTTTACCACAAGCACTTTCACTCAGATAATTCTGAGCTTTATCAAGTGATGCCATTCTGTTTCATACAGCACCTTATATATCATAGCAACCATTTTATTAATTGAAAACACCTGCTGGTGATTAATCACTAAAAGAAAAACTTACATCTTTAAAACATATATAAAAATATATTAAAACTAACATACACTTAAATATGCTTCATAAGCTGGAAATTGATCAATATTAAATTATCCATATATTAAATATACAAACTTATCAAAAGCCAATATGTTAAATTATTATTCACGATAAAAAACAATAATTATCAAAAAATGTGCAAAATAGTACTTCATAGTTAATAGTGAGCTCCTTAAATGTAACAACATGGAACTGAATTGCCAAAAAAAGAACCGTTATAGAAGAACCCTCCATTAAATGTTCATACCAATGAGATCTACAGATGGCAAATTCAGTCACCTTACTTTTAAAAAATCTGTTTAATTTGAAAACTCATCTCTAAAATTACAAAATCCAGAAGTAATTGTATAATTACTAGTGCACATATCCCCAAAAAATGAATAAATGGTTTGCTGCTACTTTTTGTTAAGTATTTCTAATGACTGGACAATAATGGTAAGTTTTCAAATGAGTGGACACTTTTTCAAATGCAATCAGACTTTCTTCACATGCCATTTTTTTCTGACCTTTACCTCCACAATGCATATACAGACATTTGGCAAAAATGGTTTTATGACCAATAGACACATGTCTGTGTTGCTATGGAATCAACAGAAAGTTCATATATCTTTCAGTTTCAAACTTTCTCTCACACATTGTCATACATTTATCCAAAATTCCTTTCCTCACTAGCCTCTTTTTCATTATTATTTCCTTCAACTATGGTCAGTGGCACTGTCTTACTTTTATTTTAAATATGCACATTTTGTAATTTAATACTTCTTTTAGATTCAAGAAGCTTCATGATCAACATTTTTACATGAATAAAATAATACCTAAACGTGTTATAATGACTACAATAAGCATACGAAATTTTAAAATAAATCTTCTCAAGCAGAAAATAGGTTAGTCAAGCATGCCCATTGAGAGCTGTCAGCTTCTTTAACATGAGAAAACTCCATAGCTTTTTGTACAATTTTTAAATGACTATGACTAGCATACTCAATATCAGGTATGAATGAGCAACACTCTGTTTAGATGAGTGCACATGTACCTGCCTTAGATGTAAGGGTAAAGTCGGTTATCATTTGTTATTTTCAGTACTATACTACTCATGTAGGCCATTTCAATAGTAATCTGATTTTCTGATTCAAAAACTGCATTATTCAGTACTTATAATAATTTAGACAGATTTTTCAATTTCCAAATTGACTTTAGTTCCATATAGGCTGGTAAAATATCATCTCCATAGAAAAATGCCATCACCCAATATGTGACAGTGTTCCGAATGCCATATTTTATATATTATGATGGTAAACCCTGAAAGCATTTCTCTTCCATACTCTATTTTTAATGTCCTTTATCTCCCTGTTTCCAAAAACATTGTGAATTTTCCCTCTGTGTAAAGTCTGTGTATGTTTGAGGGTCTATATTAGAACACCGAAGTTTCAAAACTTCGAGTGTTCTAATATCAAACCCTAGTCATCGAAAATTTAAACCATCGAACATACAGAACAGCACATTTTTTCCTAGGGAAAAAAATCACTGTTCCAAAACCCATACACACAACACAAGCACACCAAACAAACAGCAATCCACACACATACACCTAAACTCTTACACCTAACTACACTGAACTATACATACACCACTAACTATCCTCTTACCTTAACCCAAACCCTAACCCTAAGGTCTGTCACTATCGCACAGTCACCTCACCCACGCCCTAACCCTAACTCACCTACCCACCCTAACCCTCACGTCCACACAATCGTACACTTACCTGACCCGCACCTTAACCCTAACTCACCTAACCTGCCCTAACCCTCACGTCCACACAATCACACACTTACCTGAACCTGACCTGTAACTTTCCACCACAGAGCTGAAAATACCAAAGCAACAGAAACGGACAACCAAATTCTTTCTCTAGGAAAAATTCGGTTTTCTGTTTCTTCAATATATTCAGCATTTGCTGAAAATGGGTCGATATTAGAACACTCAAAGTTTTGAAACTTCGTTTGTTCTAATATAGACCCTATGTTTGATTGCTGGAACAACATAAACAATGTTAACAATATCCCAACTGGTCATCTGGTAACCAGGGCTAAACTTGGCCTACACATATTTAATAAAACCTACACAACATGGCCATACTCTGACCTCCAGCCCCCATATATATTCTCCAGATATAATTACAGCTACTCCACTCAAAAGGAAGTGCTCCATTTTTAATGTAGCACATGTCCCTTTACATTCCCTGATAATGAATTGTGTCTACTCTTTTTTTTTTTTCAGTTACAAAAATTGTTCCAAATGTTGCTATTACTTCTATCTCTTTTGCTGGTACTGGAAAAAATGGAATGCTCCCATTATGTGCAATTGGTGTATGTGTATACACCCAACAGTTACTGACAGTTGTTGTCATGGCATAAGTATACAATGTGGCAGAAATATTATTAAACTTAGGTTGTTAGTCTGGTGATCCCTGTTCAGTTTTAACCAAATGTGTATTTTGGCACTCACTATTCCAATGGGTTTTGATGAAATGAAGAAATGCAATAGAAGGATAATGGATATTAATACTGATATTTCAATGGAAAATCCATAGGAATATTGAGCAGGCCTGCTCTAGAAATGATTTTCAACAATTTGCAAACAAGGGTAGTATACTGTCTTTCTGTAGTTCATATGGTTTTGATTTTTAAACAATCTCCATGCTGGCTAATGAGATAGGGGAAGTCCTATGAGTGGAGCTTGGTCACCTGATTCATTTCCCAAATCCATGGTCAATTCCCATTCATCATCCATTGTAGATGATGTTGCTGGAGCACTAGGTCTCACTTCTGGCCATGCTGATATCCCTGCTTTTTTGTCTGATACATGATGCAATTGGCTCATCCTTGATATTTAATGGAATGATGCTGTTAGTATTCTGTTGATATCAGTCACTAGAGATGGCCATTTTGATGTGCAGAACATGATTTTAAATAGACAGTCACTCATGCTGAATGTTTGTAGCTATCACAAGGAGAAACAGGAATGGTCCTTTCTCATATTTGCTGGCAGGCAAGTCATCTTGAGAAGGGTTTGATGAATGTGAAATCACTTTCTGCAATATTGTAGCAGGAAGTGATTTCATACCGCCTTTGAGCAGCAATAAGCCATGAATGAATACACTGTAGAACAGAAACAAGAGACTTACAATAGAGAAAAAATAAATTCATCAATATCTTGTAACACCAAATTACTTTGGGCAATAGTGTTGCTTGTATTCTCATTGGTCTTCCCATAGGAATTTCAAAGGGAAAGTATTTTCTAGAGGTACTAATTGCATTATGAAAAATAAATAAAACTAAAGGCAATGTTTCTGACCATTTGATATTAGTCTCACTACCGAATTTTGCAATTTTAGTTTTTAAAATCTGCTTCATATTCTCAACAATTTCTGAAACTTGGGATCTATCTGGGTGATGCTACTGCATGTTTATCTTCAAGATTTTATACACCTGTACTAGCTATACTACAAAATCAGAGCCTCTTTCACACTGGATACAACAAAGAACACTAGATCTGGGTATGATTTCTTGCAACTGTTTTTTAGCAACTGTAGTTACATCATTCCTAGCACAGGAGTAAGCTTCAACCCATCCAGAAAAGAAACATCGACAATTACTAAAACATACTTGAATTTTTTACATTCTGGTAATTCAATGAAATCCCACTGTAAACCACAAAAATGTCCCCATGTTTTTTTCAAAGACTGCATAGAGAGAAGAGCACTTTTTGACACATTACACTCAACTCATATAATACATGAATTTACAAAATGCTGAATAACTTCAGAAATGTAAGGGGCATATCAATCAGCCAGATTTCACCTTTTTGATGCATTTCTTATCAAATGAGCAAGCAAATAATAAGCCTGGGCTAATAGAAATAGAAAATAATGTGTGTCTTCTAGCATCCTGAACAGATGGCACCATAGGGAGTCCAGGGACAGGCTACAGCCATCACATGTCCACCTTCATTTTTGGAGTCATCAGTTTGGTTTTGAAAAGACAATAGTTCCTAAAAGGAAACAGTTGCATTAGTTTCTTGCAGTTGCTGTAAAAATGGACGTTGAACAAGATAGGACAATGCATTTTGTCTGGTTACCATGTTTGCAAAAGCATTTTCTTTTGAAAAGTAAGAAGCAAAAGTCTTATGAGTGCACAGCACACTTTACCACAGATATTTTCCTAGCTAAAAGAAGTGCATGTAACAGTTTAGTAACAAAAACAATATTTTTAATAAGAGCTCTTGCAGATGTCATATACTTTCTTTCCCTGCAAAGTGTTCCAAAATCATGTATTATCTCACAGGCATAATGTGAACCCATACAATTTGTTACTGTTTTGGCCTTTTCTAATTGGCATACTTCAGTAATGGCTACAGGTTCAGTTATTTTTGCAGATATACCTATAATTAATTGGCCAGTCAATAGGACTTGATTTGCTGTGAACACAGAAAATGCATGAGCCATTTTTTTCTTCGAACACATGGTCCATCAACAAATAAAAGCAACTCAGAATTTGGTAGTGGAACATCTTTTAAATCTTATCTATGAGGCAGCACATGGGTAACTACAAAAACACAATCATGGGGTTTGTCTTCATCCACTGTAGGAATTTAAAAAATAGGGTTAAGAGGTGAACATCTGATGACCTGCAAAGAAGGATTTGTTAAGTAAAGACAATACTTATTTAGACAATTTTGGATCAAGGAGTGTGTGCTATTGTTTTTTTTTTTAACAACACTTTTACAGATTACAGAACTGCCATAAAAGTCTGATGCCAGAGGTTTAGGGCAGCTGCCATTTTTATTATGCATGTTGTTGCTTCCACTGCCACAAGGTAGCTAGGAGGGTTGTAACAACAGGATCCAACTTTGTACTAAAATAAGCAACAGGTATAAAGCAATTTATTTTTACACCCAATACCACTTTATTTCTTTTACAACAGAATTAGAAAGGAACTTTTGGAATAATCAGGGAAGCTACCAGCAAGAGGAAGCTTGTTCATAATGCTTCTGCCAGGGTAATGGCTCAGGGATAACTTTTTTAATAACTTTAGTAATGGCTTTACTACTTTTGCACAATTTGAAATCCATTGCCAGCAATAACCTGTTAGCCTCAAAAAAGCGCACAACTGTTATAACATTCTAGGACATTGTGAAGCTTGAATAACAGTAATGGATGAGGGTATAATTTGTCAGGATCCTTTTGAGATAAGATGTCATAACTAATGATTTGGGGTTTTCACAACTTCAATTTTGCTTTATTAAGAACCCGAAGCTAAAAGCAAATCATCCACATACTGTATTGAGGTAGATCTATAGGGATATTTCATTTTATCTGGTTGTTTTTTTCTTTTTTAGAGAAAATGGTAGGTGATTCTTCATATCCTTGATGTAACTTCATTCATGCATATCATTGTCCTGTATATGTCAAGATTAACAAATACTGTCTGAGTAAATGTGAATAGAAATGATAGCAGAAAAAATATCTATCAATGAAAAGGTAGCAGATGTTGGATAAATAGAGCTTAATATAGTGCCTATGTTAAGTAGCACAGGAAAAGTAGGCATTGCTATCACATTAATTGCTCTTAAACCTTTTACAAACTTGTAGGTGTCCTTGCCTGATTTTTTTAACTAGAAAATGGGCTTCTAGTTGGGACTATTGTTCTTTGCAGGAGTAATGCAGAAATCACATATTCAGTTAATTTCTTTGCCTCTATTGATAAAGGATACTGGACTACCATTGGAAGAGACTCATAATGCTTGAAACTAACTATAACTGGCTCCACATCCATTTGAGCCCTACCTTGATGATAGTAGTAGTTCATAGCTGTGGAGGGAAAGCTTCAAGTCCCTTCAAATCAGCTACCCTGGATGTCTGCTGTGATTTATGTACTGTGAAGAGTGTGTCTTTGTCTACACAAATATTGGTTGAATATGAACCCAGGGGGATGATCCATTCTAAATATCTACAAAAACTCCAGAAGGAGTGTAGAATATAGTACATCATAATTTACACAACAGATCTGTACAAAAGGGTTTAAAGGAGCAGAATTTTCTACAATAAAAGTATGGTGCTCTTCTAATGGTTGCATTTGAATTTGGACAGATTTTATCTCCTTATAATCCAAAGAAATCCCAGAGGCCTCATAAGCCAATCAGATTTCATGGAGAATGGGAGACTTTTTAGATTTGATGACATTATCATAGATCAAGTTGCTCCTTTGTCGATAAGTCAATAAGGTGTCTAGCAGATGGCTTACAGGATGTATCTTGCAGTTGGCTTAGAGGATTAAGGAGCTGTTAAAAACTGTTTTCTCTGGTCCAGTGATGCATGATTTGATTTCTGTAGCTTCTATTAGCTAACTTTATGACTCTGAGCAAGTCAATTAAGCAGACACTGCTCCTTGGCTGAGTCTGAAAAAGGTCCATGGAGATCAGTGCTATCCCCTGGAAAGCAAACAAATAAATGAAAGCAATTGTAGAATTGCACATTGTAATATTAGGAAAGGGACCCTCCTGGTCCATTGGTATCAAAGCAAATAGCTGTGCCTTTATTCATGGCTGCACTATTGGTCTTGCTGCCATATTAGTGGCTGTCAAACTGTGCTCCAAGTAGAAGTTTATATCTTAACATGCTGTGAACCTTGGACACTGGGTTGACTGACTGGCTGACAAGACTGATTTGTTGGTTGAGGAAAGGGACACTTATTATGCCAGTGCCCACCCTGGCCACATTTAAAACAAAGACTAATATGTGACCTACACTGCTAGGTCTGAGGTGAAGTAAGTGGTATTGCCCCCTGAGGCTTATTGTGGAAAGAATCTAAATTTGCCTTGATTTTTCCTGCCTCATCTCCTTTCCCATGAATTAGTATTAAATTGTTGAAGTTGGACATCCACTAATTTCTTTTATCTTTTGTCTCTCTGACAGATGTTGTCTATGTATTTTGCTTAATTAACAATTTAATGCTTAAACTGGGTAAGTTTAGACAAACCTTTTATATCTGATGTTGTACAGGTGGTAATAAGCATTTTACAAACACTGCAGATAGCCTGCAGCCTGCTGCTCCTTCAATAGGTTCTAGGTGTTCTGAAAAAGCTTCAGATGCATCTATCATTTGTTGTATATATGGATCAATAGAATTGTTTTGTTTTTCTTTTGTACAATAACTTTAGTTTGTGCCCAGTTTGGTGTTGGAGGGCATGCTATTGTTGTTACCTCAAGTAAATGATGTCTTACAGTGAGAAATCCCACATCTATATGTTTTGGAAAATTGTCACCTATAGTTGACTTTTTTCATATTTTTTTAAACATTTCTGGAGGAGTGAAAGCTTTTAAAACTGCCTGTAACTCATTAAACTTTAGGGTTTTATAATTGTATGTGACCTTTCAAAATTTCAGCATACTTCGCTGAATGTCTTCAAATGGCAATTAGAGAATCTATAATGGTCTGAAAATGTACTGCAGTTCACAGATGGACTACTCTTCTAGTAGGCTTTGCATTACAATCCTGGGCTGCTGCAGGGTTAAGTGCCTCCCTCAAAGAATGAGTTTGAATGTCATATGGTGTTTTAGTGATGAAGGTGTGAACATCAGAAAATGAATCAGAAGTTGAAGTATCCTTATTGCTTTGCTTGGGAGATGGTTTTCGCCTGTATTCATTTCCATCAATAATTATTGGAAATTGTGTAATCAGCTTTTTGAATTTCTATTTGCCTTAGAGGGGGTGCTTTTATTACTAAATCATTGTAATTTGTCTATATGTTTTGTTCAATGAAATGTTTGTGCTTTGACTAGAACATCTGCTTTGTTTGCTATTTTCATTAACATTTCATTAGAGTTTGAAACAGCATGCTGATGTGATCATTACCACTATCTAGTATTGTAAACAGAAATTCTAGGGTGGTGTAAAGTACTAGAAAGGACTTGAGAAGTATTAGAGGAAACAGCAGAATGACTACCTCTGAGTTATTTTCTTGCTATGTACTCTCCTGAAGAGAGGGTGCCTTATAACAATAGAATGGTTATGGGGTGGGGGGGTGGGGGGGGGTTTGAAGGAATCAAGGAAAAATAATTGCCAGGTGAATCAGATTAAGTTTTCTTTAATTTTTTTAATTGTTTTAAAGGGTAAACACATTTTTTATAAAGTATTGACTGTTCCATTAGCTGCCTGCAGATGTACAGCTATGATTTTAGTCTAGCAGAATTATATTTTAAAGTTTTAACTACAAATTTATTTTTTTTACTTTTAGATTCTGCTTGACAGTCATTAAAAACTAACAAATAAGAGGTGGGTATTTTTTAAGTTGTTTTTTTTTTTAGATTTCTAAATAGCTTTATCAATAGTTCTACACATCATTTTTAGTGAGCTTCGACTATTTCACCACATAATTATAGCAGCCTCATTCATTGTTGTAAAGCATGCATCTGTCTGGACAACAAACTCTGACTGTTTTAATAACCCCACATCTGCACCCATTGTTATTCCACTACAATGGAAAAATTACCCACTCACATACGATAAGTCTCTCTTTCATACTATAAAATGAAATGCACTCTCATGCAAGTATATAATAAAACCTCAAGAAATAAATAAACCCACAACTAATACTTAAAACAAAAAACAGATGCAAACAACTGGAAAACAGTCCTTAAGTACTTTAGTGCTTTCGTCAAGTTTAATAACTCAACTTCCTCAAACTGACTGACTGAGCAAGTCGAGTTATTAAACTTGATGAAAGCGCTAACGTACTTAAAGACTGTTTACCAGTTTTTTGTCTCTGTTTTTTGTTTTATATAATAAAACCTGCTTTAATTCATACATATATACATATTTGGACAGCATATTGGTGCAGTGTTATGTTGTCACCTCACAGCAAGAAGTTCTCCAGTTTGAATCTTGGCTGGGGTGCTTTCTCTGTGTAGTCTGCATGTCCTCCCTGCATTCATGTGGGTTTCCTCTGGGTGCTCCATTTTCCGCCCATGTTACAAAGACATACATCTAAAGTGATTCTTCCAGGGCTTATGCTGAAAATTGGCTTTGTTCCAAGCTGGACTTTCCCAGTATAGAAATGTTAAAATAAAATAAAAAATAAATCTGGAGCATTTCTCCCCGGCCCTCTGCTGAAAAGTGGCTTTATTCCAAGTCAGACTTTGCCGGTAAACAAATGTTAAATAAAATAAATAAAAATAAATATGTGTATGTATGTATATATATATATATATATATATATATATATATATATATATATATATATATACACATATATATGGATCGAGGATGTTTGCTGGAATGAGCAAACCTCCGAGTCCATAATGACCGAACACATTTTAACAAAAACGCTTTTATTGAAAAAGCACTTTTGTTAAAGCGTGTTAAAAAAAAAAAACACTGCATTAACGTTTTAGCAGGGAGGCTTCACACCCCTGTGCCCCCACACCCCTACTCTAATATTCTCCCTCTGAGATTGCACTACAGTGGGGAAGAGGGAATTTTCCCTTATCTGCACTGTAGTATGGCCTCAGCAACAGGCATACTTATGTGAAAGTGATTTTTTGGTGAAACGTATTTTCGTGTAAGTATGCCAGGCCGTTTAGGTTTCAGACATTTGCTCATTCGAGCAAATGTCTTAGACCCATATATATATGTATATATATATATATATATATATATATATATATATATATATATATAAAAACAAAAAAGTAACATGAGAGGACTATTGAAAACAAAGAAACCCAAAAACAATGCAGAAGCCCTCACAGTCCTTAACGCAGTTTATTGAGACAGATAATCACAGCGTTTTCGCCACGCACATATGGTGGCTTCATCAGAGGATACTGAGGCAGCCAAACACAAATAATTAAATACACAAAGTTAATTGAGGCCAAATGCTATCAATCAGCCATAAATTATGCAACAAGATGCCTACATTAAGCTAGAGCTAAAAGTTAAAAAAGGAGTAACTCATAGCTTATATACATGCTGTGCTATTAGTAAAATTAAAAGACTGTAACCATCCAAGGAAACACATCAATTTGGCACAGTCAAGCACAAGTAATTAAAATTCAGCACATCTATGCAAGATATATATGTACTAAGAAGTAAGAATAATATAAAAAAGTATAAAACAAGTGTGTATCACAGAATCCTATATGCACTTAAAAAATAAGAAATAGATACTTAATAGTCATTCACAAATAAGCATTATTTTAAACAAAATAAAAAAAAAACATAATAAAACAAATGAATGACTTTATGGTAAAAAGTATGTAAACCAATCCACATAAATATATAAACTAAAAATATGAAGAATAATGTAAGTAGTAAATATAATCTAACAGACCAAGCAAAAACTTGCTGGGTCAAGTACCAACTCAAGAATAGGAAACACTGCCACCAAGTGGCTTAATACTGCACCCATGGTTAATGGGCTAATGCAAGAAGGACTAAGCCAAAACATATCAAAGCAAGTAAAAAGGAAACACCTATCTCATATACGATTTTAATTTGAGATAAGGTGCAATATTGCAGCTTTCATTCAACCCCGGAGGGTTGAAAGCATTAAGGTTAAGTTGCCAAAGCAATTCATTTGTCTCAAGTAAAATGGCAGTCGGTCCACCACGAGGTGGAGTAGGAAGGTGGTCAATACCCATGAAAGAAAAGACATGCCCAGGAAATGAACAAATGTGCTTAGCAAGGGCATTTTCATGTCTCTTATTCCTAATGGCGTACAAATGTTGGTACAATCTGTCCTTAAGCCTTCTATCCGTCTTTCCGACGTAGAAGGCTGGGCAGCATGTGCAGAAGGCAATGTACACTACTGATTTAGTATCACAGGAGATACGATGATGTATAAAATATTTCCTCCCTTCAATACAAAAACTGCTACCTGTTTTAATATGTGGACAGAAATTGCAGAGGCCACAGGCGTAAGAACCATTGATTCTAGCACTACAGGTGCCAGAAGGGGTCTGTAACCATTCTTTGATATTTCTACCTCTTCTGAACACTACAAAAGGTCTGTCCCCTAATTTCTCACCTACAGGTACATTACTGGTAATAAAAAACCAGTTTTTAAACAGAATATTCTGTATTGCATAAGAGTTCACTCCAAATGTAGAAATAAAACTACAAGTGGAGGCCCTGTGAGAGGCTGATTCAGAAGGGGACGCAGAACCGGACAAGATAACAGAGGCACTAGGTCTAAGAACCGCCACAGTACAGGACGGGCCTTCTTGGAACAAAAGAGGTCTATAAAAACCACTATTTCTTTTATTCAGGACCTCTTCTATTAGTTCAGACACAAGACTGGCTGGATAGCCACGGTTGACAAAAAGATTTGTCAGGAATTGACACTCAACGTTAAAGTCTAACAATTGGCTACAAATCCTCACGGCCCTCACAAGCTGCCCTTTAACTATTGCTTTTCTAAGTTTAAAGGGATGAGAACTAGTGAAATGAAGGAAGGAATTCACGTATGTATCTTTCCTATAAATTGTGGAATTTAGCCTGCCTGTAGCTCCATCCCTAGTAAGTTTTACATCAAGGTAATTCATACTCACAACATCGAACTTGAAAGTAAATTTAAGAAACGATGTTGTTCCATTGATGTATTCAACAAAACTTTGTGCTGTTAGATGGTCGCCCCTAAAAAGAATGAAGATGTCATCAAGATAACGAGTGTAGTAAAAAAGTTTACCATTCCACTCTGAGTTGTTTAAAACAAAATTTCTTTCCCAATAGGACATGAAAAGGTTAGCTACGGCTGCCCCACATGGGGAGCCCATAGCAACCCCTCTTTTTTGGATGTAAATGTCCTTTTCAAACAGGAAAAAATTTGATGACAAAATAATGTTAAGCAACTCGGTGACATTATTGATGACATTCATGGGGGCCTGGAGCTCACGCAAGAGCAAGTCAATCCACTCGACGGCCTCCTGGTGTGGTATGGATGTATAAAGGTCGACCACATCTATGGTCAAGAAATTAACATCCATATCCAACACCAGCCCGTTAAGATCAGAAAGAAAAGACCATGAGTCCTTGCATATAATAGGTAGACTGTCGACGTACTGGTTCAATAACGTATCTACATATTTTGAACAAGGGTAGGTGAGGGAAAGCCTACCATCTATCAGTGCCCTCATAGGTGGATCCCCAAGGTTTTTGTGAATCTTGGGGATTCCAAACATGACAGGGGTCTTGGCATGAGAGATATCTATATATTTATATGTCTCCTCATCTATTCTGCCATTGATGTAAAAATCCCTCAAGTAACCCCTAATCCTACTGGCACTGGTGTTCATCTCGTTGACAGATGAGATTTACAGCCTTTGCATTACAATCCTGGGCTGCTGCAGGGTTAAGTGCCTCCCTCAAAGAATGAGTTTGAATGTCATATGGTGTTTTAGTGATGAAGGTGTGAACATCAGAAAATGAATCAGAAGTTGAAGTATCCTTATTGCTTTGCTTGGGAGATGGTTTTCACCTGTATTCATTTCCATCAATAATTATTGGAAATTGTGTAATCAGCTTTTTGAATTTCTATTTGCCTTAGAGGGGGTGCTTTTATTACTAAATCATTGTAATTTGTCTATATGTTTTGTTCAATGAAATGTTTGTGCTTTGACTAGAACATCTGCTTTGTTTGCTATTTTCATTAACATTTCATTAGAGTTTGAAACAGCATGCTGATGTGATCATTACCACTATCTAGTATTGTAAACAGAAATTCTAGGGTGGTGTAAAGTACTAGAAAGGACTTGAGAAGTATTAGAGGAAACAGCAGAATGACTACCTCTGAGTTATTTTCTTGCTATGTACTCTCCTGAAGAGAGGGTGCCTTATAACAATAGAATGGTTATGGTGCGGGGGGGGGGGGTTTGAAGGAATCAAGGAAAAATAATTGCCAGGTGAATCAGATTACGTTTTCTTTAATTTTTTTTTAATTGTTTTAAAGGGTAAACACATTTTTTATAAAGTATTGACTGTTCCATTAGCTGCCTGCAGATGTACAGCTATGATTTTAGTCTAGCAGAATTATATTTTAAAGTTTTAACTACAAATTATTTTTTTTTACTTTTAGATTCTGCTTGACAGTCATTAAAAACTAACAAATAAGAGGTGGGTATTTTTTAAGTTGTTTTTTTTTTTAGATTTCTAAATAGCTTTATCAATAGTTCTACACATCATTTTTAGTGAGCTTCAACTATTTCACCACATAATTATAGCAGCCTCATTCATTGTTATAAAGCATGCATCTGTCTGAACTCCAAACTCTGACTGTTTTAATAACCCCACATCTGCACCCATTGTTATTCCACTACAATGGAAAAATTACCCACTCACATACGATAAGTCTCTCTTTCATACTATAAAATGAAGTGCACTCTCATGCAAGTATATAATAAAACCTCAAGAAATAAATAAACCCACAACTAATACTTAAAACAAAAAACAGATGCAAAAAACTGAAAAACAGTCCTTAAGTACGTTAGCGCTTTCATCAAGTTTAATAACTCAACTTCCTCAGACTGACTGACTGAGCAAGTTGAGTTATTAAACTTGATGAAAGCGCTAACGTACTTAAAGACTGTTTACCAGTTTTTTGTCTCTGTTTTTTGTTTTATATAATAAAACCTGCTTTAATTCATACATATATACATATTTGGACAGCATATTGGTGCAGTGTTATGTTGTCACCTCACAGCAAGAAGTTCTCCAGTTTGAATCTTGGCTGGGGTGCTTTCTCTGTGTAGTCTGCATGTCCTCCCTGCATTCATGTGGGTTTCCTCTGGGTGCTCCATTTTCCGCCCATGTTACAAAGACATACATCTAAAGTGATTCTTCCAGGGCTTATGCTGAAAATTGGCTTTGTTCCAAGCTGGACTTTCCCAGTATAGAAATGTTAAAATAAAATAAAAAATAAATCTGGAGCATTTCTCCCCGGCCCTCTGCTGAAAAGTGGCTTTATTCCAAGTCAGACTTTGCCGGTAAACAAATGTTAAATAAAATAAATAAAAATAAATATGTGTATGTATGTATATATATATATATATATATATATATATATATATATATATATATATATACACATATATATGGATCGAGGATGTTTGCTGGAATGAGCAAACCTCCGAGTCCATAATGACCGAACACATTTTAACAAAAATGCTTTTATCGAAAAAGCACTTTTGTTAAAGCGTGTTACAAAAAAAAAAAAACACTGCATTAACGTTTTAGCAGGGAGGCTTCACACCCCTGTGCCCTCCACACCCCCCCTACTCTAATATTCTCCCTCTGAGATTGCACTACAGTGGGGAAGAGGGAATTTTCCCTTATCTGCACTGTAGTATGGCCTCAGCAACAGGCATACTTACGTGAAAGTGATTTTTTGGTGAAACGTATTTTCGTGTAAGTATGCCAGGCTGTTTAGGTTTCAGACATTTGCTCATTCGAGCAAATGTCTTAGACCCATATATATATATATATATATATATATATATATATATATATATATATATATATAAAAACAAAAAAGTAACATGAGAGGACTATACTGTTGACTGGCTGTTGCCCTATATAAATAGTTTTATCTGATATGGAGTTGCAGATCTGAGGAAGGGCCTGGAAGTTGTCCAAAAATATCTTAACTCTGTTATTGTCTTTTTAATTTCTTTTTTAAAGTTTTTTTTATATGTTAATTGCCATGGTGGTAATACTGGTTCTTCTTGTATTCAATTTTCATATATATATATATATATATATATATATATATATATATATATATATATATATACATACACACACACACACACACACACACACACACACACACACACACACGTGTGTGTGTGTGTGTGTGTGTGTGTGTGTGTGTGTGTATTGAACCCCACTTTCATATTAATATGTGATAAAATTCATTCTCATATGAATATGTGATAAAACTTACTCTCATACAAATGCATAATTTTATCCCTCTCTCATACAAATTGTATAATTTAACTCACTGCCATGCATTAATTATAAATTAGCTAAAAGATCTTCTTAGCTATAGAGATTTCAAACTCTGTTGAAGGTGAACAAGTGCATTAGTGAGCTGATACACCAGAAATATACCTGACAAAAACCTGTCAAATATGTGCCCAAAAGATGATTTCTGCCACAGAAATTCAAAGACAAAATCAAAATCCAAGACTTTATGTCATCAAACTGCCATGGTCAAAAATAACTTCATGGAACACAGTGTAGCAGAATAGGATGACCCCCTTTACTGTAAGAGAACATTTGCATGTTTTAGACCAAGCAGACAAAGTCTTGTCTCCTTCGAGAAAGCAACAGTATTAATTTTTATTTTACTGTAAAAGCTTCTGAGCACATATGTTATCTATCATAGTATAGTCACCGACCAATTAAAACTAAACACCTCTGCATTGTTTTGCTTACCAAGAATCTACAGTCTCCTTATTTGTGCCTTTCATTATTAGACACAAGTTCTAATCTTGCACATTGCCACTGTTCATACTGGAACTTTAAAAAAATACCAAAACAGGAGAATAAAATTCAAGATAGGCCTAAGCTGTTGGTATCCATGTCGAAACAACATGGATTCCACTTTTAAGCAAAAATATTGTTTAAAATACTAAACATTTTCCCTTTCTATACTTCTCCCGCCACAGCAACCATATCAAAATGAGTCACCATAGAATCATGGATTCAGTGGTAGTTACTATGCAAGGACTCTATAGGACCCCAGCAAATCTATAAAAAAAAAATGGCTAACTCAGTCAAGCAGAGTCACTTAGATGTCCCAGGAGTGAATTTGTGAATACCTATCAGGTCATCAACATGGATTTCAAAGGTGGCTGAAGTAGAATGGTTACATGCAAGTTAATGTTATTTCATAGATAGGGGATGTGTTGAGTTCAATAGCTGTCATACCAGCAGATCCAAATAAAGACTGGGATCTTTGGAACAGGTACTGATTGTATCACTAGTTTTCTGAATTTTTAGGAGGCTTAATATGACAGGATCTTTCAAAGCACAGAGGAGTAAACAAAGGTCATGCTGCAGAAGGGTGTATGATTGAAGTAAATTGATAGGGCTTTTAATCTATCCAAGTAATTTAGGAGGCTTAGTCTTGTGTTTTTTTTTAGATAAGTAATCCTGCCTAGAGCCTTTTAAGTTGAGTGAGGTGTTTGTTGATGTACACATTGCAACAAAGATTTTATTTGACAATTACCCTAATGACAGAAGAATTGAGGGGAATTATAACTTCCTTGGGCAGTACAGTGATACAATGAGTAGTATTATTACCTTATAGTAAAATGTTTTCCATTCTAATTCATGACTTGAGTTGCCTTCTTTGTTGAGTCGCCATATTCTCCCTGTGCTAGCAAGAGTTTCATCCAGTACTTTAGTTTCCTCCCACTTTCCAATGACATGCAGAAGTTGGATTTGACTCTAAATTCTCCATAGGTGTGTATGTGTGTGTGTGTGTGTGTGTGTGTGTGTGTGTGTGTGTGTGTGTGTGTGTGTGTGTGTGTGTGTGTGTGTGTGTGTGTGTGTGTGTAAATGATATGATATGTAAGAAAGGCCTGGCAATTCCCTACTGGCCTGGTAAACTCAGTGATTGGTGGTGGCTGTTTAGGGTATTTACAGGAGTTAGGCACAATTAGTTAAGCATGGATGGATGGATGACTGGCTTCCACAGATGTAGAGATTATTCATTTGTTAATTAGCTGAGTGAGCTAGGATGATTTCCTGTGATAAATACATGCTAGTCAAAGGATAGCTTGTTAGTGATGAATACAACTAGGATTCTTATTAGTTTTAAGGGGTTGTTGTTTATGTAGTATGCATTTGGATAGTCATATAATGATCAAAAACCAGACACATGCACAGTTCAGTGACAAGTTAACTTTTCCTAAAAGGCAGTTCACATGGATAATATGGATAAAAATCAAAGAAATTTATTGTGGGCTAGTGATCACCCATACTTGCCCCTGTCTAAGGATGGGGAGAATGCATGCATCATGGATGGGGAGAATGCATAAATGATGTCTGATCTGTCTGTCATGCATGCATTCTCCCATCCATCAAGCAGATTGTGCTGCATTAAAGACAGACTCATGGTCATCCTGCTCCACCTGTTTGGCAGTCCCATTATAGCAGACATTCTCCCTTCCTGCTGCACCAGAGCAACTATACAGATGCAGCTGTACCAGACAACTTTGTCCAGTTTTAGTGGGTATGCCAAACCCTTGTTTAAGATCTCTCTATTCTAATAATGGATAATGATATTCATTACCACAAAATGTCTCAGAATTCCATTACCTTCTCTTTGCATACCAGGAATCCCAGCCATTAAGCACTTTAACATTTTGATATATTGATTTGGATATAGCCAGTCTCCCAGAATAATATAATTTCCAGGGGCAGGCATAATGTGCTTATTCAGAGTAGCAAGGCAGGATGGTGGAAGCTCTCCATTATTCTACCATGAAACTTTTGAAATCAGGCCAGTAGTTGCAGGGGAAACCATAGTTTCCAAGAATATGATGAAAATAAGAACTTGTTCTGAATTATAATGCATACCAATAAAGCCGTAGAAGCCCTACATGCCTCTGCAGATTTTTTTATTAACAATGAAAATCAATAAAATACACATTTATTTATTTGCTTGCTTTAGGTGACTGAGAAGATTAAGTAAGCGCAATCTCTTTTTAGATATCTGAGATGGTATTCATACTGTTTCTGGGAAAATTTAGTGAGGATGTGTAAATTCCATTAGTTATTGTCAAGAAGGCATTAGAGTGGCATTTTCTGGGAAAATATCACAATTCTGTGATGGAAAAAAGCATTACAGCCTGGCTCATGCATATTCCGTGTGTCTGTGGAAATGATAACAGAACCTGGCAAAATTGTTACAATTTTTGGAAGATAGTGTTTTAGTGGTTCAGAAGATGTAGGAATTAGATACTGTAGCCAGTATACAAGCTACACATTCTATCAGTGTTTCATGTATAAAACAGAAATTAAATGAGTAGCATATTCTGCATTTGCAGCTTATTTGCTTGGATATTAGATGTCCAAGATTTGGTAGTTCCTAACATTATTAGATGCAACATAAAGCTGTGACAGGTATGAAAACACAAGATGGGACTGGCAGGTAGACACCATTTGCAGCTATTGCAGTGATTCATGCTTATCCCCCCTTCTGTACTGCCCATACAGAATCTAGTATAAATTGTGTAGGTCTAGGGTGTCATAGAGCTACATTGTAGACAATATGTGTAGAATATAGTGATTTTACATTTAGTTTATTTTTTTGTAAAAGACTTGAGTACCATTAAACATGTGCTTCATGAAATGTATTATGATGTTTCCTTTCGACATTAAACATATGCCTCATGAATCGTAATATGACATTTCCTCAGCCTAATAACTCTGTGTCTTTTGTTTTAGAATCCTGTGACAGATGAAAAGTTGTGTTACCTGCATAGATTTTTTTTCTTATATCATTTATCTTTTAGTGTCGGCCAGGAATTAGTACCTTTTTAATAGTACTTGAACTTAGACTAGAGCAGACCCAAGGGACTACCATCATGCCAGCCATGATGGGAATTTTGTCCAACTGACTGCTACCCCTACACCAGGACAGTCCTCATCTTCATGGCCTGAGGGTCTGGTCTCACTTCCACAACTGAAGATGCACACATTTAAGAGATGAGTGTAAGAGTCCCCAGACTAGAGTCTGCCCAGTTGCTGTGGGTAGTTACTTTGAAGGATATAAAAAGAGTGCTTAAAAGTGTTAACCCATGATTTACACTTATGTTGATGGCATAGAATTCTAATTAGATGAAGGTAGTAGTTGAGTTTTTTTATACTGTTTGGTACTCAAAGTTAGAACAAGCAAAACAAGAATGGAAGCCTGATTAAAGTTTATTCAAAAATTTAGTTTTTTGAGATTTGCAAAATCAAATTGTTATCTCCGTAGTTAGCACATGATTTTGATTGGTATAGTATGGGATAGATTAAGTCTAACCTGTGCTTCTTATTTTGAAGAAGAATTTGGGTGTACTGGTTGCAGTAAATATTTTAGGTATTTAGTTTGATGGATTACACAGATATCTGAGATGAGTGGTTTGGGTAAAGTGGGTTGTCTAGTTAATAAAGCTTAGAGAGTGCATTTGATTGGTTTAGTCATGTTAGACTGATTTGAGCTTAATGGAAATCAGGGACTAGTAAATGTTAAATAGTTTTTTTCTTGAGAAATTGTATATGTTGATAGTAACTGAGCTGCTAGTAGAATGTTGGGTGAACAACACTTGCAGAGCTATACAAGGTGTAAAGCAGGTGCTTCATTTTTAACTCTGTTAATTGCAAATTTCATGGAAGTCATAGTTAAACAGATTAACCTGATCAATGTATTAGTTTAAGGGTGTGCACACTTATGCAACTAGCTTATTGCACATTTTTTATTTTTTATATTTTCCCCTAACAGATTTGTTTGTTTTTCAATTGAATTGTGCAGGTTATATGTCACATTAAAGGTGGGAAAAGTTTTGAAATGATTTATTGTGGTCTCATTTTTTTTATATCACAGAAAGCTGGCATTTTAACAGGAGTGTGTAAACTTTTTATATCCACTGTATGTTTCCACTTGCATCTTTCTTCCGCATCACACCTCCAACATTTGCCATCTACCTGAGGAAATTTCTTTTGAATCTACATGGGATATAAAAATACCTATGAAAACACTTCCAAGCAAATGTCCTAAATCATTTAGACTTTCTTGCATACTTAGGCGTGATATATATATGTCCTCACACTGTTGCCGTGTGAATTTCTTATCAAATGTCTCTTTCCCATCTTTTCTAATCTCCTCTAATTGATTCCTATAGTTATGCAATATTTACATGCCCTACTAATTATCCTTTTTTTAACAGCAGCTTCTTTTTTAGATTCACCTAATAATTCTACCAGAGCAGGTCTTTAACTTAGGACCCCCCCCCCATCTAGTTCCCTTTGCCTATACTCTGTTATTAATCCTAATACAGAAGGCAGTGTCTAGCCTGTAGTCCAAATGTCTTACTGGCCTCTTCCCATTTTATTATCTTTCCATCTTTAGTTATTTGCTCCCAATGCCTTCATTCCTTTGCCAGTTTTCTCCAGTAAATTCCAACCCCCTCTTGCCTATTCTCTGTACTTCTAGTTGCAATCATCCCTGTTGACAAAATCTCCTTTCTCCACTTCTGTGCTGGCTTGGTTCTTAGCATACTTTCTGCTACTTTATGAATATAATACTCTGTATGGTTGCTGTTATTCTCCTTAATACTCTGCCTTCAAAAGGGTGTGTATCTCTTTATCGAATTGAATATCAATTCATCGAACCTCTATTTATCACATGGCATTTCAGCAAATGTAAAAATCTTTCTAGGGTAAGGAAGCACTTCTCCAAAGGCAAACTAGAACAGAAACCGCACAAAATCAAAACCACCCAAGTGTGGGGTCTTTGCCGCATACACACCCCCCACACACACCCCTCTAACTATATAAACCAACTTCAGGATTAGACTATGGTGGGGAATACAGCAAAGCTGCGGTGTTGGCCAAATAGAAAAGATTTCATTGTTTGCAGAAATGCCGTTCGATAAATAGAGGTTCGATGAATTCATATTCACTGAATATCAATTCAATAAAATTATATAGACCTCCTCCAAAATCCCAGTCTCTCCTTATTTCTTGAATTCCCCTGTTTAATTATCATCCCTTTCCACAATGAATTACCATTTTCTGCTTGTGTTATGTACATGAGCCTCAAATGTGCAGCTCTAAAATATCCATTCAAATCAGGTAATCATAAACCACCTTGTTCTGTTAGAAGGATCAGCTTATCTCACTTGACCCTTGCCCTCTTCCCCTCTCAAATGAATTGCTTCAGCTTTCTATTAATTATTAATCATAACTGCTCCTCTCAATGATAAAAATATGCCTGATCTGTGTATAAAACTAAAGGGAATAAAACATTTTCACTGCTTGTATCTTGCTATCTGTTGCTCGTCTTAGTTTATAATTGAAGACGAACAGGAGGGCTAGTTTGTTTATATGCTTTATTATATAGAAACACATCAGGATGGATAGCAGCAGTATGAAATATAAACAAACTGATTAACTGGCAGACTTCACAGACATACATGCTTACATCTCAACAGCTTACTACAAAATGGCAGTCAGGCTCACACGTGCTCAGTATGTATACACTTGTGCAAACCCCTAGAAAGTTTCTTAAAGGCATGCATACATATTGATCTACATCCTCCCTCTTTAATGAATTACCCACAATATAATGACATTTGAAAAGAAACATGCAATTGTACTGACCATAAGAAATAAACACAATGTTCATGTTCAAGTTGCCGTGTATCTGGAACATGGTCTGGAAATGTGACCTGATCTAGTGATATAGCAATCAGAGCTGGGTTTAGCAACAGGGACAGTCATTGGTGAACAGCTTGCTTCAGGAGTTTTGGGATTCATCTCAGAAACAGGGATATTTACTGGAACGTCTCTGGAAATGGAACTCTGGCTAACTCACTCTGAGATATATAGTGTCTCTCCCAGGTAAGATTCTTCAATACAGGCTCAGACACTGGAACAAAATGCTGCTGATTCTGCCTAAATTTTGCTCCTTGCAATTCCACAATGTACGACCTTGGCTCTGGGCATATACTCTTCATGACTCCAATCAGATCAAAACCTTTGGACATCTGCATCCTTACTGTCTCCCCTTCTCGTAATGGATTGAGTGGTTTGTTGGACTTGTCATAATAGGACTTCTGGGATAAGTCCTTCTTTAACAGATGGACTTTCACTGATCTGTTGTTCTTGACACAGGGAACCAATAATGTACTACTAATTGGTAGGGTAATTCTAGTTTGTCTCGACAGAAGTCTCAGTGCAGGTAAACCAAGATGTTTATCATGAGGAACATTTCTGAGATTCAAGAGATTCAAGAAAACATCACTATTGTCTCATTTCAAATTCTCTAGTGATTGTTTCACACTTTGAACTGCATCTTCTGCCAAACCATTTGATTGTGGATACTCAGGGCTACTTGTAACATGAGTAAAGTCCCACTCATCAACAAATCTTTTGAACTTCTGACATGTAAACTGTGTACCATTGTCAGAAATAACTTTGTGTGGACTACCATGGACAACAAAATGATACTTCATCTTAGTAATGAAAGTACTAACACTAAGTAAAGTTGACCATTACATCGAAAATGTCTGTAGCTACTGTTGATCAAGGTAATTCAGGAACTGGTTTAGCTGAAGTGGTTCTTTCTGTTGATGTGGCTTTGTACTATTACATACAGAACAGGATGAAAGTAGTATCTCAATATCCTGTGACATAGAAGGCCAAAATACTAGTTCTCTTTCCCTTCTTTTGGTAGAATCAGTTCCTGGGTGGCCATGATTCAAGATAGTAATATACTTTTATTGCAAGGATTTTGGAACAATCACTTTAGGACCTTTCATGATAATGCCATTGTCAAACAAAATCTCATCTCTGTAAGGAAAATAAGGCTGCAGGCCATGAGGTAGACAAGATTACTTTGATGGCCATCCTCCACTGATAAAGTGGTTGAGCTTCTGAAGAACTGACTCTGTGGCTATATGACTTTGAAGCTCATCAAGACATGTGGAAGAAAGATTTCTCACTTCCACGACTTCAGAATCAACTTTCTCATTCTCATGCTGTTCAGTGGTAATTCTGAGTGATCTGGATAATATATCAGCAAGATAAAGAAGTTTGCATTTTGTGTAAACAAGGCTGAAGTTATACTTTTGCAATTTCAACATCATGTGTTGCAATCTATCAGGAGCTGTATACATAGGCTTTCTCAAAACAGTGACTAGAGGTTGGTGATCTGTTTCAATCAGGATAGGTTTACCATAAATGGAACTTCAAACATGAAAACGCAATTGCCAAGAGATCTTTCTCAATCTGCACATACTGCATTTCAGTTTGGGTTAGAGACTGGTCTACCATCTTGAAGAATGACTGCACCAAGACAAAACTTTTAAGCATCACAAGAAAGAATAACTGGTTTGTGAACATCATACTATCTGAGAGCTGGTAGACTGGCAATTTTCTGTTTCAGGACATCAAATGCTCTCTGGTGTTGTTCTAACCATGACCAAAATACATCTTTGTGTGTCAACTCTCTGAGTGGTACTGGAAGTTGGTTCAAGTCTGGAAAGAACTTGCCTAAGTAGTTACCCATGCCAAGAAAACGTAAGGCTTGAGCATTGTCTGCAGCTGGCATCTCAAGAATTGCTGTTTGGAAGAATCTGGTTGTAATCATGAACTTTTAAATAAATGACCAACGTAAGTAAGTTCTCATAGCTTGAATGTGCACTTTTGAGGATTCAGCTTAAGATTCACTTCATGTGGTCTTTCCAGAACTTTCTTAAAGTTTGTGTCATACTCGGCTTCACTATTACCTATTACTAGAATATCATCTACTATAATAGCACACAGATAACCAGAAAAAAAATGCTCCATTGCACATTGGAAGACTTCACTGGCAGAATTTATCCCAAATGGCATTCTCAAAAATCTGTACATGCCAAAAGAAGTACTGAAAGTAGTTAGCAATTAAGATTTTCGATCAAGCAAAATTAATCAACATGAACTCTTTGCATCTAAAACAGAAAGATAGTGGCATCTGGTATAAGAGCAGTGACTTCTTTGTCTGTATGCATTGGATGATATGGTCTTTTCAGTGCTTTGTTCAAATCTCATGGATCAATACATATTCTGATATCATCTGAGCTTTTTGCATGAGCTACGACCATGGAGGATACCCATTCAGCAGTGGTTGACAAACCTACTGGACAAATCACACTTTACTGAAACATTTTATCTAGCTCAACTTTGACTCTGTTTTGCATAGGTACTGGAACTTTACAAGCTGGTTTGACAACTGGGCTGACTTCAGGGTCTAACTTCATAGAGTACTCATCTGGTAGTTTGCCTAGTTTGTCTTCGAAAAGATCAGCACAGGTAGAGAAAATAGACTGGGCAAAATTAGAACAGTGGTCTTTCAAGCTTACATGGTGGACTTCCTTATTAAGTGAAAGTAGTCCCATTTTCAAACAGTCTCTGAAGCTTAATAATGACTGTGTGTGTCTTTTGACCACAAAAAATTGCAAGTCATAGCTGTTCCCTGCAGAGTAACATGAAAACACTATTGAACCTTCAGTTTGAATTTCTTCACCACCATAAGCAACAAGCGTCACATACTTTGTCAAATCAAGCTTCTCACCAGCACATACTCTAGCAAATTATTCTGCTGATATAACATTGCACTTTGAACCTGTGTCAACTTTGAGCTCTGTGGGTCTTCCATTTATCCGAACAGTACAAAATACTTTGCCCAAAACTCTACTGCATTGACTGTTTCATTAAGCACTGACACACCATCAACATAAAAATTAGGGTCACAGCTCTCTAATTGATCAACTAGCCTCTTTGAGTGTTCTCTTTTAATAAAAGAATGAGCCTCTTTTGATTTGCAAAATCTTTGGAAATTATTTCACTTTTTACATCTGTGGCATTGCTGACCAAAAGCTAAGCACTTTTCTCTTTTAGACACATGATTGTCACCACAATTACGACAGTTGACTATGAGGTTAGGTGAGCATGTACCCTCACTCTTATACCTGTTTGCTGATCTACCCTTGTACTTCACTGAGACTGTGAGCACTCTGGAATTTGCTAAAAGGCTACGTTTTTTTTTCCCATTGACTGTTGCATGTTCTTGGGCCTGTTTCTTTTAACCGCATGCTGCATGCTATCAACCTGAGCTTTAGAAGCTACTGGAAGCATGCATTTCTCATTTGTAAGCATACTTGTATACTTTTCTGTAAGCTCATATATCTGAAAAATCTCAATGGCCTTATTCAAAATTCAATCACTGTCACAAAGCAAAATCTTTCTCACAGCATCATCTTTAATACCACCCACAAGTCTGTCTTTTATCAACTCATCCCTTAAATCACCAAATCTGTATGTTTTAGCTTTATTTTGCAAGTCAGTTATATATACTGCAAAAGTTTTCTCCAGGCTTTTGATTTTTTGTGTAAAATAAGTGCCTTTCCATTGTAATATTAATTTGGGACTTACACATTTCTTAAATTTACATTTTAAGCACTTGGGGTCTTCCCTTGACTCAGCCAGTACCACTATATGGCGGTTCTCCCTCCCCTGCAAACACAGCAAGTGCATACACAAATGAACACTCTCTTTCTATGGCTTATGAACCAGCTAAATTAAGCAGACTAAATGCTTTTGTATGGTCATCTTTATCAGAAAATGCAGCTTGTATGAAAATATTTTCTTGCTCGGACACTCTCCAGTTCTCTGCACTATAATTATCAAATACAAGTGAAGCTGGTTTTTGAAATCCTTCAGCCATGCCAACAAAGTATGCCTAAACACACTGAAAATCTGGACCCAGTAATTATGTATGAACATGCACACACAGCCAATACTTGTAATAATATTCAAATGCACAAGAAACTCTTTGAAATACTGTATTTTGCAAAATATGCTTTGAAATGGCTGTATTTTGTGAAATAACTGTACTGTAATACTGCACAAATATGCAAACACTTCATACACTTTGGATATCTTGAATAGCTTTAATTAATGTGAAAAAGTAGCTCATAGTGAAAAAAGGGGTCAATTTTCTTATTTTATTCATTTTATGCAATTCAGACATTCTTTCAAACATTTCCCATAGTTATTCAAATATTTTTTTTTCAATATGTCAGTTTCAGACATTTTGTTTACTTAGAAATTTATTTAGAGCATTCTGAGTGCATCGTTTTATATTTTGTGAATAAGAAATCATTTAAGTAAGCTCTGATACCTGAAATACATTTCTGACCTGTTTTTGTGAGTTATATGTGCAGTAGGGATGATCCATTCCTGTATATTCCCCCACCATTAACTGAGTGATCAAGAGGCAGTTGATTCTGGATTTCTGGATCCCATTCTGGCACCATCTCACTCATCTTGTTTTATAATTGAAGATGAACAGGTGAAGTAGTTAGAAACACATCAGGATGGATAGCAGCAATACAAAATATACACAAACTGATTAACTGACAGACTACACAGACATACATGCTTACATCTTGGGTCTATATTAAATGAACAAAATGACAAAAGAGTGCATGTTCTTTCATCAACAGATAAATGCTGAAACTACAAAACAGCAAAGTTATGGAACAGTGATTTTTTTTTTTTCTAGGAAAAAAAATCGCTGCTCAAAAAAAAAAATGCTGTTCCGTAACTTTGCTGTTTTGTGATTTCGGCTTTTGTTGTTTCGTTCATTTAATATAGATCCTACATCTCAACAAGTTACTACAAAATGGCAGTCAGTCTGACATGTGCTCAGTATTTATACATCTTTGCAAGCTCCTAGAAATCTTCTTAAAGGTATACATACATATTGATCTACACTACCCATATCCATAAACAAGAGCATCCAATTTCTCAGTTTTTGTATTATTGTTTGTTTACTCTCTTCCCACATATCCTTAACTGTCATAACAGAATCTTTTTTAATCCATACTACTTAATAATTTTATTGTGTCCCCCATAAAATGGGTATTGCTGGACCAATTCATGTGTTGGTACATAATTTCCAGCTTTAGTCTTTTTTATCTTCATTAATTTTATTTCCTGAAAAGACTTGAAACTTTCTAAAGATGTTCCACAACACTAAGATGTATTTTTCTAGTTTTATGAGGTACAAAGTAATATTGTCTGCAAATAAAGTCAAATTTTCTTGATCACTATACCACTTATATCCTTGGATGTCTAATTTCATTATTTTATTTGGCAACAGCTCTAAATATAAAGCAAATAACAAAAAAAAATGTCTGCCTGGTTCCTGTGTTCAGCCACAACTTGTCAGAGAAGAATTCTCCCATGTTAATTTCTGGCTCTGATCCCTCATATATCATTCTAATTAACCTCATTCTTGTAGTGGCCTTCATTTTCTTATTACTTTATTTGTTCCTGTTCCTCTCCTCAAATTCATCTGTTAACCACTTCTGATTTACATTTATTGCATGCTTTTCACCTTCCATACCTTCAGTAGGTACAGCCTGTCTTGGGCTGGTCATTATTATTATGATTTTTATCAGAATTGCAAGTGTGCTTGCCTTGCCTTTCCACTTGTTATGTCCTGTTCCACTATGTGCTTGAGTTCCTTATAATTTTCTTCCTTCATCTTGACAACTGTGTCCCAAAACAATCATCCTTGGGTTATTACCTCCTGAATTACATTATATTCCTCCTATTATAGTCATGTTCAGAGATGCTGCTAGGGTCAGGTGAGCAGGTCAGCCACCTCGGAAACAAGGTACATGGATGTATAAACAGCAGCATCAGCATTCAATTTCTGAATGCCAGTATGGTTAAGCAGCCCATGTGTCATCTGAATGCCAATAGGGAATTTTCAGTCAATCTGGTATAGGATTTTCATTTTTTGTTCCTCAAGTATGAGAGGACCATTGTTTTGCAACTTGAAGTTAAGAAGGACACACCGGAATGAGGAATGGCACAGTTCACTAAAATAGCTGGCTATGGCTCCATCACTGTCATTTGTTTATTTCTACTCTGATCTATGTAACCTTCTTCGTGATGTATTCTAACCCTGATTCACTCTTTGTCTAATACTATCCTTTCTGCTTCTACCACAGCCTTAGCCAGTAACATGCAGTCATCTGCAAACCTGTACAGCTCCACATTTTCCCTTCCTCTCATTTCCAGCTTTTGCAAACTTTCCCTACAATTTTTGGCCACAGCCTCTTAAACCAAAAGGAAATGGTAAAAGGTGAGTTGAGATCATGGATCCAAGCTTTGTGTCTCTTTTGACTGGCACCCCTTTTAAGAGATCTCCATTAACCTGGATATCTCTATGATACCTGCATAGCATTGTTCTCCAGCCTATGAACCTTTCTTCAAAACATAATTCTTCTAGGACTCTCCACAAGAAGTCATAGTCTGTCTTTGTTAACTGATGTGTTCATAGGATTCCATACATATTAATACCTTCTACCAGTTATCCACCACTGCTCCCACCCACACAAACACTATATGCATTTTTGATATAAGGCTAGGCAAACTGGTTGCTAACATTTTTGCTAGGATTTTACTATCTATAATGATGAAGGGTGTTAGTCCGAATGCATCAGGAACCATTACATTGTTAATCCCTTTTATAGGTTCATAGGTTCATACTAGGCTATCTGCCCTAGGGCATTTATAAGCCTAGCCAGAATGTGTTTGGCTTTCGCCATCCATTTTAAATTTATTTTGCTATGCCCTTTTTCGAGGTTAGTATACTGTGCCTCTGTCTAACAGTGACACAGAAGTGATACCCGGGGTAAACCTATGATCTCCCATCCACTCATCAAGATTCCTCTTGAAGAGAGTCAATGAGGGACTCTGCCTAACCTGGACTGGGATTTTATTCCAGAGTGAAGGGAGCCTCTGGGTTATGAATCTGTCCCTCCAGCATGTCCTATTTATTTCAGTGCTGAGGTTCACGCCTCTCGAGCGCATAGCTCGATGGGATTTGGATTTTCTGAGGTGCAGCATGTCCATTAATTCCGGGTTGGACATGGCTTTATACGTCAGGCACAGATCGCCTCTGAACAGGCGGTATGCCACTGAGTAGAGCTGGAGTTTCTTTAACCGGGCAGCATATGGCATCTGTTTGAGCCCTTTGATCCTCTTGGTGAGGTACTTTTGGGGTCTTTCCAGTTGCTGCAGGTGTCTGGTAAGGTACATCCCAAAAAGGGCATTGTACTCAATTATGGGCCTGATGAGGGATGAGTAAAGAGGCACGATGACCTCCCCTGATCTAGATGTGAATCCCTTCATGATTAGGTGGGCTATATAAAATGTTTTTCTAACCACTTTGGCCACGTGATTGTCAAATGAGAGATTGCTATCAACTTGGGTCCCCAGGTCCCTAATTACTTCTTCTGTACTTAATGGATTACCACCTATGTAGTAATTTGTGGGCACTTTGTTTTTGCCAAAGGGGATGACTATACACTTTTTGGCATTTAGCTTGAGGCCATGGCTCTGGCACCAGTTGTCTGATTCTATGAGGCCCTTTTGGAGGATGCTTGTCTTGGCTGGAGAGTCGATTATGGCGCCCAGTTTGCAGTCATCTGCGAACCTGGTCATCCAGAGTCCTTCCGTGTTGGCCTGTAACTCTGAAAAATATATACTGAACAAGAGAGGTCCCAGGACTGAGTCTTGTGGGACACCACTTGTAACTGGTTTGTAGTATGACATGGCTCCAGCAATTCTAACCATGTGGGTTCTGTCCTTGAGCCAGCTTGCAATCCATCTAGTGACATAGGGGTTTATATTTAAGCTGGTGAGCTTATCTATAATGCCCGAGTGGGGTATTATATCGAAGGCTTTTGCGAGGTCCAGGTAGGCTGTGTGGACCACCTTCCCCTCGTCAATGGCCTTGGTGACTGTTTCAAAGAAATCAACCAGGTTTAAGAGGCAGGATCTGCCCTTAACAAAGCCGAACTGGGTAGGATCCAGTGTCTGTAGGTCCCCAATATCTTTATTTATGAGGTCCATGATGATCCTTTCCATAGCTTTGCAGATCAAGCTAGTCAGGCTTATGGGGCAATAGTTTCCAGGATCCGTTGAGGCACCACCTTTATGGAGAGGGAGCACTGTTGCTGTATGCCACTCTTTGGGCACATATCCTGTAGTAAGGCTGAGATTGAACAGTAGTTTTATGTTTGGGTTTAGCTCTTCTTGGAGTTCATGTAGGACGCAGCCCGGGACACCGTCTGCTCCCATTGATGCTGTGTTTTTTGCTTTGGAGAGGGTGGCTCTTACCTGAGCACCTGAGATGTCAGGGGTGCAGCACTCTGCTGGGATAGATATTTGCCCTTTTGGTGGGGAGTTTGCGCTGAACATGTCAGCTAGGGTGTTGGCAATGTCTGTGGTTCAGTGTATTTTTTGTCATTTTGGACTAATTCTGAGCATATCTGGGAATTACCACCCAGGTTCCTAACATAACTAAAGAAAGCCTTGTGATTATCCTTAGTGTCCTGTGCAATTTTTCTCTCGAAGCTGGCCTTAGACAATTTTATGAGTGCCTGTAGTTTTTTACTAATATTGATCAGTGATGCCTTCCCTTTTGGGGATTTTGCTCTATCATTTAGTAGCTTCCTCCTTCTATTGTATAGTTTGTTTATGGCTGGGGTCCACCAGACAGGACGTCTGCCTTTAGAGGATTGGGTCTTGGTTTTATTTGGGATCGCATGATCCATGCATTCCTGAAGGTGTTCATAGAATGCGTTTATAAAGGATTCTGCGGTCTGGGCCGTATTTTCCACAGGCCCGGGGGATTTGAAGGATTCCACCTTGGTTTTGAGGAGTGTGAAATTTGCTTTAGAGAAGTTTTTCACTGTGGTTTTCTGGGCAGGGGGTGGAGTTGGGATGTGAATATCCAGTGAGATTAGTTTATGGTCTGATCTTACCAGTGAGGGATACACTTCTGTTCTGGAGCATAGAGTCCCCATGTTGGTGACGATCAGGTCCAGTATGTTTTCCCCTCTTGTGGGAGTGGTAACAAGTTGTTCCATAGCATTTGAGTTTATAAATTCTAGGAACCTTTGGGCTAGGGTGTTGGAGCTAGAGTAATGCTCCCAGTCTATGTTTGGGTAGTTGAAGTCACCCAATATAATGGTTTTTGGAGAGACCTTCATATTTTCCAGTGTTCTCAGAAAGGCCGAGTGGGGTTCCTGGGTTTGGGAGGGTGGTCTGTAGCAGGCTATAAACTGGAAGGCAGTTTTACCCACTGTTAGTTGCACATGGATAGTCTCTGATGCTTCGTGCTTTGCCACCAACCTGGAGGTGTGGGTATCTTTGATGAATATCGATACTCCCCCTCCTTTTGTGGTTCGGTCCAAGTTTTGGGGCTGAAAAGCATTGTATGAGGTATAACCTGGTAGTGCTGGGGTGCTCTCGGGAGCCCTGAACCAGGTTTCTGTTACTGCACAGATATCCATGTTCTCCATGCTAAGGAGAGTTTCGAAAAGTGCATCTTGATGTTTAGACTTCTGGCATTGAGTAGCATTACTCGTAGTTTCTTATCCCTTGTGATACCTATAGAGGTGGGTTTGTCTTTTGAGCCTTGCCTAAAAAGGCACTATGGGGGTAGCAAGAGTCTTTGCCAATATCCGAAAGCCCAGGGGTGACAGGTGCAAGCCATCCCTAGCAAAGCATCGTGGCTTGTCGAGCATATCATCCCAAGCTGACAGGCATTGGATCCCCTTTGAATGACACCAGTACTTAAGCCAATTGTTGAAATTGATCATCTTGTCTTCATATTGTGGCATCATTCTTGGTGAGGGTAAGATGCTACTCAAGGTCAGGGTCATACCTGCCTGGGCTACATGCTCAGAGAGCTCCTTTATGTCTCTTTTCATGTAGTCCAGGGAGGTACATCTCAGGTCATTCACACCAGCATGGACAATAACTGAGTCATATTTGTACTTGCCTTGGAGTGACCTGAGTGCTTGTGTTATGTGGTGGATCCTAGTGCCCGACAGGCTGCTCACCATGACCCTCTCCTTGTTCAGCCTGGTGAGCGGGACGTCAGTGTGCCTGACAATAGAGTCACCTATTACAAGTGTATCAGGTGTGTTGTTTAGTCTTAAGGGCTATGACTGTTCGGCACACTGACTTTGTGAGATATGTGTTGCACGTGTTTTGTTTTGGGGTAGCGGTTGCTTGGGTGTCTGCTTTGGAAGTCTCTGCTGCTTAGGCAGATCTTTATTTAGAGCCTCCGAGTATGTTTTTGTGTGATTATGTGTTTGGTTTGCTGTCATGGTAGGTCTGTGTGAGACTGGAATTGTAGCCCTGAACCAGGTTTCTGTTACTGCACAGATATCGATGTTCTCCATGCTAAGGAGAGTTTCAAGTGCGTGCATCTTGAGGTTTAGACTTCTGGCATTGAGTAGCATTACTCTTAGTTTCTTATCCCTTGTGATACCTATGGAGGTGGGTTTGTCTTTTGAGCCTTGCCTAAAAAAGGCACTATGGGGGTAGCAAGAGCCTTTGCCAATATCCGAAAGCCCAGGGGTGACAGGTGCAAGCCGTCCCTAGTGAAGCATCGTGGCTTGTCGAGCATATCATCCCAAGCTGACAGGCATTGATCCCCTTTGAATGACACCAGTACTTAAGCCAATTGTTGAAATTGATCATCTTGTCTTCATATTGTGGCATCATTCTTGGTGAGGGTAAGATGCTACTCAAGGTCAGGGTCATACTGGCCTGGGCTACATGCTCAGAGAGCTACTTTATGTCTCTTTTCATGTAGTCCAGGGAGGTACATCTCAGGTCATTCACACCAGCATGGACAATGACTGAGTCATATTTGTACTTGCCTTGGAGTGACCTGAGTGCTTGTGTTATGTGGCGGATCCTAGCGCCCGACAGGCTGCTCACTGTGACCCTCTCCTTGTTCAGCCTGGTGAGCAGGACGTCAGTGTGCCTGATGATAGAGTCACCTATTACAAGTGTATCAGGTGTGTTGTTTAGTCTTAAGGGCTGTGACTGTTCAGCACACTGGCTTTGTGAGATATGTGTTGCACGTGTTTTGTTTTGGGTAACGGTTGCTTGGGTGTCTGCTTTGGAGGTCTCTGCTGCTTAGGCAGATCTTTATTTAGAGCCTCCGAGTATGTTTTTGTGTGATTATGTGTTTGGTTTGCTGTCGTGGTAGGTCTATTTGAGACTGGAATTGTAGTGAGTGTGGTTTCCTTCTCCTCCTGACTGGTTATGCCAGTACTGAGTTGAGAGAGCTTAGCCTCCAGTTTGGCTATATGGTTGCATCTCTCACATGTGTTGGAATTTGTTGGGAGGAGGAGAGGGTTGTCTGTGTACATGAGGCAGTTGTAACATTGCCTCAAGATTCCCAGATTCACTAGCTGGACCGGAGAGGAGATTGACAACTGATCTTTGGACATGCTAGAATAATATTGGGAATTCCTTAATAATTGAAAACAAGGGCCAGTGGGGAGTGAGGGTGTAGTGCTTTTAATTTTTAGTGCTGACTTATATAATTGCTTTAGCGAGCAAGTGCCAGGTAACTTAAGTGCAATGTGTTACAGGTAACTTAAATGCAAAAACGACAAACAGTAACTTTATTTCAAGTGAAACAAGGAAATAAGTACAGTAAGCAATGCAGATATCACTAGTGATCCACAGAAGCACTGAGAAGCCGTGTATTAAGTGGAATTAGCATTCCAGGGAAATAACAAGCAAACAAACAACAAGCATATATACAAAGCTAGATTCAGCAGGCCTGGATCTAGTCTATGATACAGCAAACAAGGTGTACCAATTTCAGTAAGATACAGTTCAAATATTCAGGCACTATAAACCTTTAACCAGAAATTCCCAGCTCAGAAGGGCAGAGTCCAGCCTCTTCTCCCACAAGAGTGCAGACCACGAACCTTCTTAATGTAAAATAACTGGCCTGAAGCCCAAGTGCTTAAACCAGAACTAATACACTTTAAGAATAACAGATACTTGGCTCTCAATCAGCAGTTCCCAACTTAGAAGGATGAAAGCTACCTGTCCTGCCACCACAGTGCATGCCACAAACCTTCCTAATGTAAAACAACTGGTCTGAAGCCCAAGTGCTTAATCCAAAAGACTTAGAATGATAGCTACACTTTAATCAAGTTACTACCAAGCAGTAATAAATACAATTGAATACTTTAAAGAATGCCTGGATTAGTGCTCAAGTTACACAAACAAAGCTAGATCCAGCAGGCCCGAATCCAGTCTATGCCACAGCAAACAAGGTGCACCAACTTCAGTAAGAAGCAGTTCAGATATGCATGCACTATAAGCCTTTAACCAGAAATTCCCAGCTCAGAAGGGCAGAGTCCAGCCTCTCCTCCCACAAGAGTGCAGACCACGAACCCTCTTAATGTAAAATAACTGGCCTGAAAGCCCAAGTGCTTAAACCAGAATTAATACACTTTTAGAATAACAGACACTGAGCCCTCAATCAGCAGTTCCCAACCTAGAAGGATGTAAGCTACATGTTCTGCCACTACAGTGCAGACCACAAACCCTCTCAGTGCAAAACAACTGGTCCGAAGCCCAAGTGTTTAAACCAAAAGGCTTAGAATGAGTTACACCAAGCAGTAATAAATACAATTGAGTACTTTAAGATGATGCAAAAGTAAAATAAAGTAGGTAGAAACACAAGCACAGTAAAAGCAGATGAAATTTTTTTTTTCTGAACAAGTGCTGAGATCAAAGAAACAGATTTGAGTGCTGAAACTAGAAAACTGGCTAGTTATAAGAAAAAAAACTAAGCTAGAAGGCTTCCTCCAACACAGAAGGGCTTGGGGGCTCAGAAGCCTACAAATAGTCTATACCACTTAACAGGAAAGGCAGGAAACAAGCTTAATTTTTTTTTTCCCAGATGCTCTCTTTGTACACAGTAGGAGTGCCTGAAATCAGAATATGATCTCACTGCACTCAGTTGAGTGAGCAAATGAGATGGGCCCAGAAGGAGTATCCAAACACAAATTTACAAGAGGGGAGGGCAGTTTCAAGGCCACTAAGATTAACACCAAAACAAAAACAGGGAGGGTGGGTGGGACTAACTGAAGAGCAGAGTCAAAACTTCCAGTTCAGTTAATATTCCTGCAACACACAGTTAAAATCAATTTAAATACTGTATTTTTTTAAAAAAAAAAGTGCAGAAAAAGGTACTTAAATTCTCTTATATGTCCAGTTGAATACAGCAAGTTCTTAGCCGGCCAAAGCTGAGGTTTTTAAGCAGAAAATATTTCACACTGTACCACTTAAATAGGCAAGGACAGGAAGTCAAAGAATGTGGCTACCCCCACACCTGTAATTACTAGCAAATAACAAAATTCAGCAAACACTGACTAACTTCCAGTTCAGTTAATATTCCTGCAACACACAGTTAAAATCAATTTAAATACTGTATTTTTTGAAAAAAAATGTGCAGATAAAGGTACTTAAATTCTCTTATACTATCAGTTAAATACAGCAAGTTCTTAGCCGGCCAAAGCTGAGGTTTTTAAGCAGAAAATATTTCACACTGTACCACTTAAATAGGCAAGGACAGGAAATCAAAGAATGTGGCTACCCCACACCTGTAATTACTAGCAAATAACAAAATTCAGCAAACACTGACTAACTTCCAGTTCAGTTAATATTCCTGCAACACACAGTTAAAATCAATTTAAATACTGTATTTTTTTGAAAAAAGTGCAGATAAAGGTACTTAAATTCTCTTATACGTCCAGTTGAATACAGCAAGTTCTTAGCCGGCCAAAGGTGAGATTTTTAAGCAGAAAATATTTCACACTGTACCACTTAAATAGGCAAGGACAGGAAATCAAAGAATGTGCCTACCCCCACACCTGTAATTACTAGCAAATAACAAAATTCAGCAAACACTGACTAACTTCCAGTTCAGTTAATATTCCTGCAACACACAGTTAAAATCAATTTAAATACTGTATTTTTTTGAAAAAAAGTGCAGATAAAGGTACTTAAATTCTCTTATACGTCCAGTTGAATACAGCAATTTTCTTAGCCGGCCAAAGCTTAGGTTTTTGCAACCAAAAATAATTATATCAAAATATATATCTATTTTCATGAAGCAACAGCCCTAGATGTTACTGAAAAGGGGTTTCACCCTTAGAATTTAACATTTTCTTATTGCGATAACTTTTATTAGTCCTTGTAGAGAGATTTACATGTCACACGTTACAAGTTCAGCAACATTTTACAGTCATTGCTCTAGCTGACATTTTGCAGTCTTTTTGCATCAGCACAGTACACCATGCATCATATATTTATGGTCTTTGTTTCACTTGCCTTATAAGAAAATAGTTAATGATTTGGATGATCAGCCACACACATTTTCCTCTATTTGTCTTCTTCCTAAGATCACCTCCATGCCAACCAACCACCTAAGATTTAAGCCTGCTGCTTGGATCATGCTGCAGCAGGGTAGATCAAAGTCCTTTTCATTATCAATTGTCCACTGCTGCTACTACACCATACTCTAGTGGCTCTGCAACTGTCGGTGGCCACCAGCTCAAATTCATGACTTCTGCTTTCAGCATATCATCTCACATGGACAGTTCTTTTCTTCTTCTCTGGCTATTATACCTTTTTTCTCACCATCCACTACTGTTTTTTACAGTCATTCTCATTCAGATTGTTGCTGTTTCCTCTGACTAAAGATATGTCACTGCGTCATTTTTATTTTATTTATTTATTTATTTTACATTTGTTGACCAGGCTAGTCGAACTGGATATATGTCCATTTTCAGTAGCGGCCCAAGGAGATATGTTCCATGACAAACTGTTAACATAAAATATTACAAAGAAATATAAAAAAAATGAAATTATAGTAATGTATACCCTGACAAATTAGGTTAATAAGAAGTCATTTGAAGAAGAGACATCAAATACAATGAAAACTGGAGTTTCAAAAATGACATGGAGGTACATTCCATAATGCAAAAAGGAGGCATACAGGCTAGTTCCCAGGCGAGTGGGGTTCCTGGGTTTGGGAGGGTGGTCTGTAGCAGGCTATAAACTGGAAGGCAGTTTTACCCACTGTTAGTTGCACATGGATAGTCTCTGATGCTTCGTGCTTTGCCACCAACCTGGAGGTGTGGGTATCTTTGATGAATATCGATACTCCCCCTCCTTTTGTGGTTCGGTCCAAGTTTTGGGGCTGAAAAGCATTGTATGAGGTATAACCTGGTAGTGCTGGGGTGCTCTCGGGAGCCCTGAACCAGGTTTCTGTTACTGCACAGATATCCATGTTCTCCATGCTAAGGAGAGTTTCGAGTGCGTGCATCTTGAGGTTTAGACTTCTGGCATTGAGTAGCATTACTCTTAGTTTCTTATCCCTTGTGATACCTATAGAGGTGGGTTTGTCTTTTGAGCCTTGCCTAAAAAAGGCACTATGGGGGTAGCAAGAGTCTTTGCCAATATCCGAAAGCCCAGGGGTGACAGGTGCAAGCCGTCCCTAGCAAAGCATCGTGGCTTGTCGAGCATATCATCCCAAGCTGACAGGCATTGGATCCCCTTTGAATGACACCAGTACTTAAGCCAATTGTTGAAATTGATCATCTTGTCTTCATATTGTGGCATCATTCTTGGTGAGGGTAAGATGCTACTCAAGGTCAGGGTCATACCGGCCTGGGCTACATGCTCAGAGAGCTCCTTTATGTCTCTTTTCATGTAGTCCAGGGAGGTACATCTCAGGTCATTCACACCAGCATGGACAATAACTGAGTCATATTTGTACTTGCCTTGGAGTGACCTGAGTGCTTGTGTTATGTGGTGGATCCTAGTGCCCGACAGGCTGCTCACCGTGACCCTCTCCTTGTTCAGCCTGGTGAGCGGGACGTCAGTGTGCCTGACAATAGAGTCACCTATTACAAGTGTATCAGGTGTGTTGTTTAGTCTTAAGGGCTATGACTGTTCGGCACACTGACTTTGTGAGATATGTGTTGCACGTGTTTTGTTTTGGGGTAGCGGTTGCTTGGGTGTCTGCTTTGGAAGTCTCTGCTGCTTAGGCAGATCTTTATTTAGAGCCTCCGAGTATGTTTTTGTGTGATTATGTGTTTGGTTTGCTGTCATGGTAGGTCTGTGTGAGACTGGAATTGTAGCCCTGAACCAGGTTTCTGTTACTGCACAGATATCGATGTTCTCCATGCTAAGGAGAGTTTCAAGTGCGTGCATCTTGAGGTTTAGACTTCTGGCATTGAGTAGCATTACTCTTAGTTTCTTATCCCTTGTGATACCTATGGAGGTGGGTTTGTCTTTTGAGCCTTGCCTAAAAAGGCACTATGGGGTAGCAAGAGCCTTTGCCAATATCCGAAAGCCCAGGGGTGACAGGTGCAAGCCGTCCCTAGCGAAGCATCGTGGCTTGTCGAGCATATCATCCCAAGCTGACAGGCATTGGATCCCCTTTGAATGACACCAGTACTTAAGCCAATTGTTGAAATTGATCATCTTGTCTTCATATTGTGGCATCATTCTTGGTGAGGGTAAGATGCTACTCAAGGTCAGGGTCATACTGGCCTGGGCTACATGCTCAGAGAGCTACTTTATGTCTCTTTTCATGTAGTCCAGGGAGGTACATCTCAGGTCATTCACACCAGCATGGACAATGACTGAGTCATATTTGTACTTGCCTTGGAGTGACCTGAGTGCTTGTGTTATGTGGCGGATCCTAGCGCCCGACAGGCTGCTCACTGTGACCCTCTCCTTGTTCAGCCTGGTGAGCGGGACGTCAGTGTGCCTGATGATAGAGTCACCTATTACAAGTGTATCAGGTGTGTTGTTTAGTCTTAAGGGCTGTGACTGTTCGGCACACTGGCTTTGTGAGATATGTGTTGCACGTGTTTTGTTTTGGGTAACGGTTGCTTGGGTGTCTGCTTTGGAGGTCTCTGCTGCTTAGGCAGATCTTTATTTAGAGCCTCAGTATGTTTTTGTGTGATTATGTGTTTGGTTTGCTGTCGTGGTAGGTCTATTTGAGACTGGAATTGTAGTGAGTGTGGTTTCCTTCTCCTCCTGACTGGTTATGCCAGTACTGAGTTGAGAGAGCTTAGCCTCCAGTTTGGCTATATGGTTGCATCTCTCACATGTGTTGGAATTTGTTGGGAGGAGGAGAGGGTTGTCTGTGTACATGAGGCAGTTGTAACATTGCCTCAAGATTCCCAGATTCACTAGCTGGACCGGAGAGGAGATTGACAACTGATCTTTGGACATGCTAGAATAATATTGGGAATTCCTTAATAATTGAAAACAAGGGCCAGTGGGGAGTGAGGGTGTAGTGCTTTTAATTTTTAGTGCTGACTTATATAATTGCTTTAGCGAGCAAGTGCCAGGTAACTTAAGTGCAATGTGTTACAGGTAACTTAAATGCAAAAACGACAAACAGTAACTTTATTTCAAGTGAAACAAGGAAATAAGTACAGTAAGCAATGCAGATATCACTAGTGATCCACAGAAGCACTGAGAAGCCGTGTATTAAGTGGAATTAGCATTCCAGGAAATAACAAGCAAACAAACAACAAGCATATATACAAAGCTAGATTCAGCAGGCCTGGATCTAGTCTATGATACAGCAAACAAGGTGTACCAATTTCAGTAAGATACAGTTCAAATATTCAGGCACTATAAACCTTTAACCAGAAATTCCCAGCTCAGAAGGGCAGAGTCCAGCCTCTTCTCCCACAAGAGTGCAGACCACGAACCTTCTTAATGTAAAATAACTGGCCTGAAGCCCAAGTGCTTAAACCAGAACTAATACACTTTAAGAATAACAGATACTTGGCTCTCAATCAGCAGTTCCCAACTTAGAAGGATGAAAGCTACCTGTCCTGCCACCACAGTGCATGCCACAAACCTTCCTAATGTAAAACAACTGGTCTGAAGCCCAAGTGCTTAATCCAAAAGACTTAGAATGATAGCTACACTTTAATCAAGTTACTACCAAGCAGTAATAAATACAATTGAATACTTTAAAGAATGCCTGGATTAGTGCTCAAGTTACACAAACAAAGCTAGATCCAGCAGGCCCGAATCCAGTCTATGCCACAGCAAACAAGGTGCACCAACTTCAGTAAGAAGCAGTTCAGATATGCATGCACTATAAGCCTTTAACCAGAAATTCCCAGCTCAGAAGGGCAGAGTCCAGCCTCTCCTCCCACAAGAGTGCAGACCACGAACCCTCTTAATGTAAAATAACTGGCCTGAAAGCCCAAGTGCTTAAACCAGAATTAATACACTTTTAGAATAACAGACACTGAGCCCTCAATCAGCAGTTCCCAACCTAGAAGGATGTAAGCTACATGTTCTGCCACTACAGTGCAGACCACAAACCCTCTCAGTGCAAAACAACTGGTCCGAAGCCCAAGTGTTTAAACCAAAAGGCTTAGAATGAGTTACACCAAGCAGTAATAAATACAATTGAGTACTTTAAGATGATGCAAAAGTAAAATAAAGTAGGTAGAAACACAAGCACAGTAAAAGCAGATGAAATTTTTTTTTTCTGAACAAGTGCTGAGATCAAAGAAACAGATTTGAGTGCTGAAACTAGAAAACTGGCTAGTTATAAGAAAAAAAAACTAAGCTAGAAGGCTTCCCTCCAACACAGAAGGTCTTGGGGGCTTAGAAGCCTACAAATAGTCTATACCACTTAACAGGAAAGGCAGGAAACAAGCTTAATTTTTTTTCTGTTTCCCAGATGCTCTCTTTGTACACAGTAGGAGTGCCTGAAATCAGAATATGATCTCACTGCACTCAGTTGAGTGAGCAAATGAGATGGGCCCAGAAGGAGTATCCAAACACAAATTTACAAGAGGGGAGGGCAGTTTCAAGGCCACTAAGATTAACACCAAAACAAAAACAGGGAGGGTGGGTGGGACTAACTGAAGAGCAGAGTCAAAACTTCCAGTTCAGTTAATATTCCTGCAACACACAGTTAAAATCAATTTAAATACTGTATTTTTTTAAAAAAAAGTGCAGAAAAAGGTACTTAAATTCTCTTATATGTCCAGTTGAATACAGCAAGTTCTTAAGTTCTTAGCCGGCCAAAGCTGAGGCTTTCAAGCAGAAAATATTTCACACTGTACCACTTAAATAGGCAAGGACAGGAAGTCAAAGAATGTGGCTACCCCACACCTGTAATTACTAGCAAATAACAAAATTCAGCAAACACTGACTAACTTCCAGTTCAGTTAATATTCCTGCAACACACAGTTAAAATCAATTTAAATACTGTATTTTTTGAAAAAAAATGTGCAGATAAAGGTACTTAAATTCTCTTATACTATCAGTTAAATACAGCAAGTTCTTAGCCGGCCAAAGCTGAGGTTTTTAAGCAGAAAATATTTCACACTGTACCACTTAAATAGGCAAGGACAGGAAATCAAAGAATGTGGCTACCCCCACACCTGTAATTACTAGCAAATAACAAAATTCAGCAAACACTGACTAACTTCCAGTTCAGTTAATATTCCTGCAACACACAGTAAAAATCAATTTAAATACTGTATTTTTTTGAAAAAAGTGCAGATAAAGGTACTTAAATTCTCTTATACGTCCAGTTGAATACAGCAAGTTCTTAGCCGGCCAAAGGTGAGATTTTTAAGCAGAAAATATTTCACACTGTACCACTTAAATAGGCAAGGACAGGAAATCAAAGAATGTGCCTACCCCACACCTGTAATTACTAGCAAATAACAAAATTCAGCAAACACTGACTAACTTCCAGTTCAGTTAATATTCCTGCAACACACAGTTAAAATCAATTTAAATACTGTATTTAAAGTGCAGATAAAGGTACTTAAATTCTCTTATACGTCCAGTTGAATACAGCAATTTTCTTAGCCGGCCAAAGCTTAGGTTTTTGCAACCAAAAATAATTATATCAAAATATATATCTATTTTCATGAAGCAACAGCCCTAGATGTTACTGAAAAGGGGTTTCACCCTTAGAATTTAACATTTTCTTATTGCGATAACTTTTATTAGTCCTTGTAGAGAGATTTACATGTCACACGTTACAAGTTCAGCAACATTTTACAGTCATTGCTCTAGCTGACATTTTGCAGTCTTTTTGCATCAGCACAGTACACCATGCATCATATATTTATGGTCTTTGTTTCACTTGCCTTATAAGAAAATAGTTAATGATTTGGATGATCAGCCACACATTTTCCTCTATTTGTCTTCTTCCTAAGATCACCTCCATGCCAACCAACCACCTAAGATTTAAGCCTGCTGCTTGGATCATGCTGCAGCAGGGTAGATCAAAGTCCTTTTCATTATCAATTGTCCACTGCTGCTACTACACCATACTCTAGTGGCTCTGCAACTGTCGGTGGCCACCAGCTCAAATTCATGACTTCTGCTTTCAGCATATCATCTCACATGGACAGTTCTTTTCTTCTTCTCTGGCTATTATACCTTTTTTCTCACCATCCACTACTGTTTTTTACAGTCATTCTCATTCAGATTGTTGCTGTTTCCTCTGACTAAAGATATGTCACTGCGTCATTTTTATTTTATTTATTTATTTATTTTACATTTGTTGACCAGGCTAGTCGAACTGGATATATGTCCATTTTCAGTAGCGGCCCAAGGAGATAAGTTCCATGACAAACTGTTAACATAAAATATTACAAAGAAATATAAAAAAATGAAATTATAGTAATATATACCCTGACAAATTAGGTTAATAAGAAGTCATTTGAAGAAGAGACATCAAATACAATGAAAACTGGAGTTTCAAAAATGACATGGAGGTACATTCCATAATGCAAAAAGGAGGCATACAGGCTAGTTCAATGTACAGGTAAAGTACATCACTTAATAGCAAAGAAAAAAAGGAGGTATACAGGCTGATGCCATATACAGTACATTACACAAAGAAAGAGGCTGCTTAATGATCAGTAGTAGTAATAACGAGTTACAAAGAAAAATTAATAATAATTTTTTTTTTTTTATAATTGAGTGAGAGAAGGAAAATAATGAGAGACAGAGCATAGAGGCCATATATTGTTAAAAAGGAAAAGACAGAAGAATTAATTAAAAGAAAAAAAGGGGAGACAGAGCATAATTTGGGTAGAGGAGAGGTTTAGGCAGGTTTAGTACAGTGGCATGACCAGTGTGTTTTGAGGAAAAGTTTCAGTCTTTTTTTGTAGAGTGATAAAGAGGAAATAGAGGAAAGGTCACAGGGCAGAAGATTCCAGAATTTTCCCACAGTATTGGAGAAGAGAGAATCCCCAGCCCTGTTGTTAGATTTAGATGTTTTGCCTAGAAATTTCTGAGATGAATGTAAGGACTTCATATTATTATAGGGGGTGATGATGGTAGAGAGACTAGGAGTATTGGGAGGTTGGTAGAGAGTTTTATGTGCAATGATTAGTTGGTGGTATGTGATCAGATTCTGTAGTTCCAGCCATTCAAGCTGCTTTAAGTTAACACAGTGGTGAGTTTTAAATGGGTTACCAGTAGCAAATCTGGCTATATTATTGTAGGAGCTTTCCAACTTACTATGGTTGCTCTTAGATAGGTTGGTGGAAATGGAAGAGGCATAGAGGAGTGTAGAGATTAGATGAGTATGTGCAATAGTAGTTCTAGCTGTGGGTGATAGGAAGGGTTTTATTCTGTACAGAGAGCCAAGTTTTTTGTTGAGATTTAATAGTGTTGTTAACGTGTATGTCAAAGGAAAGATTGTTGCCTATGGTGACACCAAGTAGCTTGGTAGTTAGGTTGGGTGATAATATGGTGCCATTTGTGGAAGAAACAGAAAAATCTAAGGGGGAGGATTTCAGATTAGGATTGAAAAGGAGGCAGGGACGGCTACTGCCATTGGACTGCCGGACTGCAACCCCCTCAGCAAGAAAAGGAAAAAAGAAAAAAGTACTTTTTTTTATTTTTACTGTCTGTCTTTCATCAGTGTCAGCCGGCTGCTTGCTTTACTCCGACTGACAAGCATGCGCACTGTCGAATTCCAGGTTGCGGCGGTTTTAAAAAATACGTTTTTTTTTTTCTCTTTTTACTTGGAGCTGTAGTCTGGAGAGCCAATTAAGGCATCAGGGTGATGCCCAACAGTCTATGTGGTTTGGAACCGCATAGGCACGTACATGATCTGGATGGGCTAAATGGCTGCTGATTGGCTGTCGCTCTCTTCCTGGGAAAAGAGTGAGAAGCAAACAGTTGCAGCCAGTTTCGGTTGTGGACTTGTCTTGTGCGTGGATTATTGGATTTTTTTATTTGCTTGGCAGCCTAATTTTGTTCGATGGACATGATACAGGCACACAGCAGCTGAAAAAGAAGAAGAAGAAGTATTCTTGGTGGTACGTATGTATGTGTAACACAGTATGACAGACAGTACAATTATGAATTATAACTGCCCTCATAATGAGTTACAAATGTCTCCCTGGTTGAGACGGATTAGCAGGACAACCATTACTACAGCTGCAAAATTCCATTTAGACTACTTTTATTGTCAGCAGAGTCAGAAATACTCTGAAAATTATGCAACATAAAAAATATAATTTATGCAACTGAAATAAAAATTACAGTTGCAACAAAGAAGGTTGTGCTGATGAAGACTATGGACACATTTCTTTTTAGTTACCTGATGCATGTAATTTTGTCATTCTATATTTGAAGCACATATTATGGACCAAATTATACCTGGCTGGGGGGACTGAATGTTTAGTGGTGCTGGGTGGGGGTAGCACCAAAGAAAGCTTTTATACAATCTAACATAATTGAATCACCTGGCTACCTAAATTCAGATCGAGTGGGATGTCTTTAAAAATAAGCCCATAACAAGATCAATAATTCTCTAAGGATATATAAACTTGTAGTGTCGGATGATAACAAAGTCTTGAAAATTAATTTATGTTCTATTCAAGGCTTGTACCATGAAATGAAAATGTCCTGTAGCTTGTTCAGACAGGGACATTTATAGAAAGACATTTTGCTAATTGCTTTGTGGAGAGATTTAAATGTTACCTGGAAAAAGCTAAAAGAGTCTCACAGTTGTTCAAGAGTGCTCAAAACCTGCAGTAGCCAATAAGCCATTTCCACTAGATCTAGGCCTATGAAATGATTTTAGTTTGAGCTGCTTAATATGTCTTAAGTGGAAACTAACTTATTCTCTGAAACACTGACAAAGAGTCTCCTCCCCAGTGTTAATGATCACAAAGGATGTCGACCAAATAAAATAAATGAGAAAGCAAAAGTGGGGATGTATGTATTATCGCAACCACATTCCTAACCTGCCATAACTTCTCATGTTTTCCAAAAACACTGTCTGTTAACCTAATGAGGGGTGTGTAAAATCTTAACTATTGTTCGGTCAGCTCATTTTTAATGTAGAAAGTGGAATAATGGCAAAAGTACTCTTTCCGGTAGCCTCCTTTCCCGACCGATAAATGTGCTCCTTGTAAGTGGTTGTTAATCTTGCAAATGATGAAACTCAGCACATTCACAGCAGCACAAGTGGCCCATTTCCAAGCCATTTAAATACATTACCTGCCGACAGCATCATCTGCAATTGTTAAAATTGGTACATATTTCTGTGAGACATTCAGCATTCACAGCACCTGCTGTTACTAGTGTAAGTGGCTGTTGGAAGTAAACAAGTTCAGAGTAACAGTACTATCTGTGTGAAGTGGGAGAACATTCAACACCCATGCACTTCACAGAGCAAATGAAGAACGGCACCCAGGACTGCAAAGCTTCACCGTTATTGCCCTTCCTGCCTCATACCCAGTGTGGCACAGTAATACCTATTTGTTTACACACCCCTTTTAAGGTTAAGAAAAGTATTTTCGCACAAACAGAAGGAATTATGCCACTTTGCAAATGTGGTTGCGATAATACATATGTACCCAAAAGTGTTATAGCAAATAGTAGAGGATGCAGCCAAGAAAAAAATATATATGTACACGGACTTCTGCAAATATTTCTTTATCAAGTCATCAGGAGATATATGTAAATGTCCACCAAATAAATGGAAAAGTTTCACCATACTGCTAAAAGAACTGCAATGACACCAATGTCTTTAAAAAAACACTTGAATCAATGAATGAGACTGAAGTAGATATGAAATGTGGTTGTTTAATTAAACTCTAATCAGCACAGCATACTGGAAAGTAACTAACAACCCAACAGGAAAGGTATCATATAAGGATAAGCAAGACAGAAAATATCTTGCTGAAGATGCAAAGAGGTCCTATCCACCACTACAGAATTTTTTTTTTGGTAAAAATATTCTGTAGGAAGTCCAAAGTGCCCTCTGTGTAAAGAAACAAATAAACAAGACTGTTAGCATTATCAGGAGTCTGCGATTCAAAGAGTTAGTGGAAACAAGGAAGTGGACGTCCCTTATGACAAGCCCAAACGTACAAGCTTAGCTATAGCTGTTTGCAATGTAAATAAGTTGAAAAGAAATCTGGAGTGACTCTTGTTTCTAGGAGGGAGGTTAATAGTTTCTATTGTCTCATTCCTTTGTTTTAACGTGTTGTGGATAGGGACAAACATGAAAATGGCTGGCCCTTTGAGCTTAGAACCTTTTCTTATCATTCTTATTTAAATAGACCCTGGGGCGTATGGAATCAAATGTTCTCAGCAAAGATGTTCTTACCCTCTGTCTGGAAACATCAAAGACAGTGTCTTGCCATTTGTAATGCAGCATTTCCCTTCAGCTTGTCTACTCTTCCAAGGTTTCCAAGGAGACAGGTGAAGTTCAGAATGTTATCAATATATAAAAATGTGCTGCCTTACAACATTGTGTTGAGTACAGCTGTGTTTGTATATTGTTCCACATATTTTTTGCTCATGGGCAGTGTTCTTACTAAAACTCCACAGACTGATAGTGAGGTTATAACGTAATTATTTCATTTACTGATTCCTTTTTTAGACTGTGGACTGATTAAAATAGGCCCATTTTCAGCTACAGCTCAGGTTATTAGGATATTGCAAACAAGTGTTGAGGATGTAGTGAGGCATACATCTTCATTTACATCTGAAAGATAGTATTTCAAATGAACTTTCACTGAAATAGTTCTATGACCAAAAACTACTAAATATTCACACTGTTTAATGCTTTACATTTGTATAACTACAGATTACCATGTGCAGTAATTGAATTACATAGATATTATGGATTGTACTAATGTTATGTATCTCTACAGCTTTTTGAGATAATTTTTTTCTTCTGCCTCTCTGAGCATGGGTCATGGCTGAAAACATTTTTGGGCCAGACCACCTGGTTAACAAAATAAATAAATAAGCCACATTGTAGTAATTTAATTTTGGAAATGGCAAGTCAGCAAAGATTAGGAATATTTTCTGAGTGATGAATAACTGATAGATTTGTAGCTTGTCAGTTAAAAGTTTCTATAAAAAAATCAGCATTTGTGTTATAAGCACTGCTTGCACATTTTCTGTATATATCATGTAACAGAAGACAGTTCTGCTCTGTGTGTGTGTGTGTGTGTGTGTGTGTGTGTGTGTGTGTGTGTGTGTGTGTGTGTGTGTGTGTGTGTGTGTGTTGCAGAATAAGTTATAACAGTATTTGAACTTTGTTTAGAAATAAAAAACGTCTGGCTACAATCCTGAGAGTTAATTGCAAGCAGAGAAGGTATAATAGAATGTGAAACTACAGTATATGATAATAAATAAATAAACCAAATACTGTAATGTTTATAAGAATGATGAATAACTGATAGATTCGTAGCTTGTCACTTAAAAGTTTCTATTAAAAAAATCAACATTTGTGTTATAAGCACTGCTTGCACATCTTCTGTATATATCCTGTAATAGAAGACAGTTCTGCTGTGTGTGTGTATGTGTGTTAGAAATCAAAAATGTCTGGCTACAATCCTGAGAGTTAATTGCAAGCAGAGGAGGTATAATAGAATGAGGAACCACAGTATATGATAATAAATAAACCAAATACTGTAATGTTTATAAGCTGCAGCTCAATTCACTCTTAGTAGTGTTTACACCTCAGCAGCAGCAGTAAGAATGCAAAATAACAGTAGAATAAACTGAATCCAAAACACAGACAGTTAGCTTACAAGATGACTTAATCACAGAAGCATGAAAAATGTGGTACACCATAGTTTCATAGTTTAGTACTAGGCTATCTGCCCTGGGGCATTTGTAAGCCTAGCCATAGTGATGTGGCTTTTGCCACCCCATGAAATGGTACAAAAATGTACAGAATAAATTTAGAATACTGTGGTCCACCAGACAGGACGCTTGCCTTTGGTGGAGAGGGACTTGGATTTATCTGGGATTGCATGATCTTGGAGATGTCCATAGAAAGCATTTGTGAAGGATTCGACATTGTGGGATGTGGTATCCACTGGCTCAGTGGGCTTAAAGGATACCATCTCAGTCTTGAGAATAGTGAAGTCTGCTTTTGAGAAGTTTTTCACTGTGGTCTTTTGTGCTGGGGGTGGAGGTGGGATATGTATATCCAGGGTGATTAGTTTGTGGTCAGATCTCACTAGTGAGGGGTATACCTCTGGTGTGGAGCATTTTGTCCCCATGTTTGTAATGATCAGGTCTAGTATATTATCTCCCCTAGTGGGAGAGGTGACTAGTTGTTCCAGTGCATTTGAATTTATGAATTCCAAGAACCTTTGGGCTAGGGTATTAGGGCTAGATTCGAATAATGTACCCAATCTATGTTTGGGTAGTTGAAGTCTCCCAGTATGATGGTATTTTGTGATACATTCATATCCTCCAATGTCTTCAGGAAGGCTGAGTGGGGTTCCTGAGATTGGGAGGGAGGTCTGTAACATGCTACTAGTTGTATAGCAGTTTTGCCTGTGGTTAGTTGCACCTGTATGGTCTCTGATGCTTCATGTGTTGCTACTAACCTGGAGGTGTGGGTGTCCTTGATGAATATGGACACTCCCCCTCCCTTTGTGGTTCGGCCTGGGTTTTGGGGCCGAAAATCATGATACGAGGTATAGCCTGGTAGCACTGGGGTGCTCTCAGGAGCCTTGAACCAGGTTTCAGTTACTGCACAGACGTCAATGTTCTCCATGCTGAGGAGAGCATCGAGTGCCTGCATCTTGAGATTTAGACTTATGGCATTGAGCAGCATTACCCTTAGTTTTTTTCCATTTTTGTTTTCTAAGGAGGTGGGTTTGTCTTTTGAGCCTTGCCAAAAAAAGGCACTATGGGGGTGGCAAGAGCCTTAGCCAATATCCGGAAGCCCAGTGGTGACAGGTGTAAGCCATCCCTTGTGAAGCAGCGTGGCTTGTCCAACATGTCATCCCAGGCAGACAGACATTGGATCCCCTTAGAATGACACCAGTACTTGAGCCAATTATTAAAGCTGATCATCTTGTCTTTGTATTGTGGCATCATTCTTGGTGAGGGCAAGAAGCTGCTCAGGGTCAGGGTCATACCAGCCTGGGCTACATAATCGGAGAGCTCCTCTATGTCTCTTTTCATGTAGTCCAGGGAGGTATGTCTCAGGTCATTCACGCCAGCATGGACAATGACGGAGTCATATTTGTACTTGCTTTGGAGTGACTTGAGTGCGTGTGTTATGTGGCGGATCCTAGCTCCCGATAGGCAGCTCACAGTCACCCTCTCCTTGTTCAGCCTGATCAGCAGGACATCAATGTGTCTGACTATAGAGTCACCTATTACTAGTGTATCAGGCATGGTGTTTGGCCTTAAGGGCTGTGATTGGTTGACACACTGATTTATTGAAGTATGTGTTACATGTGTTTTGTTTTGAGGTGGTGAATTTTGGATGTCTGCTTTGGGAGCCTCTGTTGTTTTGGTAAGTTTTTATTAGAGCCTCAGTATGTCTTTGTGTTTTTATGTGTTTGGTTTGCAGTTGTGGTAGGTCTATGTGGGACTGGGATTGTTGTGTGTGTGGTTACCATCTCCTCCTGTTTGGTCATGCCAGCCCTGAGTTGAGAGAGTTCAGCCTCCAGTTTGGCTATATAGTTGCATCTCTCACATGTATTTGTGTTTGTTGAGAGGAGGAGAGGGTTGTCTGTGCACATGAGACAATTGTAGCATTGTCTCAAGATACCCAGATTGACCAGCTGAACTGGAGAGGACACCAGTAATCTACCACTTGACATGCTAAAACAGTATAAGGGAGTGCTGTGCCTTTAAGGGAAGTGGATAAAGATTTATTCCCAACAAATATTTCACAAACAACTTGCAGATACTACTTCCTCAGAGGATGAATTCACATGTACGGATACATACAGGGGAGGAATGAGGTTTAAAAGAAGGCAGGATTTAAATGAGCTATGTAATGTTTGCAACTGGGAGTACCTCAGTATAGTGTTTGATGTAAAATGCTTGTAACTAGGATTGTGTTGATGTGGTTTGTTTTCATTAATATAAATGTATAATTGCCTTTCTCGTAAGTGATGGTTTAATAAAGATGTTTTTTGTTTAAAAGAAAAGGGCAGGAATTTAATAATTTATGTAATGCTGCTTAGGTTATGTAATATATAGCAATGTAATGTGAAGTATAATGTTTGTAAATGTGAACTTGTTAATACAGTTTGATATCTTTTATATAAAAGTAAAGTTGCTGATGTCACAAGTGATAATTCAGTAAAGGTGTTTGAAAAAAAAACTCACATTTACAGATCAGCATTTAATAACAGATTCTAATAAGCTACATGTTAGCCACCTGGGAATGAATTTAAAGTGGGTACAATGGGAAAATATTTCATTAGCCCTGGTTTCACACATACATCAAATATATAATCCATCGTATTAATATCATCAGTGATTCCTTTAATTCACAAATGTTAAATTATTCACATAATTAGTACCACACTAGAATACATGTATGTAACAATGTGTGCTGTGTAGAGTATTCAGCATGCACCATACTGACTGAGCATTTATTTAATGTAAATAAGTAAGCATGTCAAGCATTGATCCCATTGCACCATAGACCCACCCCTTTTTATTTGACCACACCCTTCCTGTTGGCTCCGCCCATTCGGCTGTCTCCTGCAGCCGCCCTTTGATTTGAAGTCACCAGCCACCACTGGGGGCAGGTCTTGAGATAACCAGCAAAGGATATTTTCCATGTTGGTATTGTTGTTACCGGGGGGTAGATAGATAAAACTAATATAGATGGCTTTGACTTTGTTAAGTTCAAGTTTGGATATGAGAATTTCTGCATTGTTATTAGGTGGCGGTTTGGTGTCATAAGTAGTTAATTGTAATCGTGATTTAGGTAGAATAGCAGCCCCCCCCACCCTTTTTGGTTACACGGCCGAGTCTTAGAATATTATGCCCTGGTGGAATGACTTCATTATCTTTAGTGGCAGGTTTTTCCCAGGTTTATATTAAACAAAGAATGTCGAAGGAGTAGACATCTAAGGGCATGGAGTTGAGCTATTTTATTGTTAATGCTTCGAATATTAAGGTGAGCTACAAGGAGTGAATTAGATTGTCTAGTGATGAAAAAATTAGTGGATTGGTTGGGGTTGTTCTTCACATTATCACTTCTCTACTTTGTTTTATCTCCTAACCCATCTTTTCTCAGGGATCTATATCAGTTTATCGAAAAGTTTCTTCGTCGAACATCTTTTCATTGAACCCTATTCATCGAATCACTTTTTAGTGAACCATCAAATCAGCAGAACTTTTTAACCAGGGAAAAAAGCTACTTGGTCACCAGAGTGATCATAACAAAAACTACATCATTTTAAACAAACTAATGTGAGGGGCTTTGCCCCCACATACTCCCCAACATTAGGGTCAACACCCCCCAATTATATATACTAGCTCCAAGATTACACTATACTGGGGAAAAGGGCAAATGTGAAACAATGGCCATCTATCTCCTTTCCCTGGGAAAATGTTTTGCTGGTTTAACAGTTCGCTAAAAAGTGATTAGATGAATAGGGTTCAATGAAAAGGCATTTGGCGAAGAAAGTTTTTGATAAACTGATATAGACCCTTCCTCAAGATGGCTTTATATGACGTGACAACTGAGAATAATTGATAATAAAACCACTGTACTTTATAACTTCTATTTTCTTCATCTCTCTCTCTCTCTCTCTGTCTTGCACAGTAACAAACACATCACCTTCCTTCAGCTGAAGCTCATTTTGAACCACTTTTTCATCTCCTAAAACACATCAATTACCAGTTCTGACTCTTCAAACTAACTAACAACATCAGAAGGTACACAATATAAGGGATGACAATTGTGTTCCTTAAATCATCATGCTTAGATTTTGGGGCATTGAATAAAATAAATGTGAATATTTTGTCTCTGTTTAGTCTTGATGTATGGATTTATTCCTAGAGCTGATGTTAAAGATGGCACATGCACTTTTATTTATTTGTTCATTTGTTTGCTCACCATTTGCTGTTTGTTTACTGGGTCAGAACACTGGTTGGAAGACACTCTTCATATACAGTCTGGGCCGAGAAGCAGCAAAAAAGTAGTTAAAATATTTAGTCAGCAACAACAAAAACAAAACAGAATAGTACATAGAGCAATAAACAAGAATAAAATGTACATGAGTACAATAGCACTTAGCTCTGCAGAAACAAGATACTGCAAGAGTTATAAACAAGGTTCAGTTCCTAAGATGCACGCTGATAAATCTTAATACAAATTCCAGTGTCCATGCAGATAAGTTAATAAAAGGTCTTCAAAGGTTGAGTTTTCACTACAATGTACATTGCAGAGAGATACATTCAATGACTCATGAATGAAGTCACAGCAGTGAGAGTATTTACTCTTCAGAGGATGAGGTTGTTGCTGTTACTACTCACCCTGATTCAGTGAAGGAATGACATGTGTTTGTTTCTAGGAGGTACTTAGTAAACTGATGACTCATTGAAGACTGGTATCACTTCTAATAGACTCAGGAAAAGAATACCTGGCTGCTGGGGCAATTTTACTTTTTTTTCAACAGCAGCAATAGTAAATTGTTGCCTGTGCAAAAAATCATGTTGCTTGCTGACCATAATACTTGTTCATTTCTAAACTTGATTTCTAAACTATGATTTATTGTTGCTAACATCCCAAGCTGATTTGTAAATACAATGTAGTCTACTGCTATAATTCAGAGTGGCCATCATAGTTTCAGGAATAACTTAATGCATTCTTATTTGTTTTGTGCTCAGAAAAAAAGCATTTGATAGTAATTATTGATAGTTTCAGAAGATATTCAGTTGTTGAACCAACTGCTTTGCTGCCTGCTAACACAGTCCATTCTGTCATGGACAAAATGTTGTCATTGTTTGCCATTCCTAAGAATTGATAATGGATCTTCATCTAGCAAATAGCAGTTTGCATACTTTGCCAGATATTTGGGTTTTAGACATAGAGAAGTGAAACATTTGTAGATGAAAGTCAATAGACTGGCTGAGAAACTTATGTACACTTTTAAAACTTTGGCTATAACTCGTGACAAGCACATTCTAGGAAACAGAATACACAGTTCTTTGCAAAGAAGTACAGAGAAATGCTACACCCAGCAACTGATTAGTTTCCTGTGCACACCTTATATGAAACTGTTTCTCAAAACAAGATTTTTTTTCTTACAAGTAGAGCAACACCTGTGATTCCCAGGTTATGGACACATGATATTATAAAACTGTTAAGATGAAAGATTATGCTGATAGAAGAGACAATGCGTTTGTCATAACTTCATTGTTTGTCATTTTTTTCCACCTGAATTAGTTGACTATCATGTCTCCCTCCTACTGGACACTGACCATTCAGTATTTGTTCTCAGTGCCCCCCTGCAGAGTACCAGAGAAACAGATGTCCAGAGGGGGCTGTCATTAAGACAATAGAAGGTTTTTGTGTTCCTGTCAGCATCCCTACAGTTAAATTAATATTTACTAACCTATCTTCAACCCTGGGCAGTGGGCCATTTGAGTCTATGACCTCATGGGGCCCACGACAACTTCCCCATGTGAATGAATGCTACCCCACATATCCACTTTAAACCCTTCACTCTTCAGTGGATTGCTTTCCAGGTCATGTATTTGCATCCTAGCCCATACCCAATGGCACCTACTCAGTGCATGATTATCTATATGGATAGGCATATCCATCCTACCTTGACAACTGTGTCAGACATCTGAGCTGCTATTTAATTCTTTTTTTTTCAAAACAGGTTTATTGTTTTAACATATAAGAGAAATATCATAACAATTTTATACAAGTAATTAAAACAGGTATTATTATAATATTCAACAAAACAACTAAAGTATTTACAAAGACATCCACTACAATCAGATCAATTAATTAAACTAAAATACCATGCTATTGAAATTAAAATTTTTTTAACAAATTTTGTAAATTATCCCATACAATATAATAAGATGTTTTTCTAATTGTTCTTGTCCTAATTGTGTTTATTTCCATATGGCACACTATATTCATAACATTTTTAAATTCATTGAACGAAGGAGGTGTATCTGAAATCCAATTTCTAGTTATTATTTTCCTAGCCACTGCTAGAATAGACCATAACAAGGGAAGCTTAACCTTTTAACACTTTGAGGTACAGGTGTGTTGAATAATATAAGAGATTTAGAAATAATGAAATTATCTGTAAAAGAGCCTGCAAAAATTCATTAATTGACTTCCAGTATTCTTTCAATTTTATACAGTCATAAAACATATGAGCCCAGTCAGCATTAATTTCTTCATTACATCTCTTACATAAATTATCTTTATTATTTTTTTTATTCCTCATCAAAGGTGTATAAAAGATCTATGTAAAAATTTCCATGTATAAAGTCTCCAGACAATGGAAGACGTAGTTCTATAAGCAGATTCCAATATATATTGTTTATCTTGTTGATTTGGTGGGTCCCCATTAATAGAAGTGAAATAATTCCAGTATGAATCTACACTGTAAAAGTTTCTTGTCTGATAATTTTATGTATGTATGAAAGTTTACCTTTATCAGAAACTTTATGTTGTAAATTTAATATCAAGTAATCAATCAGTGTTGGAATAGATTATTTAACTGTTATAGACATTAGATCTATTTTATTAATGAGATGTTGTCTAAAGGTCTGAACCTCTAACCAGCAAGTTTCTCTTAGATCAAATTCTTGTTATAAGAAATCTAGATTTTTAACTTTATTATCAGATATCAACTGATACCAGTACTTTAGATCATTATCTATAGCTAAATGAGTTCCTTCAGAAGTAGATGACAAAAGTATACCCTGAGTATAAATTATAGGGAATACAATAAAATTCCATTCCCTATACTTAGGGTGCATGAATATAAAGTTATGATAACTAATAATAATATTTAATGGGTAACAAACCATATGTTTAGGTGTAATAGGTGAAGTACAAAATTCCTTTAGTAACCATAACATGGAGTTATTTACAATCATATTTTTATGTGTTAAGGAGATTTTCATGAAGTGCATACTAATTAGCTCCCAATAATCTTTCCATTTTGTGACATATGACTGATCTATTAATAAAGTAATAACTTTTACAATAGAAGAGATAGTATATAAATTAAAGTCTGGAAAAGAAATACCCCTTGAGACCAGCTATTAGTATGTTTCTTTAATGCAATCCTAGGTCTATTAGGTGCCCATAGGAAATTTAACATTAGTGTATTCAGTTTCTTGATAATTATTCTTGTAGGTAGAAGTATTATTGATTGTATTAAGTATAAAATCTTGGGGAATATTATCATTTTAATAATTGTAAGTCTCTCCTCCATAGTAAAAAACATATTATTCCAGGTATTAAAAGATTTTGTATATTAAGAAAACAGGTATTATAATTATTATATATAATAAATTTACTATC
>NC_056726.1:85816191-85986191 GCF_019279795.1 Protopterus annectens | reverse complement strand
AATCTTTTCAAAATATGTGTTGCTTCTTGGAAATGCAGGAACTATATTTAAAAGATTAATAATGAAATAAAATGATGAGAGAAAAAAAAACATAGAACAGATCATTTGTTTTTTAGTCTCTTCTTCTTCTCTGAAGTCTTCCACGAAGTTTCAGTTGCCAGTCTCTTTAAAGAAGGACTAGCCCATTCCATTTCTTCTATTTTATCCAAAATCTTATTTTTTTTGATAAACAGTAAGGCAGAGTCTAAGTCATCGAAAATTTTAGGACCATCAGGAAGGAAGATTTTAAGCTTGGCAGGAAACAGAAGGTATGTTTTAAACTGTGCTTTTTTAAGCTCCCTTATTAGTTGCAGAAAAACTTTTCTTTTAGCTATTACCATGGAAAAATAGTCATTGTCAAAATGCACAGTTGTCTCATTAATCTTAACAGGAGCTTTAGCCCAAGCAGATTTAAGAACCATCTCTTTATCAAAAGATGATAGAAATCTAACTATAACTGATCTAGGATAGTTTTTGTTAGAGTTAGTATTAGTTATAGATCTATGTGCTCTTTTGATACCAAAAGAGAATGCTTCTGGTAAGTCTAAAGTTTTAGGGAGCCATGTTGTTAAAAAAGAAGTAATATTGTTACCTTCAATATTTTCTGGCAGTCCAAAAATCCTAATGTTATTACGCCTAGATCTATTTTCCAGGTCATCCAGCTTTGTTTGTAAATGTGTATTTTGTTTCAGCAGAAACTCAGTGTTGATTTCCTCTTCTTGTATTCTATTTTCCATGTCATTCACAGCTTCTTCTATGCCTGTCATCTGGATCTTCTGTTGTTGCAGGTCTATATGTAACAAGTCTATTTGTTTTGTAGTTTTTTCTATGAAGGTGTCTATTTTAGTATCCATTTTATCCATCTTAGCAGTAAGTTGCTGGATTATAATTATCAGAGACTGAAGTTCTTTCTTGATGCTGGAGTCTTGAGAATTTGTCTTACTGGAACTCATTTCAGACTGATAAACTGACAGGAAAATTTCCAAAGTGATTTCTGACAGGAATATTGTTAAGATTTCCTTTCTTTTTTAAATATAGTTCAAGAACTATATAAAACAAACATATTTAGAAAGAAAATTACTTCAAAAATTAATTTTTTAAGTAATTAATTCCTGTCAGTGTAATGAAATTGGTGGAGCTGAAGAAATCTGCTGCTATCCTGTGTTCATCCTTGGCCACGCCCCCTGCTATTTAATTCTTGATCACCAGCCTGTAGTCAGGGCTTTGTCTATATTATTACCAAACCTGGCTGCTCAGCATTATTTTACATGGCAAAACTGTGTAGTTTTTAAGAAGTCTAGTTACACAAAAAGCATCCTTTATTTGTCTGCTGAAAAATATAAAAAATATTGAAATAGGTCTAAGGCAGCAGTTGCTAAAATGAGACACAGAGTTATCTGATGCAGTTGACTTTTAGACAGTTGTGAAAGAGTACACTTTGAAATTTCACAAAACTCTGAAATGTGAACTGATAATATTGTGCAAGCAACTAGGAAAATTAAGATAAGACCATTACATTTTCAAGACATATCTGGTACTGAGTGGCATCCTTTAAAATGCTTAATTACCAAAGAATAATTTTATTTCAAAAGATACATAAGCTTTAATATTTACTTAATATATCACAGAACCGCACTGAATATATCTTTATACAGTTTTACACTGATTTTATAAAATGCAAATTATAATGTTTGCATTTTATTCCAGAAGTAGTTTTAGCGAAACAGTCAACAGCTGAGATATAAAGAATCTAGAATTCAGAAAACATGGAAAATGTTTTTTCTGAATTATTTTTTAAACAAAGGTTAAATGTAATTGTTACATTCCAGTGAACCAATTACCCTTCCAGAAACAAGTGTCTTGTAACAAAAACACTGTAATCAGCATGAGAATTAGAGGATCACAGAGACTTGGCCAAAGTTTCCTGGATGTCCAGCCAATATATCAGTATGTGATGACTGATCAATAAAGAAATCTGGTTCTCAGTTCCTGAAGGCTAATGAGCATAGATAATATTGTGTTGATGAAAATCCTTTAAACCATAGAAATCTTCTTGATTGTCTCTATATGCCAGAAAAGTACCTTTGGTATCCACTCATAAAAGTGAAATGAGTAATTAAATAAATAAATAAAGTCCTGCACTACATGAAAGCAGACTTGCCCCCAGTCCAGATACCCCAAAACGAGGACGCACACACACACACACACACACACACACACACACACACACACACACACACACACGCACACGCACACGCACACGCACACACACACGCATACGCGCTCGCATGCATGCACGCACACACACACAAACGCACACACGGCGCACTAGATTACTCTTGTTCTTTTATTTGGTATCAAATAAGAATTTGTTGATTATTATTCCCCTGCATTTCAGATCGATCGCATATAAAATTAATATTGTGCAGTTATTTTTAAGTATAAACATTTTCAGAACTGATTGTACCTTCCCTGACACAGACTGCATCTCTATGCAGGCAGGGCTCACCATTAGAAAACAAAAATGATGATTTGTAATGTGACAAGTGTAAGCCTTTCATTGGCAGGGGTAAAAAGGAAATAAAACATGCGCAATAGCACATTGCGAATGTTAAGTAGACCACCCACAGGTTTCTGGGGACTTTCTCTTGTTTTTTGCTTATTACTGAGTGAGAACATTTAACAAAATGGTTACACATCCCACATAAAAGATATTACTTGAAATTATAAGAAAACTATACCTATGTGGGAAATTTTCTCAGCAGTCACTGTATCTAGAACTGTTGTGTGTCTTTTTTTTCATGACATCTTTGTTGCTATCTAAAGTCCAGCAACATATCTGAGGCTGCTCTCTGGAATGCCCTTCCAAATGCTCTCAGGCTTCTTAAAAACCAACAGGCATTCAAAACACATCTAAAAAATCTCTTCTCAACATCCAGACTCTGTAGCTGTACATTTCTAGGATAACTATAACATCTCTGTTTTCTTCTTCCTCTTTTAGTATACCTCTGTTTCCTTCTAACTACCATTCTGTCCTCACCCACCCCACCTTCTGCCTATGCCTCGCTTAACTCTTTTACCCCTCATTGCATTTATATCTCATAATCAGGTCAACCTTTTGTATTCCACCCTTTGTAAATAACTCAGTATTCTGACATCGAACTTATTGCATAGTTATTTAACTATATCTCTATGGAATATAATTAGTATCAGAAGCCTTACTACTATATTTATAGTTCTATCCTATCTGTTTTGACATTGTAAAATTTATTTTAATTGTATTCTGCCTGACATTGTTGATATTTTTTTGTACCACACGTACTGGAGATTTTCTCCCAGGCCTCAGCTGAAAATGGGTCTTTGTGCTTAGCAATTCTTCAGTTAGGCCACTGTGCTCATTTTGGGTATAGCATTAGTCAACTTTCTCTGTGCATTCTTGAACAGATTTTCTGCAAATGTGTTTCATGAACTAAGTGTATTCATTTTCTGAAAATATGTGGTGGTTGGGTTTTCTCATACTGTTGACTTCAGCCATTGTATCATAAAGTGTACCCATTTCCCTACCATATGAAGCATTATTGATTTTAGCCTGAATCACTGGTTATATTAAATGTAGCCAGACAATTTCAACTCTGCACAGCTGTCTTTGTGAACTTTGAGCATCATCTGTATCAATTACTGGTAGAAATGTTTGTTACATAAACAATGTATGCTATGGCTTAATTAAAATGATTCAGTATTTTCAGGCAGTATTTCTACATGTCTGGAGTTTACTCAAGCCTAATTTGCAACATACATTAATTCCGTGCATATCAGCATTGTCTGGTTGTGACTACAGCCATTAAATGTGTTCAGGAAACACAATCAATTCTGATTCAAGTATTTTGCAAATAATTTTTCTTTAACTACTGAAATTTTCTTTCCGTACTCCTGTTTCTCGATGACCCTTTACTTAACACTATCGACCTTAATGCTACACATTAATAAAATGGGTCTATATTATGGCGTTGAAACACTGTAACAGCAAATACCAAAAGGCTGACACATAGTCAGCAAAATCCATTTCCGTGATTTGCTGAATTCTTACAGAGCAAAGATGTAGTTGGCCAACTACCCAATTTTGCCCTTTTCTCCACTGTAATGCGATCTCGGAATTGGTATATTTAGTTAGGGGGGTGTGGGGGGTGAAGCCCCCACATTGGTGGATTTGGTTTAGGTAAAATTAGTTTTGTAGCATTGCAGGGCAAGTATTTGTTTGCCCAACAAGTTTTCAGCGAATAGTGGAAATGGATTTCGCTGAATACTTGTCGGCCTTTTGGTATTCACTGTTACGGTGTATCGCTGTCGTAATATGGACCCTAATAAAACACATGCCAATTATCTCAGATTGCAATTAAAACTAAAACCAAATGGGGACATTTTCTTGAGTTAAGATGATATACTTGAAGCAGGTTTTCATAAGTTTATTATTTCTACCTTTAACCACTGCAGAAATATACTACCATGTATGGCTTACTAGAAAGCACAGACTATCCACTCTAAAGGTACCAATACCAAGTCACGCTAGAATCGTCAATCTAAAGCTAATAAAATGGTAAGTGAAAGTACTGTAAATAATGAAACTCAAAACACAAGTTCTAGGTGCGATTCCAATGACCACTCGAAAACAAATATTTTAGCGCTTTTATTCACTGTTTATTCCATGAAATTCTTCAGAAAAATGTTTATCCTATCCTAACTTCCTTTTATATCAAATCATTTAAACTAAAAGGAAATGACTTAATTAACAAGCAACAATAAATTACAACAATTAACTCATAAAAGAATGCTTATTATTAAAAAAGTTGTTTTAAAAAACTTCACATAAATCAAAACATTTATATAAATATATATATATATATATATATATATATATATATATATATATATATACATACATACATGTTTGTCATAGTATTTAAATAAACATTAAATTATCTATTTAATAAAAAAAAACATTTTAAATTTATAGACTCATTGAGTCCTGGTGCATTATCCGCCCCTAAAAATAACTGCCATAGTGTTTCTTTACATTCCAAAATATTATTTAAGTCACCTTCAAACACAGCCTTCTCTATTTTTTCCCAAACAAAAAAATCAAACCTTTTGAATTCAGGACAAGTAGAAGCATGTTTTGCCAGAGAATTTGTTTTATCTTTGTTTTTAATGGCCAAATTGTGTTCATATATCCTACGTTTTAATGCTCTTATTGTTTTTCCTATATAATAATGATCACATGGCACACAATTAGCCATGTAAACTACAAATTCACTGTTATAATTATAATAATCTTTGGCCCACAATGTATAATTCAGATGACTTAAAGTAATGAAGGAATTATTACTAATAAACCTACATTGTTTGCAATTTCTGCAAGCGTATGTACGTTTCTTACTCCTGCCTGATCTCATTCTACTGCTGTCTTTCTTGTTTCCAGATTCTAACATGGACTTAATGTTAGACTCTCTCTTGTAAGTGAATCTTGGTTTAGTACCTACTGTAGCCACCAACTCTTTGTTACCTAATATGATTCTCCAATTGTTCTCTATAATTTCCTTAATATACCACATTTCATTTATTATAGGTATAGGAAAGGCAATGTTATAATTATTAGAAACAATGGTTGAAGTTTCTAACACTGGACTTACAAAAATGTCACTAGAAGATAAAATAGGGGATGCCACTCCCTTTCTCAACACCATTACTTCCTTTTCAATTTTTTTCAACTTCTTTGTAAGTCCAGTGTTAGAAACTTCAACCATTGTTTCTAGTAATTATAACATTGCCTTTCCTATACCTATAATAAATTAAATGTGGTATATTAAGGAAATTATAGAGAACAATTGGAGAATCATATTAGGTAACAAAGAGTTGGTGGCTACAGTAGGTACTAAACCAAGATTCACTTACAAGAGAGAGTCTAACATTAAGTCCATGTTAGAATCTGGAAACAAGAAAGACAGCAGTAGAATGAGATCAGGCAGGCGTAAGAAAGGTACATACGCTTGCAGAAATTGCAAACAATGTAGGTTTTTTAGTAATAATTCCTTCATTACTTTAAGTCATCTGAATTATACATTGTGGGCCAAAGATTATTATAATTGTAACAGTGAATTTGTAGTTTTCATGGCTAATTGTGTGTCATGTGATCATTATTATATAGGAAAAACAATAAGAGCATTAAAACGTAGGATATATGAACACAATTTGGCCATTAAAAACAAAGATAAAACAAATTCTCTGGCAAAACATGCTTCTACTTGTCCTGAATTCAAAAGGTTTGATGTTTTTATTTTGGAAAAAATAGAGAAGGCTGTGTTTGAAGGTGACTTAAATAATATTTTGGAATGTAAACAAACACTATGGCAGTTATTTTTAGGGGAGAATAATGCACCAGGACTCAATGAGTCTATAAATTTAAAATGTTTTTCATTAAATAGATAATTTAATATTTATTTAAATAATATAACACACACACACACACATATATATATATATATATATATATATATATATATATATATATATATAAATGTTTTGATTTATGTGAAGTTTTTTAAAACAAGTTTTTTAATAACAAGCATTCTTTTATGAGTTAATTGTTGTAATTTATTGTTGCTTGTTAATGAAGTCATTTCCTGTTAGTTTAAATGATTTGATATAAAAGGAAGTTAGGGTAGGATAAACTTTTTTCTGGAGAAATTCACGGAATAAACAGTGAATGAAAGCGCTAAAATATTTATTTTCGAGTGGTCATTGGAATCGCACCTAGAACTTGTGTTTTGAGTTTTGTTCCCTAGTTGGTCACAGCGTTCATTTTATTACTGTAAATAATGGCTTATTATTTAATATTCAAAAATCAATGCAAATTTTGTGAGAGACTTTAGTCACTGAGCTGTTTTAAGTTATAACTTCTGGCAGAGCAGCCTTACATGACCAGCTGTCAATTGTCTTCAGAACTGGTTTAGTATTCTAAGAGGAGAAGTCCACATTATAACCGAAGAACTATGTAAGACTAATCACTTCATACTTGAGGACGCTACAGTTGTCAGCACTGCATCACAGGATGTCTAGTATTTGTAATGAGCAAGAAACTGTCATTCATTTCCTAGTTATGACGATCAATGAAAAGCTTAATCTCACCACATATTAAATAAGTCATCTTTAAGGAGGTTGGCCTTGTTAAAAGCAATAGTAAGTCTATGCTACATTCACAACTGAATCCTCCAACTTGGGAACTTGCATCAAAATATAAAATTATATCAAGGGAACATTGTGTAGGTCTCTGAGATCATTCATTCAACAAGCTGATTCCAATGCTTCACAAATAGGAACAGTCTTTATTCAAGAGTCCACAGAAGTTAATTAGTGCTATGAAAATACTGCACAGGGGACCACAGATGTTTACTAGTGCCATAAAAATACTACACTGGGGACCACAGATATTTACTAGTGCTATGAAAATTGTATACAGGGGATCAGAGATGTCTATTAATGCTATGAAAATACTACATAGGGGACCACAGATGTTTACTAATGCTGTCAAGGGACATTCTAGTGCTACGAAAATACTACACAGTGAACCACAGATATTTACTAGTACTATGAAAATAGTATACGGGGGACTATGAGTGTTTACTAGTGCTATGAGAATACTACACTGGGAACCACAGTACTAGTAGAACATAAATACTATGCAGGGGACCACACATCTGATCCCACACAAACCTGTAAAATATGTATTGTTTTCACTAAACGTTCTTTTCAACCTCATCAGTCCTGTGCAATACCATTTTTCAGCTGTTACAGCCTTCATTCACTGCCCCCTCACAAGTACAATAATATATGTTTGCTCCTCCAACACCTTTTATTGCACTTATTGTAGTCTCTTTATTGCAACTTCCATATTTTTTAATTTTGGGTTTGACAATCATTAGATCAACAGACAGACTTCTGTTATCTTTAATAACTAGTCAGTCTTTTCTTCCATCAGTTTTGCAGCATGAAACGTTTCCCTGCTCTGACACTTTTTTGTAAACCGCTTTATTGTGAATAACATTCAGTGCACATAAAGTATAACAAAGTTACATCCATGTACACTTATGAGAACATTGAAACCTACAGAACTATAACAGATAGCTGTAACACAAATCTGCAACATGCCTATTGGATGGTAATATGCCATAGACATTAAACAAGCAATTCCTATGTAGACAGAAAGAATACAGTAAATACAGTTGAACTCACCGCACTCCCAGTGCTGCCTGAGGGCTACACACAATCTATTAACATATATAAATAGAACAGAGTTGATACAGTCTGGAATATCTCACCATCATTTAAAATTAGGAATTCAGTGATCAGTTGTGTATGCAACAATCATTGGTTTTCACTGCAGGTATAGTCAGCATGTGGAAGGGTGAAGACCTAAAATCCAAAGTCTGATCTCTACCCTAGGAGGTATAAATTTTTATGATGCAAACTCAGGGTGGCTGTGCTGTTGAGCTAAGTGGGCATACCAACAACATGTGAAAATAGTCGGCACTGTCTTGACCACATCTTCAACAACTTCCATCCCACTTCCTGCACATAAGTGTGTGGGAGGGGGTGAGGTGCCAGAAGTATAATTTCTTAAAATGTGTGAAACACAGGGGATATGCTGCATTCCTTTGCTTTGAATCTACTGTAAAAGAGATCCAAACTTTAGGGCCCACTAGAGTCTATCCACTTTAACACTTTAAAGCCCCTTTGGCTATAGCTGTCCAGGATTGTATAGGATCCTGACAGTAGTCCCAGGACAGGTTCCCTGTGCTTGGTACTGATTACCAGCTCATCTAATGCCTCTTCCCCAGACATAATAACCCAAGAAGGCCCCTGAAATGACTAGCCAGCTGAGGATTTTGCATCCAGGGTAGTTTAATGTTATTATGTTCACAGCCACAAACCACCAGAGAATGCAGGACATTGCCTTTAGGGAAATATATCAGTCCATAAAATAGTATCACATCTTATCCAGCCATACAAGAAAAATGGGTGTATCATTGACTGAGAAACTATATTTTTTAAACACATTTTCTGAATCATGATTTGTGACAGACAAATTTACATTTACACAAAAGTCATCAAACTGTATTAAATTAACATTAACAAGCATTATACTTCACATATATTGCAATATATCATAACATAAACAACATTAAATAAATTATTCAATTCCTGCCCCTTTTTTTAAACAAACAACTTCTTTATTACACCATCACTAATGACATAAGCAATCATATATTTATATAAAGGAAAATGAGCCACACAGACACAATTCTAGCTGTAAGCATTCTACATCACAAACCATACTAATACACTGCCAATTGCAAACATTATACATCACTTATAATCTACCCAATCATTTTCAGTCAAACATTACATAGCTCATTTAAGTCCTGCCTTCTTTTAAACCTCATTCCTCCCCTGTATGTATTGTTCTCACAATTCCCTTTTTTTTCCTATGCAGTTTGCTCCTCCCCTTTTCTAAAGATCTCAGTTCTATTTTTTTTTTCTGTTACTATATTCACTATTTCTAATATAGTTGGTTTAGATTTTTATTTCCATTTTCTAGTAATTGCTTTTTTTTCAGCCACCATAATTAGACACAGGAAGGCCTTACCATGTCTAGTCAATTCCGATTCTATATCATAGCTCAGAAAAGTCATCTCCCTCGTCACACCTTTTGCTTGGAAATGTTTACATAGATATTTTCATGCCCCGTGTAGACTTCAGGAAATGCTTCCTAAGGTAGACAGCAAATGCTGCAGGTGTGATGGGAAGAAAGAGGTACTTGGGAACATAGTTTCTGGGAATGCGGTGGGTTGGCAAACTTTTAGGATCCCCTGTGGATGCACTGACTGTGAAACTATAATAGCTCATATCCTCTTCCAAAGCGACCTATCAGTGTGACATGTAATGGTCTTAGTCAGAATTTTACTTATTTTAACAATGTTTCACCAAGATAGATATTTAATTTCAGGTTGGGATGTTGAAGGTTCTTGTGTGTGGTCTTTGAAGTTTTAGGCAGTGGGGTTGTTGCCCTTCCCTGAAGAGTACATAGTCCAATTAGTTAAGTCCAGTAGGTTGTGCAAAAAAATCACAAATGAGCCTTCAAGTTGGTAAAAAGGTCTTTATTGATTTATCTTCTTCAGCAGGGCAAATGAGCACTGTGTGATTAGTGATAATAAGTAATACATGGTCCTAAACATGTATTTGCTTTCCTTGAATTATGTTCTAAAGCTTAAAAATCATATTTTAAGTGCACAAAGGATTAATTAACCTTAATTTAACATGGGTAAAAGCCCCACATTGTGACAGTTATTTTTCCTCTGACCAAGTCAAAGGCGTCAACCTTTTCTTTTGTTACTTGAGCTTTGTTAGTACCCACGATTTGGAACTGGAAGCCCTTTGGTAACTGTCACAAAAAAGATGCGATCAGTATGAGGTGGATCAGTTTTGCTGTGATCTGTCTACTCCTTTACATATGCATGCACATATTCACACACACACAGACACACACACACACACACACACACACACACACACACACACACACACATACACACACACACAGTCATCTTGATCACTGCATGACATAACACAAAATGAGAAGCATTTCACATGTGCATCTAAATACATTTGTTTCAAAAACAACAACAGAAAACAACATTTAACATATGACAAGTAATACACTGAAATCTTATTTTTCTGTTCATGTGCAGTTTTACTGTGAAATCACCAAGAATCAAAGAAGATAAATTAATTCAATCATAGGTTTGGTACTTTGTTAATGACCTGACTTTGTCACTTGGATAAAAATACAGAAACCTAAAAAGGATAGTGCTCCACCTGAATAAAGATGCAGCTTCATTACAGTTTAACAACACTGAAGTGTCTAATAATAATAATAATAAAACTTGTACAGATACTTTAGCACCATACAGAAAGGTGATAATTAAAAAGAATGATCAAACTTTGATTAATGAATGCTGAATCATATAAGGGTGGAATTAATCTGCTTTAAACAGTTTTGGAAATATGATTCTCCCAAATTAAGAATATGTTAAAATAAAATTATAAGATGACACTACAAAATAATTAAAGTAGAAAAATATAACAGGCAACCAGACAAATCAGTTTTAAATATTTGTGAACACTGATTTATTATGGATTGTAATTAATACCAAATTAATCAAGGATGGAGGATACAGTCCACTAATTCTGTTGAGAAATGACTGCATGACAGACTATCCTAAATTAGGAGTTCATGCGCTGAATAACATGGTTTTAAGTTATCCTGAGCATCTTGTTCATTTTCTTATGGCAAGTAATATTAATTTTGAAAATAATGAGATTATCAGGATTTCTTCTGCAATTGTGGCCAATGTTCACGTTCTCTCTCTCTCTCTATGTATATTTGTGTGTGTGTGTGTGTGTGTGTGTGTGTGTGTGTGTGTGTGTGTGTGTGTGTGTGTGTGTGTGTGTGTGTTAATTCACATACTTCCTATTGTTGTGCTTTTATTTACAAATGTCATAATTTTGGCACTGTGCGATTCATCATTACTTACTTATAATTTGTATATTTTAAATACTAAATTTCCTTAGCAGTGGAATATTTTCAGGTTTCATCATATTTGGAGAAAGAGAGTGTGAAGTTTAATGAAAGCTATTTTCATTTTATAGATGGTTGTGGGGTTTGTGTAGTTAATTTATAAGCAATGTATTTCTTATTTTTTTAATAGAATGGCATTTTGCCAAAGGAACAATTGGATATCTTCCTAAACATGGCACAGAATTCCTTTAGGGAATTCATTATTAATTTTGGCTGTGATCAGTTAGATAATCAGTACTCAAAATTACTTTAATTATAATTTTCACTTAAGTGTAAATGCTGTTTGCTATAGATTATCCCTGGAATATATTAACAAACATGTACATGCCATACTAAAGCCTGCTTGATTAGTCATCTTTGCCCAATGAGTATTGTTCATTGAATATGCAAGATGCCAAGCAACACTGCATGTTGAGCAGCACCTGTTCATGGTCAGAACACCTACTAGCAGCCACATTGAGGTGCAGATGGGCTGGACCCCACAAAATAAACTCCAGGCTGTAAATAAGCTCATTATTAGTAAGTGAGAACATGAGGACCTCAACATACAAGGCAAGGGCATCCTGAATTATGTAATTAAGAGGCAGGTGGAGCTTAACAAGAAATGTGTAGTTACATATAAATATCACACAACATACCAACACATGCTTGACTAACTTATTCTAAAGCACAAAAATGCAACCTTCCTAATTAACAAATACATTGTAGGATATAATGATGTCCCTCTAACCAGGCTGAACAAGTAGAAGATAACTGTTAGTTGCCTATCTGGAGCCAAGATCCATCAAATTATGTACAAATTATTGTACCACAGGTACCAGAATGATTCCTTCGTAGTCCACATAGGTGTAGATGGCCTGAGATGTACCTCTTTGGACTATATGAAAAGAGACATTATAGAACTCTTGGACTATGTGTTTCAGGTTAGTATGAGCCTTGCTTTGAAAAGCATATTACCTTCACTGGGAATGATACCATAATATAAACAAAACATGATTTTAACAATTAGCTGAGTTTCTGGTGTCATTCTAAGAGGCTACAATATTTGTCAGTATGGGAGAACATAGTTAACAAATCATGTTGCTTTGCCAGTGATGGTCTTAGCTGTCCTCTCTAATCTTCCAAATACTGGCATGAACTTTATCCAGTATGCAAAAAATATATTGGCTCAGGGAACACCATGGTAGAAAGTTATATCAAGCTTTTAATAACACATAATTTAGTTTTTGCACTCACATGCTTTATCAAGTGTTTAGAATCTAAAAGAGAAAAAAAAAATTAAGCAGATCTTTTGAGTCATATGATCTCTGAAAACCAATAAGAATGCTATTAAAAATCAAAATTATTTATTTATTTATTATTTATTCCAGTTTGATTAACGGGGAGGTCGACTGGGCTACGGGGCCCATTTTCAGTGGAGGCCCGGGGAGAAAAGCTCCACAGGACAAAGTTTATTAACATACACAATTTTTCAAAGATAGTAAAAAATACATACGGTAGGGTTCATTCTACAAGAAATAAACAATCAATACATTTTCAATTTGGTTCAAGAGATAAATGAGAATACAGTATAATAGCTAGAAGTAATATTTAGTTATGAGTACAAATTAGCAATTGAGAGTGGGGTTAGGAAGGTGAGAGATTACCCAGGAGTGAAGGGGGAGGAGAGTTTGAGAGGTAAGGGTGGAAAAGTGCAGTTGCATTTCCTGTTTAGGTAGAGGTAGGAATGAAGATGAGATTTGAAGTTATTGTGGTTGTTGCAGGTCCTTAGAAAGGAGGGCAGAGCATTCCATTTTTTTGCTAGGGTAAAGGATAAGAGAAGCTGGCCAGCAGGGCATTTAGGGTTATGAATGGTGATCAGGTTTTGATGAGAAGATCTAAGGGGTCTGAGGGGGGAATACGGTTGCAGTATGTTGGATAGTGCAGGGCAGTTTGAGGGTTGGAATAATAATTTGTGGACTGTGGTTAATTGGTGAAAGTCTAGTAGGTTGGACAGTTCAAGCCAGTTTAAGGAGTGAAGGTAATTGCAATGGTGAGAGGAGGATTTGGCACTGGTGGCAAATCTGGAGATTTTGTTGTAGCATATTTCCAGTTTGGAGGTAAGTGTGGAAGATAAGATAGTGGGCAGGGGAGAGCCATACATGAGAGAGGGAAGGAGTTAGTCAGGAGGAAGGAGAGAGGAAGTGGTTGTTTCTGTAAAGTAGGCCAAGTTTTATGTGAGTTTTTTTTATGTTTAGCTGGATATGGGACTTAAATTTTAGCTGAATGTCAGTTGACACCGAGAAGTTTGGCAGAGGGTACGATCTCTATTGGGGAGTTGTTAAGGCTGGTAATATGAAGAGAGTTTTCATCAAGAGGGGATGATTTAGAGGGGGAGAATAGAAGGATCTTGGTTTTATTGGCATTAAGAGAGAGGTGATTTAGGAGCATCCAGTTTTCAGTGGTAGTGAAGGCATTTTGAGTCAGAGATTGGAGCTCTGATAGGTTAGTGGCACAGCAAATCAAAGTGGAATCGTCAGCGTATTGTACAATTTTGGTGTTAGGAATGGCTTTATGGAAGTCATTAATAAAGATATTGAATAGCAAAGGGCCTAGTATGGAACCTTGGGGTACTCCAGTGGGAGTAGGAAGGAAAGAGGACGTGGCTTGGCCCCATTACACTGCTTGAGACCTGTTTGAAAGATAGCTGGAGAACCAAGAATGTTTTTTTTTGGGAAAGGTTAAGATTAGAGAGATGATTTAGAAGGTGGGTATGGGAGATGGTATCAAAAGCTTTGGATAGGTCCAGCAGGACAGAAGATACCAAATTACCAGTGTCATGGGCTGAATTGACAGAATGTAAGAAGGAGAGAAGGGCAGAGTTAGTACTGTGTCCTGGGTGGAAGCCGTGTTGGGTAGGGGAGAGTAGCTGGTATTCGGTAAGGCATGTTAAGAGCTGCAGATGGATACATTTTTCAAGAATTTTGGAGATGGGGAGAGGTTAGCTATGGGGCAGAAGTTGGAGACATTACAATTTTTGCCACCCTTGTGAAGTGGAAGAATATATGCAGTTCCCCATAGTTTGGGAATGAAAGATTCAAGTAGAGATCTATTGATCAGGATGCTGATAGGCAGAGTAATAGCATCTGAAGCTATTTTTAAGGAGGATGGAATGCTGTCAGGGGCATTGGAGCAAGGCTTTAGTTTGTAAAGGAGTTTCTTTATTAGACTGGTGGAGATGGGTTTAAGTTCAAATTTAGGGTGGGAAGGGGAGGGAGGGGAAGATTGGGCAGGGAGGGGAGGAGGGTTATTATTGGTAAAGGTCTTAGTAAGCTCAGCTATGGAAGAGGTGAAGAAGGTATTGAATAGTGAGGCAATTTCTGTGTCAGATTTGCTGGTGTCAGGACAGGGGTTGATTTTTGTTCCTGGCCTGAGGAGGGAATTAATAGAGTTCCAGAATTGTTTGGGATTTTTAGCATGATTTTCTTGTAGTTTGACGTGGTAAGACTTTTTGTCTCTAATGACTTGTTTTTTGGCTAGGTTTCTCAACTGTTTATATTTTAGTAATGTTTCAGGTTGTTTAAAGCGGTTTTATCCCTTTGTAGCATAATGTTTTTTGTGTCTTTGGCGAGCCATTGAGAGGTTTTAGTTTAACTCTTTTAGTTCTTATTGTGATAAATCTAAATAACCAGATAAAATGCATACAAAACTATATAAAAATACATAAATGTGAAAATAGTAAATTGTGACACCCACATGTTCACCAAAATTTCGTTAAAGGTCTTGATTTAAAAATAGGTTTTAAATTGCAGTATATGTTCCATTAATCCAGGTGTATTCCTTTTTTATTGTATATAGACTTTCATCTCCCCCTCTTAAATTGTTCCTCACTACTTCCAGAATATTCAATTTAAATGTATGTACATGACCTAATTCTCTACATGCTTATGTAATACTCTGGTCGCAATATAGCTTCATATATCAGAAAGATGTTCATATATGCAATTCTTTAACTACCTACTACTTTTTACAACATAGAATGCTGTACATTTAATGCAATGTGACAATGTGGGATATTGCCAGCTATGCCAGGAGAAGTAGGGCAGTGGATGTGTAACATAAGCCACTACAGCTAGCTGGAGTTTTGTAAAGGATTATATGCCATTTGTATATCAAACTGATTTGTACAGATGCTTGTGTTGAAAAATGTATTTGTAAAACTGCTTGTGTTAAAATGTACCAATAATGTGCCCTGCTGGGCAAAAATAGAACTATACATGCACTTATAACTGTTCAAATGTATATATTTTAACAGAGGATACTGGAAGAGAAGAGGTTAATCTCAATCCACCTAACTTTGAAACTTGTCTGAAATTAAATTACCTGGCTTAGGACATAAAGATTGTATATTACAGCTCTCAATGCAGCCAGAGACAAAATGTCTGTACTGGGAAACTTTCTGTATTGGGTCTGGGGTGACATAATTACTTTCTGGAAGGATGGAGGACTGAAATTGTTTTATGACTTCCAGAAGCTGCAACAGATCTGACACGTGCTAAATCTTGGCAGTTTCTAGCAATGGGGGGAGCATGGGAACTAGAAGTCCGATGACCAGATATATGTGATGTCATTCAGCAATCTAGGACAAAAAATATGTTTAATACTAGAGGAGACTGAAGTCTCATTGCAGTCTGTTTTTGGAACCTGGCAGAGAAGGACCCCTACCTACTTCATCTTTCCTGGCTCTCGTAAGTGAACCAGGGATTAATAGTTCTTAAATCAGTCAGGAAAATATAGTAAGATTAGTTAAGTACTGTTTTTCTGTATTGGTGTAAATCAATTCATCTGTGTTATTTTAATACTTCCTGTGATGAAACTGTGGTGTTTACTGTAAATATTTAGTATTTTTATATTTATTTATTATTAAATATACTTAAACTTTTCATTGTGGCTGGTCTTTGGAGAATATTTTAATCTCTTATATATATATTTGGTGACAGCTCTGGCTGCTTCTGATAGCCTTGCTGTTGGTCAAATTAGCATTTATATTAATATTAATTTTAGTCAGTAAAATTGGATACCCTTGCAAGACCCTTAGATTATTTGACTTTGGAGTGCTGGTGGTGGTGTAACTACCTTATAGTCGGGGCAGCATAGCTAGTAAATCTTTGCCAGACTATCCCAGGTGTGTGTGAGTGTGTGTGTGTGTGTGTGTGTGTGTGTGTGTGTGTGTGTGTGTGTGTGTGTGTGTGTGTGTGTGTGTGTGTGTGTGTGTGTGCATGCATGCGTGCGTGTGTGTGTGTGTGTGTGTGTGAAAATCAAATCTCAAAGTGTGTGTGTGACAACTGTTTGGACTGGGACATGAAGCACTGGTTTCACATAGAGGGTGCTGAATTACTTGGCTTGAACACTCGGCTGAGGTCTCAACTCTATAATTGTGCCAGTGGCGAGTCTTACTAGGGACCTGGAGGGAGACAGAGGAATTCAGATTCTGGACTGAGTGTCCTTGTGTGCTCTTAAGGGAAATTGTGCTTGATGCAGAGAGATACATCTGGAAATACTGGGAGTATCCATTTTTGTTCCAAGTGAACATCATTCTCCAGTGTCAGTGGTGAGGATTCAAGCTCCTAAATTACTGGCTCAGAGTGGGGACATCACTTGCAACTAGCAAAATAAGTTATAGTTTTAGTTTTACAGGTTGTCACATTTGTAAAATATATTCTGTTTTTGTTATAGGATTTGTAAGAAGTCAGATGCTATACACATCCATCCATGTGCCTATACCACCAATTTCTCTCTTTTTCAATTCTCTGTTCCTTATAGTTTAACATCTTTTTCATATTTATAGACCTTTTAAATACATGCCTGAATTTATTTTAGATAGCCCATCAAATGATCTTAAAATACCCCAATACTTTATATATACATTAACTATATATCTAGTATGTAGATTATATATCATAAGGATAGTCAAATTATATTCTTTATCTTCCCTTCATTTAGTATTAATATCTTCATTGGCTACCACATCACCAACATACTCAAGTTCTCACACTTGTTCTTTGTGCTTTCACAGTAGAAGTCTTTCTGAATGGAATATTTGCAGAAGTTATGCAAGCGAAGCATGTCACACTACAAACAAATGTCTGCAAGAAAGAAAGAGTGTTCTTCCATTTCTTTTTTGAGCATTACTCACTTTTGATGCATTTGTAATATGATTGCATCATTATTTATAATACATTTGAATATTTCTGTTTGTATACTTAGGTTATATATATTTTATGTTACTTATAAACACTTTTTACTCAGAGGCACAGTTATCTTTTAAGGTATTTTAATAGAGGTGATATAAAGGTTAACTCCCAAGTCAGTAAATGTAATAAAAACTTTGCTGTAAGCCTAATCTCTCTGACTCACCCTCTGTAAGTGTAATTACCACTAGTAGGACTATTATACACTTAATTAGTTGTGCACTACTGCTAAGTGACACTTGAAAGACATTAGCTAGTGACAGTTCTGAACATTCACTCTTCTGCTGTTTGGGTGTAGGTACTCACATCAAGTTTACCTACCCGGCACCTTGAGCAGATTGAGTGATTCAGATAGATAATCATCTACACCTGATTTATTTATTATGTGTCCAGAGGGATTAATCTACATGATATAAGCACAACCTGGGGCTAAGGAAATTCTATCATACCAGGGGAAACTGCTTGGATTCCCCAACTGCTTCAAAACTAAAATATTGACTGCTTGGATTTCCCAAGTACTTCAAAATTAAAATATCACCGTTTGGCTGATTTGACTTGCTGCATTTAATTTTTTGGGAGAAATGTCTTACAATTCCTGCCAAAGTACATTATGTCCTTTAAAAGTTTTGCTTACAATATGATTTTTTCATATGTTTTACTAGAAATTTGAATCTTTAAATATACCTTACTTCTGCTTCACTGGTTTCTGGAAGCATTTCCATGAGGATGTGTATACATTTCTTACTTGAGAAGTGAGGTAAGTTAAAGTGACAATTCTGACAAATGTTCCATGGTAAGTGTGTTGCATATGCCTGAAATAACTTTTTATTCCATTATGAAGAGTTGTGTTATTGCCATTGGATTGCTGGGGGAGGGTTAATGTAGGAGGTCTTGCATTTAATTACATAATTGAGTGCTTTCTGCACTTTTTGCAAAGTTCTTTTTGTAACAAATTTAACAGTTTCTATTATGATCATTGGGTTGTATTACATACAAAACGTGTGTTCTGTCTACATTTCATTAGGACTGTTGATACATGTCAGACTTTAGAAGCTTATTTTAGGTTAAGGTGTTATTTATACACTTGTTTCATTGCTAATGGTGTTCTACATTCCAGGCATAACTAAATTTCTTTCCCTTTATTTAGTTTTTGGAGGGGATGGGGATTTTACAGGTATGTGTTAGATAGCTGCATTCGTATAATTCATTATTAAACTTGTTTAATGATGATGCCTGATTAACAGTATTTGTTTTCTGCCTATTGTAGATCAGCTTGTTGCACATAGCCCCTTTTGGTTTGTCTGATAGCATATTTTTTTAATTCAGTACATTGATATGGCAACTAAACTACCCATGCCATATAAACCTGCATTTTCAGATGTTGAGAAAGAAGTTATAGTGCAGGCCTCCCAACTACATGGCTCAAGCATCTTAGTGAAAAACTTAGCAAACACACCCTTCCATGACTGTGCCTGTTGGTAGGTAATCAGTGATGTGAATGCTGTGGGTGGCCATGGCCATGCCTTTAAGGCTAACAGTTATTGTGATGGTGATATGATTAAAAATGTGACAAATTGAACCAGGGCTCTTGTACAGGAATGGAGAGGTACTGGGGCTAGAACCACCATTCACTGAGACTGAGGAGTTCCTGTCAACTGTAAGGAATCCAGGCAGTTCAGTGGAGATGTGCAGTGCTGTGATGGATATGGAGGCAGAGGTGGAAGACAGCCATATGGTGTCTACTGCTGATGTGCTGATGTTGCAGGTATGCGCTCTCTCTCTCTCTCTATATATATATATATATATATATATATATATATATATATACTTAGGTTAAAGGTATAATATACTTAGGTTAAAGGTATAATGGTGTCTACTCGTGATGTTCCATATATATATATATATATATATATATATATATATATATATCTATATATATATATATATATATATATATATATATATATATATATATATATATATATATATATATATATATATATATAAAATTAGGTTAAAATTAGAATAGTTATGTTTCAGTGGGTTTCTATCTAATGTTTATCTTTGTCTAGGTACATGTATTGAGGTTCCATGGCCACCTGTGCAAGGTATTGGCTTACCTGTTTAATTTTCTTCATTTATATACTGATCTTTACATACCATATGATTGAACATTTGTTCTTGTGCTTGGACTTTTTTTCTGTTTTATTGGTTTAGTCACAGGTGAGCTGTCACTGGCATTATGGCAATCCTATCAACTGATGTTGGATTAATGATGACAGCAGTGATTAACAAGCGCAGTCTGAGGTTGCAGAGGATATGTCTGACACTGAGGTTGTGGCTCCCCCATCTACTCCACAGAAGGGAGCCATCAGAAATAGGGCAGGTTGAGGGTGACCTGGTTAATCAGGGTGGTGTGGTGATCCCAGCTGCAGAGCTGGCATAGTCTCCTCCTAGCCATCATAAGTGTGATATACCACACAAGGATATTGGTAGAAGTGCTCAGAAGAGGCATGCTTTCTGACCTCCCCCTGATGTTGGTGTGCCAGTAGGTTCCACACAATATATGTGTACAGCTATCATGGAAACACAAGAAATTTCCACCAGGGCCATAGAATAGAATGAGTACTACATGTTGTTCATTCTGACATGTGAGACTGCATGAACTGTGTGTGTGAGTCCTAAAAACAGATGAATTGCACACTGGATCATGCACTGTCTGTTATGGAATGTCTGCTGGGGAAGGGCCAGCATCCACATGGCTGAAGAGCTGTTACATTGTGAGATATTAGCCAATGTGGCCAAGCCATATCCTCCTCCTGTAGTAGCACTACTTCTACTGCTCTTTCAGTGATTGAGGTGTCCACATCCACACATGGTAAACCACATAATCATTAGTTGTGGATGTATTCATGATAACAGCTGATTCAGCAGACATTGTTCACATTCAGGTAGCACCTCAACATCTAGCCAGGGTCATGGAACTAGAAGTGCAACTCCTAGAAGAGGTAGTTCATATGGTTGTGAGTTGTAGCAGTGAACTAAATCCTCCACTATGCACTGCTGGCATCTGCCCAGGATGCCAGGTAGTAGTGCTAGCTGATGGTTCTGTATCTGGCTATTCATTTGCATCTGCTGGCCCATTTGACCCAGCCTGTGATACAGGGAACTGCAGTCCTTGGCCTTGTTCTCCATGCTGTGACTGTTTCCTAACAATAATATTATGTAATATGACATAGACTGTCAGTATTTTGGCGGAAGTGACCGGGTTATACTGCAGAGCACCTCCACATGTATCTAGACATTGGGAAAGTGACTTGAGCAATTCAAACACATGCTCTATAATATTTCTCATCTGAGCGTCTGCATAATTGTACCCTTTCTTAGTGGGGATGTATGGGTTTCTCATAGGTGTCATGAGCCAAGGTTCCAGTGTATAACCTGCAACCCACTAGCTGTCCTTGTGGGAAACCTCCCCTAAAAATCCTTTGGTACAGGTCAGAGGTTTGCCATAAGTAGGAGTCATGGAAACTGACAGAATTATCTGCACACACTTTACAGACCACCTGACAGTGGATAGAGTGATAGCCTTTTATATTTATGTACATCTTTCCCTGTGCATCATTCTATATGTGCACAGTCTAGGCCCCCCAGAACCTCAGATAAATGTGCTATGGTATAGAAGTGTGCATGGTGGTATCTCTCTTCTCTGTGATATGTGGAAATCAGATATGCTCCGTTATATGTTTCAGCAATGGACTGAGAAATTAGTGGAGTTTTCTTGGAGCAGAGGTCTATGAGACCCCCAGTGTGTCTCCTGTGGGTCTCTGAAATGTGCCTCTAGCTAATACACATAATGATCCACGTACCTTGATTTCCACTCAGATGGATTCTCCATAATTCCCTCAGGGCCTTAGATGAGGATGCAGATGTTGACTATCTTCCCTGTCCACCATGTAGTGGTCAAGTATTTCTCTGTCTCATGAAGTCCATGCCAGGCTAAACTCTATGCCTTCTAGGTCTAGGTCTGGCAGCAGCACGAGCACCTGGTGTAAAGCCTGTTGCATGTACAGATAAGTGATGACAGCAGCAACTGCTAACATTAGCTAGTGTCCTCCAGGCTGTATTCCAAAGAGTGTTGGAATTCAGCACTAAAGGGATTGTGGCATACTACTACGCATTTTATGCATTCCTGAGTCACGCCTCCATGATTATTTGCTTCAGTAGTATATAATTCGGATCCTTATTCCTTCATTAGCATATTCTGCCATTTACCCTTATTTTGCAGTCAGCCACAATGTGTAGAGCTGTTTACTGAATCACAAACAGCTCACACATCACTGCTTGCTACATGCATGAGCTTTGCATAACATATAGGTGATCATGAATCCATCTGTATATATTTTTGTCTTATAATGTAATGGTCGCACAGGTACTTTAGCCAACTAGTCTTCCAGTTAGTTAAATGTCTTATCATACTGAAAAATAGTCACTAATATAAAATCCACATTAGTGCGCATAAAATAGCTGCAGATGTATCCTGACGAGACCACTTTCATTAGATTTTTTAAGAACTTTTCTAGTCTGTGAAGTGATACATCATTAACTGCACTATGCTTTTGGCTGTGGATGTTAGCCTGACTCCTCCATTTCTTTTGCCAGATTAAGATCATATGTAATTCAGAGATATTTAGTCAGTGTTATGGCTAAATGCATGGCATGAAATCTTACCAAGGGATAGTCAACAATTGTAAGGGTGTTGATGCCTGGCAACCTAGAGTGTTTTCACAGCTATTATTAATAGAAACTATTCTTTTGTTTCCATTCAGGTTATGCTCATGCAAAATATTTATACCAGCCTGAGTTTGAGTAATAACAGTACTTCATATAATAATATTCCAACAATGTTACAACAACATAGGTACATCCAGCCAAAAATCTGGACACTTGTTGTTTGTCTTTTGGCTTTTTCCCGGTAAGGGGACGCCACAGCAGAACTCCGATCCGCTAATGATTGGCAGTAGATTTTTATGAAATGCCGAGGTGCCAGCTCGATGCCCAACCTTCAACAAAGGCACGTCCATTTACATATGCATGTCTTTCGAATGCTACTCAACCGCGGGGAGGACATGCAGACTCCATACAGAAGGCACTCCCAAGCCAAGCCGAGAATCGAACAGGAGAACCTCTTGCTGTGAGGTTACAATGCTACTGCCATACCACCGTGGCAAAATTTGAATACCAAATAGTTTGTAGCTTTTCCCATTTCTTATAGGATTGTGGGATACTAATCAGAAACACTGGTGGGATACTGATCAGAAACACTGGTGGGATACAGATCAGAAACACAAGTTTAAAAAATGAGTATCAAAAATATAAGCACATTATCTAATAAACAGTGTAAAATCTGTAGGATTTAACAAATGATACTACAAAATCTACTTCACAATGTAATTTATTTTTGCTTTTGATAAAGGATAAATGTAACATACGGGTTTCATCTCTTTGAATTATTGGTATGATGACAATACTGGGCATTTAATCTGTGCTCTTGTGTACTAAAGAAATTCAAAATTGTGACAGAAGGGGAAATTCAGGAAAAACACACGAAGGGGTAAAGCAAGCCAGAAAACAAATGCTTAACTCCAAAACCTGTCCAGTTGAGAGGTTTATGACACTTGCAAGAAGGAAGCAGAATCAGTTATAGAATTTCCATGGTCTGATAAATTATATAATTGATCACCTTTAGGTGATGATATTAATCCATCTGCTTTAGTATTACTTGATTTGAAAATGGCTATAATTACTCTGCTCCATTATGCCATCATACATTTGCTCATGCAGAGACCTTACTGTTTTCTTTTTTTGCATGGCATAGTTTTAATCATCTGCCCCTTTCCATTGTGACCTCAGTCAGTACATGCTCAGTGTGAAATGAATAATCCACTGAACAACCATTCAGTGTACCATCTGTTTTGTGGTACATCTACAAGAAACAGCAAGGATGGCAGTCATGGAATTAAAGTGGAGCAGAAAGGCAGGATATACAATTCTGCAATGAGTTTGTCCTACAAAGTGGTAGCACTGTTAGCATTCTTAAGAGGGCTGAGCGATGTGAGGGCACAGGGGACTGCCACCTGAAGGGCAGTAGGTACAATAGGACAGAGCACATTAGTTTGTTTACCAGAGGCGCTGGAAGATGTTGAAGAGTGGGGGTTGGAGGGTGAGAGGGTCACTTAGTGATCTAAAAAGGGCAATTTTTTTTAAAACTATTTACTACTACAACATAGGTTCACTTGGAGGACATTTTAAGCTTAGCCAATTTCCCTTTTGGTGCTTGGATTAATATTTCCTGATGTGATCATAGTAATATGATAAGATAATTTGATGGGACTCATGTAAGGGATGCAGCATTTAGGAACTGCCTCTATCCATTACTGGCACGAGGGGCAATCCTGGAGTACATTTTCTATTACCCATCCTTAGATCCAAGTTGCATTTGAATATGGACAGGGATGAGCTTTGTTTTACTTGAATGCATAGTCTGTTCTGGAACAGTGGTAGCCTCTGTGATATATATCCATCTCTCTACAACATTCAGTTTAGATACCTGGACTGAGTATTTCTGATGCCATTTAACTTGTTGATGTTCAGTAGGTCCATCTGTATTAGGTTGGATGATGCCTTGTATGCCAGACATGTCACTTCTAAGCACTCTTTAGGATACTGAGTATATTGATAAATCTTTAAGGTGGTCCATGCAAAACCTATTGTTTAGGGCTTGTATCCTTTTAGTAAGGTATCTCTGTTGGTATTCCAATTATTGCATGGGTCTGGACAGATACATGCCAAAGTGGGCATTATACAAAATGATTGACCTAATGAGGGCTTTGTAAAGGGGGGACAATAACATCTCTAGATCTAGCCAAAATCAATTTGTTTAGAAGACGTGCAATACAGAAAGACTTTCTTATGACTCTGGGCACATGTTGGTCAAAAGTTAGGTCACTGTACACACAAGTTCCCAAATGCCAATCAACTGGGTTAGTTCTCAGGGGGCATTGTCAATTTGACATTCCCTGGAGTAGATGACTTTCCAAAGGCTACAATAATGTATTTCATGGAGTTTAGTTTCAATTCATGATTCTAGCACCAGTTATTGTTTGGGACAAACCTTCCTGCATGATGGCTAAGTCATTTGGGGATTCAATAACTGCTCCTAGCTTGCAGTCATCTCAAACTCAGTCGGCTAAAGTCCTTTGGTATTTCCTTCTACTTTTGAGATGTATATGCCAAACAGAAAAGTCTCAGCACTGAACCCTGGGGGACTCCATTGGTGACTGATCTCTCCCCCTATTTTGAACTACTGCATCCTGTGAGCAAGCATACATGTATGCATTCTTTGATTCACCTTCCTGATTGTATTAACCTGATTGTATTAAATTATATCCCTTTTATCATACAGCACCACTTGTTAGAATGTGTTTTAAATTTGTAGTTTGGAACAGTCTTCTAGTAAGCAATGAAACAAAATCTATGAACCAATAATGAAAAAAAACTACCCATTTCAAAAAAACTTTCAACCATAAAAGGCCACTCAAACTTCTGTCATTACAATCCACCAATATCTGTAAATATGCAAAATCTCTCCAGAAGTAAGTAATCTAAATAATTCCACATTAAATGGATCTGTAACTAATGAAGAGGTTGCTGCTAGCAAACAACTTTATATTTCATTGATTCATCTATAATAAAAGTGCCTGTTGCCCTTGAAGAATAAATTGCCTATGCTACATTAAAAAAAATGATAAGCTAATAATTTTGCAATTGGGAATGGATGGCAAACTGATAACAGAAATATAGTTACTAGGCAACTCCTCCAAAGGAGGACATTCATAAAACTGCAGCATCCACTCCCTTTAAAGTACAACACAGCACAGTATGAGCAATTCATCTACATACTGCGGGAGTAGAACCCACAGCCTTCTGCATCAAAAGCCAGTATATTACCTGCTGTGCTACTAACAATGCAAATGAATTTGCATAAGGAGCACTAAGCTTCTCCTCCCCTGAAGTTCTCAGCTCCTTGGAAAATCCACTTGACACTCAACTAAATCTCTTAACTTCGCAGCACATGAAATCTGGAAAAAGCTAAAATTTATTTGTGTGTGTGTGGGGGGGGGGGGGCAAAGATCCAAAACCAGAGACACATTTTAAATATTGCTTACATAATCTTAGAAAGTTGCTAAAATAAAGAGTTTTGTGTTACCAGGTGTTTCCTGAAAGATAGGAAGACTGACACTTAAAGGGCTATCATTATTTAGTGAATTCAGTTCTCACTGATTTGCCAGAAAACCACAAATTGTAAGAGGAACAGACCAAACGTATAATCCAAATATTCTGTAAAAATCTGGACAGTTGAGAGCTATAGACCCAACTCCCTGAATCGCAGGTGGTGGTGGTATGGGTAGAGAATTCAGGCTCTTGTTTGAGCCTGAGTAACATTAACCACCAGGTATACCTAACTGGGGCATTTTACACACACACACACACACACACACACACACACACACACACACACACACACACACACACACACACACACACACACACACACACACACACACATACACAGGGGAGCAGCATGCAAATAAAAGAACAAAACTCTCCTTATTGGCATGACGCTGGCTCTGGCAGCACCAACAAAACAGCGGCAGCATAACTCCTGTAACAAAGAGCAATAAAAGAACAAGAACAGCTAGTTTAGTTTAACATCCCCATGCAAAAAACACATTAGCGTGAAAATTCCACTTCATTAATTTCTTCCGGCAGGTCTTGCAGCTGTAAAAGTGTGTGTGTGGGAGGCTCCCCCTCCCCCTGGGTCTATGGTTCAGGCACCCATGCTGTTTACCATGCAAGTGACCGGTGCCATGAATGGGCAGGAACCCATCATAACACACAGTTACTTTCAGAAATGTTCTGCTCATCATGTTAGTGCTGTTCATCGTACACACGTCATAAGTAGGAGGAAGGGGTAACACACATATGCATACATGCAAACACACGTACACACACACATGCACACTGACTTGCACATGTGTGCACAGATCGCACATACATACAAACACATAATCACTCACATTGTGAATTTGCCAACAATGCATATGTGGAGTATGTCTTTGTTGTGGAGTTGTCTGTGTATGTTTGTGTTGTATCACCACAACTCCAGTTGTAGGACAGTGCACAATCTGTGCAATTCCTTTTAGTGTACAGGAATGCTAAAAAAATACAGATTGTCTTCCCTACATTTGCCTCATTACCATTACCAAAACTCAAGCACCAGCCATTATCTTTCTGAAATTTGGCATGAGTGCTTATTGATTGATGACACTGCACTGCGTCACTACAAGTAACCATAGGGCTGCACAGCCTATGCTCCAGACCAGTGATGCTATTGCAGAAACAGCAGTGATTTGCCATAGACAAGAACTAAGCTGTTTGATTCTCTGTACAACAAAAACCTGGACAGTTGAGAGGTATGCTTGCTATAAGTCGTTTCCGCCTCTTATGAGAGTTAACACAACGTAGGTGTCATTCTTCTCATGCTGAAAGAGAAAAGCGAACATAATTAAACTGCTACAGGTGGATGGGAGCATGGTTATTCTAACATATACAAGTTAGTGTCCTTCATTGTTGCTGAGTAGGTAGAGATGTTTGTGGTCCCTGTACATAGGGAATAGATGAAGAAATGTGTGGCCCCTGTACATAGGGATTAGTCACAGAAGTGTGTGACCCCTGTATGTAGAGACTAGGCACAGAAGTATGTAGCCCCTTTACATAGCTATACTTACCTGCACAGTGAAATAAATCCTGAACACTTGTCAGACCACTTAGTGCCCACACCCTAATGTGCATTGCCACCTTCACATACATGAACCTATTATTGTACCCCACTAGATATATCAAACATTTATGACAGGCCATTCTCAGTTAGTAGGAACACAGCTATATAGTAAACTGAGGATACTTAGCAAAAATTAAAATAAATAAATAAATAAAATGAACAGTACAAGGCACCTATAATACATGCTGATACATTGTTGCCCACTTCAATTTCTGATTGTTGGAGGTTCTGAGACAGGTCGCATCACAGGTGCCAATATATGTGTCTGCACTACTCTTCTGACCTTGATATGCCTGTGGCTTCTGTCAAATCCTCAGGCAGGTCACCAGAGACATGTGCTTTCCCTAAAAGGGCTATCATAAAGCACTACCAGCCACTCTTTGAACTGGCTGAGAGGGAGATACAGAAATGTTTTGGTCTCCTTAATGCACCAGCAGGCAATGTCCACTAGGGACAAGCAGAACTAGTCATATTCAAGTGAACATCCTCAGACAAGGGCACCTGGTTAGTGAGGTATACAATGCCAGCAAGAAAACTATGCTTATGATGTAATTTCTAAATCATGAGAAGTAGTGCAGTGTAGCACTGTGCAATTGCACCAGAAATTCACACACTCATGTCTACTGCATGCGCCTGTGAGTATTATATACCTGATAAAAGTTTCATGAACAATCTGCATACTTTGACCATCATGCACAACAGTGTAATTACATTATTTATATGGTCTGATTTACCAGCATACAGTGTATATCTTGGCATGAAATGTCAACATTTTATACCCTATCTGGCACTCATATTCAGACATTCTGTTGAAAGAGGTCTCTGTAGTCCAGATATATCTAAATTTAGTTTGTATAACATGTTTTCTATGTAAATGTGTGGTGCTACAGCTAAGGTTGGTGCAACATTATTCAGTTGTACTAGGTATCCCCATTATGCCCGTGTGTCTTGTAGTGACAGGGAATACTTGCAGATGCACATTATAGATTGTAAATAATTTCACCACATTAGTCCATCTGCATATTTATAGGGTGGGACATGCATCCATCTGTTATCCCATGTATTTCCTCGTTACCTTCACAGTCAACATGTTAGCAGACCATTTAAAGACTACACTTTCTCATACATACCTGGAGAACGTATCTCCTTTAGGGAATGCAAGACAAAATATGTGAGCAATGTAGACCATCAGCATCTGTTCACTTATGTGTCCTACTCATTATAGTGCTACATTATCTCTGTGTGTTTAGGGGTCATCTTGGTAATTTTGATCAGCATATACTACATAGCTATGGTCTCGTTTCTTTACAGATGTCATTATTTCCACAGGACGTGGTGGTAGGCAGGTGCAGTATAGCATCAGCCCTGCTGAGGATAAAGTCCTAAAGGCAGTCAGGTGCCATGAGTGGCACTTGTTAGAGAGAGTGTGTACTAAACAATCTCTAATACAGCAGGTATAGTAAGCACTACCCTAGAATATGAATGACAGGGGATGGCATAATCATACAATGCAGCAGTGTCATAGGGATGTCACTGACATGGCCAGTCATACTAAAGAGAAAGCAGAAAAGAGGGCATGAGAAGTTAGCCTCATGGAGTGAACCACCATCGATACCTATATTGATGGTTGTGGAGAAGTTTATGGTGTTTCTAAGTGGAGGAGCAATATCAGTGCCTGAAGGTGTGGACACCTATGCCTGGATTGCTCAGCTTCCAAATGCCACAGTGGTTGATATGACATTCATAGGTTCATAGGTAAGTAATAAGCTAGCTGCCCTTATGGGACATTTTAAGCCTAACCAATTTCCCTTGGTGAGAATCAAACCCTGTACCTCTTGCTTGCAAGGTAAATACCTTAACCATTATGCCAACCACAAACATTGTAGATGTCTGTATACCAATAGTGCACTGCTGGATGTACAGGGTACAGGGTTGCCACATTGTCCCACTGATTATTTGTTGTTGTGGAATCATTAGGATTGCAACAACTGCATGATAGCAGGTAGGTTTGCTGATGTTGTATGCCTGGTGTGCCAGGAACAACTTCAGCTTTCGAAATGGGCATCTCTGTTTGATGTGTATTCATGAGGCAAACCAATGCCAAAGTGATAGATGAAAATGCTGGGACAAGACAAATGGTTGATGTCAGTGCCAGTAATGGAGCTGAGAATGATGCTGAAGCACTTATATAGGAGTCACAGTTAGAGGACATAGCAGCACTGCCTGTCTACATCCCGCATGGTTATTCACTCTCCCTCTAGGGTGGCTATACATCTGCCCCCAGAGATGGACCGGTAGCAGGTAACTGTACCTGCAGCTGATAAGTGTGCTGTATTAATTGTGAGTATAAGCCACTACAGGCAGCTTCATAGTGGTACCCATTGCTGTCAGCTGTCACAGTTTGGCTCAGGGAGCAACCAGCAGATATGTAGATATGTTATCCAGGCACAGTCTGCTTCTACACAATCCAGCATGGACTGGACTGGTGTGTTATATGGCATTCAGGAGAATGACAACTGACACTTATCAGAAGCTCCATTCAGAATCAGAATACTGAAACTGCAAAATCAGCAAGCTTATGAAGGTTATGGTGGCCCACACTGCTTCCATTGCCAACTCCATGCAAAGGATTACAACTGCCATATTCACTTCCTAAACTGGCAGTTTTGTCTGTGGTCATAATAAGGCAAAAAAACGGGGGTGGTCACATACATGGCCAATGCATGGTTCACACCCAACATCAGTGTCCCAAAGTGTGCAATATTCTGACACTAGTTGTGTGGGTAGTGATGACACACAATCTCTGTTGGCAAAACACCTGTCCAGCAGACTCCATTCAGATGAGGGTTATTCAGTAGAATGCCATCTCATTTAGGAGAGGGTCTGAGTCTTGCCATTCAACAATAAGAAAGTGACAACAGATTATGGGTCATGCGGTAGCACCTCATTCCTTGCACATAGTATATTTCTCCACCATAAAGCATTGTCTCCGCCTCCATTTGATATTATTTTCTTACCCAGTTTGAGGTAACTGCCAAGTTTCATCATGAACCTTGACAACATTGCACTTGATGATGACTGTCCCACTATACCCTCCCTCCTGTGTTGTAATCGTGGTGAAGTCTGTTGCACAGTTTGACTTTGCCATGAACTGCTCAGCAATGTGTATTATTAACACTGCATGCACAATATTTGTTTTGTGTGGCACTGCATTGTCACAGTGTACTCATCACAGTCAATAATTCTAGACTAGATTTTGCCTTTGTACCCATACTGCCATGTATTGTGACTGTCACTGCCTAAAGGGCCTCTTCCTGCATATTTATTCATTTAACATTTGTTAACCGGGAAAGTCCGACTTGGAACAAAGTCAATTTTCAGCAGATCCCTGGGGAGAAACACTCCAGATGCATGTCTTTGCAACGTGGGATGAAACTGAAGCACCCAGAGAAAACCTACACAAATGCAGGGAGGGCATGCAGACTCCACACAGAAGGAACCCCAGCCGAGAATCGAACTGGAAAACCTCTAGCTGTGATGCAACAATGCTACCACTGCACCACTGTGCCATCCATATGTGCTATCATGTTTTAGCTCATAGTTTACTGCAGATGTTATTGCTGCAGTTTCTGTATCTGTTGTCTGTGCTCAAGTTCTACTATGGGACTATACAGCTTTTGTTTTTCAATATTATGGTATGCAGCATGTCACAGCCTGTAAATAGTTTATAGGTTATATCAGAAGAGTACTGCAAGGCTCTACCCAATCTTTCTGGGCAGAAGAGGAGTGCCTTCAGCAGGCCATATACATGTTACACCACATCCACATTTTGCATCTCCACATGTGCCACGTTGTACTGAATTTCTTTTTTAAACAGTTACTAAAGATGTTAATCAAGTAAGAATACAAAATGAGAAATTAACAAAGCACAAATTGCAAATTACACCCAATATCCTAAACATATCTTAGCAATTGAAAATAGATCAGTACACATACCAAGAGACCTTCTGACAAATGGGTATACATCTTAGTTATACTTCTAAAGAGCATGTACACAAAAATAAAAAGATGCACCAATGTTATTTACATATATTCATGGCTATCAGGCTTTTAACCTGTAGCATAAAATATGGAATGTTGTTGTCTATGCTTCAGGTAATTGTTTTCATTTTTGAAATATCAGTGATAAAACTGTTGTGATAGCACATCTAAGTCAGAGTTACTGAGTTCTTTATATGAATCATTTGAGATAAATGCTTAAAAGCTAAAATGTAGTTGTGTCATCCAAAGGTAGGTCACATCTAATAGCTGCTTGTATGCCTAAAATGATTTTTTTCCCAAATTACAGCAACAACGGTTCATGTTTATAAAAATAGAAAGTAATAAGCATTATCTTAATGAAGGCACCAACATTTCTTGATGTTTGAGTGTGTTATGTGCTAAAGCTGTGTGGTAGTTAGTTGCCAGTTATGTAGCAATTTGGAAAATGTAAAACTTGTTAAATTGCATTGTCACTGGCTTGTATGACTTGTAAGCATTAATGCAATTCCAGTTGAAGATTTTTTTCCTTAGGATAATCCTCCTACTTTCATTTCAATTCCTTCAAAACTTTTTTCATGAAGTTCAAGTTCAGTGTTATAGTGTCGTTTTAATTTTAAAGTGATTAAACATTGATGAGCAAGTAGATTTCCTACCAAATCATGGATGTGTCCCACATACTTAGAGATTATACTTCTGAACTAAAGGAATTGCCACTAGTTTATGTTAGCTAAGGAAAGATAGCTAACGAGTCCATTAGGTCTTTGATGTAAATAATGCCTGCTGTAATCCAACTCGCTCATCAAACTGATTTGTGTTTAACATGAATTAGTTTACTGTTCCATAAAATGGAATTGGTAGTAACATCAACATTTCTGATGTATTGTTTCCATTTGTTAGCCTCATACCAACTAACAACCCCCCACCCCCATAGTCTTGCAGAAGAGGCCATATTGCAGTAGTTCAGTCACATGTCCAGTAAAGCAGAAGATAATGTGGTCAAGAAGTTTTGGGAGACACAAGAAGATGGTGAAAGGAAACAAGGATGTAACATAAACCTGCATACTGTATTTTGCTGCTTCATTGCAGTAAATTTTACAGATGTAAGGATAACAATTTAATGTTACTAGAATGGAGATCTAGATAGAAAAGTCCCATTCCTGCCATACTATGGTTACCTCACAATGCCTAGGAGACATGCCTGTAACATTTATTGCAGAAACAGACATACTGGAAAAGCCATAGTACAGGAAATATGTTACTCCTTTCACATAGGGTAGAAGAAGGCATAACAGCATTCATTGTGTGTGTATATGGATATATATATGCATGTTTGTATGGTTAACTTGGTCTTGGTAGATGCAGCAAAAGTAATGACTTTAATGATGAAGAAATTTTCATTCTTATACAGGATATCGACCTGTTTGGACATGGCTGCATATGACTCCATGGAAATTCAAATGTAAATAATTAACTGTCACTGTTGTCAGTAGCCACTGCCTGCTTTTGCTCTGTGCATTTATTTCATCACATATTGAATTACATCTCTGACTATTTCAGAAGAGGTCCAGGGCTTTGAAATCATATCAAGCAGTCACTGGTGACAAACTTTATGAAGTTCTGCATCTCACAGTAGATAAGTTGCTATCTTTCCTTAATAAACATTCACAGATAGAAACCAGACATAGAGGGTGTTTAAAGCACATGTTCCCACTACTTTACCACATAGGTCAATATGAAATTGTGAAACACAATTACTAGATAGGTTGAACCTCACCAATGGACCAGGTGTCTTTGCATCTTTTAAACTCTCATCTTGGCAGATCCTAAACCATCCAAAAGGATGGGATGTTGCTGCACAAGCAGCTGAAAGGTCTCATCCAGGTTTTTATGCTGCATCCCAAATACTTTATCTGATTTCAAGGAAGATGTAACTGTTCTACTGGTATCTTTGTCACTGACAATGGTTGTTAAGTCTGTGAGAAGAGTATTGATGTACCTTGCATGTACAACTGGAGGCAAACATATGTACCTATGACTGAATTATTTGAATTATTTTGGATATGTGGTTTGTGTTTGTTAGAAATGTACTTGCAGGTGGATGGCACATGTGATGTGAACAGGAGAGTTACCATTACCTTGATGGACACTGATGACTTGATTGGACATCCATTGATGATCTGAGAGGAAGCAGATATCAATGTACCTGAGATGGATAGCAGTTCTTGTGGGGGTAAGAAGCATGTTGGAGCAGACATAGATGTGATACTTGTGGAAAGTGGTGACAATAATACCAGTGCAGGGGTGTTTTACATACACATTCTGATACAAGGGACAGAGACCCATAGGAGAGCCGGTGCCAACAGCTAGCCTTGACCCCTCCATAGTGCAGGTGGCAACACTGTGGGTGAGAAGACTACACTGCTGATGCCAGCTGCATTAACTACAGTGTCTGTTTTATTGCCTGTATAGGCATGAAGTAATGCTGGTTACTGTGTTTAAACATGCAAGGATGCAGTCAGATTAAGAAGGAGTAGGGTATCACCCAGGCATACCTCCCAACTGTCCACATTTTCACAAAATGTCCAGATTTTTAACCTTATATTTTTGGTGTGATTTACTGGATTTTTGTGGCAAAGCAGTGATGACTGAATTAACTATATAACATTTGAGTTTGATTTCATATCCTTCAGGAACTGCATGGTACAGAAGACCTTTTATTTTAACAACTTTCTAAGTTTATGAGACCAATATTTAAAATTTGTCCCTATTTTTGGGACTTTGTTCCTCTATTATTTTTGACTTTGTCCAGATATTTTGTGCTATGAGGTTGATAGGTATCCACCCAGGACATGACAATAAGTAGTGTGCAGCACAGAGATGTGCATGGTAGTGCTCTCCTAATTGTGCAGACATCATCTGCACCTCCTGCCCTCACCAATCTACAGCTCCCAGTACAAGGCTACTGTCTGAAATGTTTCACCTCTACCATTATATAGCTACTTCAGTATTTGTCATAGACATTACTTTTGCCATGATGCAGAATGGAATTGTCTTCTCCTCCAGAAGCAGACTACACAAACAACAGTGTTTTTGCACCCCACATTCCCCCTGCTAATTATATATACCTACTTCAAGATCAATCAATGTTGTGTAATAATAATTCTGAAATACCAGCAATTTTTTTTATACTGAAAGTTCATAAAGGCATTTTACAACCCCTGTAACAACTGACTGTAGCAGTACATGGATCCAAAACTTATCCACCTACTGTCTTTGTGGACCATATTTTGAAATTGATATACCACATTCTTAAAGATTCTTGGGATTTTTTTGACCAAGATCGAACAAAATTATTATAATGATTTTTGTAAATTTTAATGGTAGATGTGGTTGATCTTTTTGCATGTATACTTCAGAAGCTTGGCTTTGAAATGTTCCATGTAGCTATTGTTGAACTTACTAATTTGAATGATTGCCTCATTACATTTATCACTGCCCTTATGGAACTAATTTTATTGAATAATTTTAAAATGTTTTAAAGGTGGGAAGTTTCAAGTTTGGGGGTAGCCATGGGAGAGTGTCGTGCACCCATATATGCCAACTTAGTGATGTATGTTTGGGAGGAAAATGTATTTTAGGTTCACCTTTTCAAAATTGTTGGTTAACCTTTTTATGTAACCTAGATAATGTTTTTATAGCATGGAAAGATACTGATGAAGTGCATGAATTTATTTCTTATATCAATCAAAAACTGTCCTTTCTTAAATTCACATTCCATCATTCTACTGATTTTGCAGCTTAAGTACACATTCCTATTTTAAGGATAAATCAAATGGTGGCTTCTGGATGACAATATTTAGGAACTCCACTTTCTCCAGTAGCTATTTGTATTTCACAAGTTGTCACCTGAGGTTTTATGAGAAAATTATCTTTAAAGGACAACTCTTGAGAACAGCAAGGATGTGTTCAGATTTTGATTTATTTTATACTAAAGCTGATAACGTAGTTGGTATGTTGTTAGAGAGAGGCTACCCTTTAAAACTTTTGATTAAAATATGAGATGAGTTTCCCAAGGGTGGGATCCTAATTGCAATCTACTATTAGAGCTCATTCTATCAGTATATCAGCTACTGCATCTCACAATAATCATAGGGATAAAAGTTATTTTTATAATTTCTTTGGTTGTTATATGCAATTCCCTTTCTAACCTTGTTAAGGATATTATCACTAGGAATTGAAATATCCTTCAGATAGATGAAGATATTTTTAATGTTTTTGGTGAGATTCCAAATTTTGTATATAAAATGGGTAGGAATTTTAAAAACATTTTTAAACATCAAACATAGTCTAACACTGCAAAATCTATTAAAGGTACTTGGAAGTGTGGTGCTTGTAGTCAGTGTATGTATGCTTTAGAGAATAAAACATATAACTTTGGCTAATTTCCCCTGTGATAATATCACCCTTGCTAATGGCAATTTTGCTTCTAAGTGAGTTATTTATATTACATTGTGTTCTGGTTGGACTTGCTTTTTCATTGGTAAAAATGGAAAGACAGCTCTGTAAAAGGATATACATACACAATTATGTGAGTGCTAAGGGCAATTTGAATAACCCCCTTTTTAAACATATTCAAAGTTGTACCACTTCTTCTAAGCTTCTGTTTGATACATTAGAAGTAGTGCTGTATAATATTGGAGGGGATTCTTGGGAAACGAAGATTGAGTACAGGGAACTAATATGATGATTGAAATTAAATGCTTCTTTGCTTCCTGGCTTGAATGAACAATTATCTAGTCTTACTGTTTTAAAAATGAGATCTGCTATACAATAAGAATTTTTTCTATATTTTTATATAATTAGTTTTGGTTCAGGGAAACTCACATATATTAGCTTTTAAGGGCTGTGTTTGAAGTTTTTGTAACATTTTTATATATTTTTCCATATACTTCTGTTGCAGTTTTTTGCATATGTAATTTATTTTTAATTGTGTATCTTGTGGAGGGTGACTGGGATCACCTGATTAATTAATGCTGTTATTTACATTCCTTTTAACATTCTTTCAATAGTTCTGATGAAGTCCCGTTAGAAGGGGATGCGCTTAACTGTTAGTGATCATTGTGATTGTTTTATTATTTTTACACTTTAAATGTGTTGATGTTTATTACGTATTTCTTTACTGACCTCCTGGATCTCGAATGCCTGTCTGCCTGGATACTATCGAGTGCATTTTTTTGGTTTGAAGTGTTGTTTGGCTGCATGGACACATGCTTGGTGTTTTCTTGATCACTGTATTTTGGCCAAAGAAAAATATGCTTGTTGCCCATGTTCAATAATAAGTGTCAGACATAATAGGTTCATAGGTTCATAGGTAGGTACTAGTTTATTAGCCCTATGGCCTATATAAGCCTAGCCAAAAAGGTACCCTGGCTTTCGCCACCTAAGAAAATTATTTTCCTGTGCCCCTGTCGAGCAGAGCCACAGAAGTGATCCCTGGGGTGAATTTCCTATTTCCCATCCAATCATCAAGATTTTTCTTGAAGAGTGTTAATGAGGAGCTCTGTTTGACATAAATAGGTAGTCTGTTCCAGAGTATGGGAAGTCTCTGGGACAGGAATCTATCCCTCTAGCGTGTTCTGTTTATTGTGGTGACAAGGTTTAGGTTCCCAGAGTGTGTAGCTCAGAAGGATTGAGATTTCTTTAAGTGGAGCATGTCCAATAGCTCTGGGTTTGACATAGCTTTCTATGTTAGGCAGAGATCACCTCTGAGCAGGCGATATGCGACGGAGTAAAGCTGGAGTTTTTTGAGACGGTCTGGGTAGGGCATCTATTTGAGGCCAGTAATCCTCTTTGTGAGGTATTTCTGTGGCCTTTCCAGTTGTTGTAGGTGTCTTGTGAGGTACATACCAAAAGGGGCATTGTACTCTATAATGGGTCTAATGAGTGATGAGTAGAGGGGAACAATGACCTCTTTTTTTCTGGATGAGAAACCTTTTGTGATGAGGTGAGCCATGTAGAAGGATTTCCTGACCACTGTAGCAATGTGATTATCAAAGGAGAGACTACTGTCCACCTGTGTCCCAAGGTCTCTTATCACACTTTCGGTGTTAAGTAGACTACCACTTATGTGGTAGGTCATGGGTACAGAGTTTGTACCAAAGGGGATGACAATGCACTTTTTGGCATTGAGCTTCAGGCCATGGCTTTGACACCAGGCATCTGTTTCAGTGAGGCCCTTTTGTAGTATGTCCACATCATTAGGAGCTTCGATTATGGCTCCTAGTTTGTAGTCATCTGCAAACTTTGTTAGCCAAAGACCTTCTGTGTTAGCCTGTACTTCAGAGAAGTAGATACCAAACAGGAGAGGACCCAGGACTGAACCCTGTGGTATTCCACTTGCACTGGTCAGAAGTCAGATTTAGAGTCTGCTACTTTCACAGTGTGGGTTCTGTCCATGAGCCATTTGGCAACCCATCTTGTGACATAGGGATTTATACCTTGTTTAGTGAGCTTATATATAATTACAGAGTGGGGGATAGTGTCAAAAGCCTTGGCAAGATCTAGATAAGCTGTGTGAACCACTTTACCCTCATCTATGGCTTTGGTGACTGCTTCAAAGAAGTCAATCAGGTTTAGGAGACATGATCTGCCTTTTACAAACCCGAACTGGGTAGGGTCCAGAGTTTGGAGATTATCAATGTCTTTGTTTATGAGTTCCATGATGATATGTTCCATGGCCTTGCAGACCAGGCTTGTCAGGCTAATAGGGTGGTAGTTCCCAGGGTCCATCGTGGCTCCCCCTTTGTGGAGTGGGATAACCGTCGTGGTGCACCATTCAGTGGGTACAAAGCCTGAGGTGAGGCTATGATTGAACATGGTATTTAGGTAGGGGACCAGTTCATTCTGTAGTTCATGTAGAACGCAGGCTGGAATATTGTTAGGTCCCATGGATGCTGTGTTCTTGGCTTTCGAGAGTGTGTTTTTTACCTGTGCAGCCGTGATTACAGGAACTTTGCATTCTTCCGGTATAGAGATGGGCCCTCTAGGGGGTGAGAGGGGGGTAAAGTTAGCATTGAACCTATATGCCAGGATGTTGGCAATATCAGTTGGTTCTGTATATTTAGTGCCATTGTGCTGTAACTCAGAGCAGATCTGAGTGTTGCCCCTTGAGATTCTTGACATAGCTATAGAATGTTTTGTACTTGTCTTTAGAGTCAGTGGCAATTTTGCTTTCATAACTAGCTTTGGAGGATTTTATGAGGGATCTCAGCTTCTTACTGAGGTTGACCAGGGAGTTCCTCCAGTCATGGGATTTTACTCTTTTTTGCAACAGTTTCTTTCTTCTGTTGTAGAGTTTGTTTATGGCAGAGGACCACCAGCCTGACTTCCTTTTTTTGGAGGATAGCATCTTGGTTCTATTAGGGATAGCATGATCCATGCACTCATGTAAGTGCTTATAAAGTGCATTTGTGTAGGATTCAGCAGTCATACCTCTATTGTTCGTCTGCATGGGTGTCATGAAATTTGTCACTTCTGTCTTAAGAAGTGTGAAGTTGGCTTTGGAGAAGTTTTTTTACAGTGGTTTCCCAAATTGGGGGTGGGGGCAGGATGTGGATGTCTAGGGTGATTAGCTTGTGGTCGGATCTGACCAGCGAGAAATTGACCTCTGGTGTGGAACACCGGTTGCCCATGTTGGTAATGACCAGGTCTAAGATATTGCTGCCCCTGGTGGGGGTGTGAATATGTTGATCCAAGGTGTTGGAATTTATGAATTCCAGAAAACGTTGAGCAAAAGAATTGGTATATGAGTAGTTTTCCCAGTTAATGGTGGGGTAGTTGAAATCATCCATTATTATGGTGTTGTGTTGTACCCTAATACTTTCCAGTGTATCAAGAAATGAGGAGTGGGGATCCTGGGGCATGATGGGTGGTCTGTAGCAAGCTACAATTTGGATTGCGGTCTTGCCCAGAGTTAGTTGCACTTGGATAATCTCGGATGCATTATGCTGTGCAACTAGCCTGGAGGTGTGGATATCCTTAATGAATATGGACATGCCTCCACCTTTAGTGCTTTGTTCTGGGTTAGGTGGTCGAAAGGTGTGGTATGAATTGTAGCCTGGTAACGCAGGGGTGCTCTCTGGAGCTTTGAACCAGGTACTCTGTCACTGCACAGATGTCAATGTTCTCCATTTTAAGGAGTGCCTCGAGTGAGTGCATTTTGAGGTTTAGACTTTAAGCATTGAGTAGCATTACCCTCAGATTTTGCTTGCTTGTACCTGTTACGGTGGTGAATTTGTCATTTGAACCTTGCCTAAAAAAGGCACTGTAGGGGTGGCAAGATCCTTAGCCAGTATCCAGAATCCCATTGGCAACAGGTGCAGGCCATCTCTGGCAAAGCATCATGGTCTGTTGATCATGTCATCCCAGGCAGACAAATACTGGATCCCCTTAGAATGACACCAGAAGCTTAGCCAATTGTTGAAGCCAATAATTTTGTCCATGTACTGTGGTATCATTCTGGGTGATGGCAGGATCCTACTCAGGGCTAGGGTCATACCTGCCTGGACTACAATATCATAGAACTCCTCCGTGTCTCCTTTCATGTAGTCCAGGGAGGTATGTCTCAGGTCATTCACACCAACATGGACAATGACAGTGTCGTATTTGTACTTGTTGTGGAGTGACCTGAGTGCATGCATTATGTGGCAGATCCTGGCACCTGACAGGCAGCTGACAGTAACTTTTTCCTTGTTTAGCCTGGTGAGTGGAACATCAGTGTGCCTGACTACAGAGTCACCTATGACTAGAGTGTTGGGCGTTTGCTTGTGTTTCTGCTTTGGAGGTCCCTGATGCTTGTGCAGGTTTTTATTGAGAGCCTCACAGATGTAGGTGTATGTTTTGTGTTTATATGTGTATGTATTGGTGGTGTAGGTTTTGAGGGACTATGTGATGAGTGTGGTGTGGTGCAAGTGTTTACCTTCTCTTCTTGACTGTCTAGTTCAGTCTTGGGTGAAGAGAGCTTTGCTTCCAGTTTGGCTATATAAGTGCATCTCTCACAGGTTGCAGTGTTGGGTGGTAGGAGGAGAGGGTTGTCTGTGTACATGAGGCAATTGCTGCATTGCCCCAAGATGCCCAGATTCATCAGGTAGACAGAAGAAATCACTGGAAGCTGATCCTTAGACATGCCTGGATAGGTGCTTATTTATTAAGTACTAAAAACTGCTTTCCTCTAGACAAGTGAGGAAAGTTGAATGTTGTAGTAATTTGCAGCTTATTTAGTGCTTAAATCGAGTTTCCTCCAACACAGAAAGGCTTGGGGGCTCAGAAGTCTACAAACAGTCTAGACCACTTACAGGAAAGGCAGGAAACAAGCTTAATGTTTTATTTCTTTCCCAGATGCTCTCTTTGTACACAGTAGGAGTGCCTGAAATCAGAATATGATCTCACTGCACTCAGTTGAGTGAGCAAATGAGATGGGCCCAGAAGGAGTATCAAAACACAAATTTACAAGAGGGGTGGGCAGTTTCAAAGCCACCAAGATTAACACCAAACCAAAACCAGGGAGAACTAACTGAAAAAATAGTGTCAAAACTTCCAGTTCAGTTAATATTCAATGAAACACAAATAAATCAATTAAAATGCTGTATTATTTGAAAAAAGTGCAGATAAAAGGTACTTAAATTCTCTTATACATCCAGTTAAATACAGCTTGATCTTAGCTGGCCAAAGCTCAGGTTTTAAGCAGAAAATATTCCAAAATGTACCACTTAATTACGCTGTAACAGAATATCAATGGATGAGACTACCCCTAACTGCAATTACTGTCTATGCAGGAATTCTAACAGGTAATAAAATCTAGCAAGCCCTAACTGAAAACACAGAGTCAAAACTTTCAGTTCAGTTAATATGCAATGCAGCACAAATAAATCAATTGAAATTCTGTATTATTTGAAAAAAGTGCAGATAAAAGGTACTTAAATTCTCTTATATGTCCAGTTGACTACAGCTAGATCTTAGCCGCCCAAAGCTCAGGTTTTAAGACCTGCACATTGAGCATATGTGGGCAATCACAGCAACGTAACCTGCACATTGACCATATGTGGACAATCACATCAATGTAACCTGCACATTGACCATATGTGGACAATTATATCAACATAATCCACACATTTACCATATGTGGACAATTACTTCAACGTAACCTGCACATTGACCATATGTGGACAATCACATCAAAGTAACCTGCACATTGACCATATGTGGACAATCACATCAAAGTAACCTGCATATTGAACATATGTGGGCAATCACATCAACAATACCTGCAAATTTATATGTGGACAATCACATCGGACAATCACATCAAAGTAACCTGCACATTGACCATATGTGGACAATCACATCAATGTAACCTGCACATTGACCATATGTGGACAATTGCATCAACATAATCCGCACATTTACCATATGTGGACAATTACTTCAATGTAACCTGCACATTGACCATATGTGTACAATCACATCAAAGTAACCTGCACATTGACCATATGTGGACAATCATGTAAAATGTAACCTGCGCATTTACCATATGTGGACAATTATATCAACATAACCTGCACATTTACCATATGTGGACAATCACTTCAACGTAACCTGCACATTGACCATATGTGGACAATCACATCATGGGCACTTATAAGGTGTTTGCACCAAATGATGGTGATGTAATCCTCCACAACACAGACTGCTTGGTATTTTATTGACTGATGTCCTTTCCAGTTCAGATAGTCCATGCTCACCATCCTATGAGTTGGTTATATGGTGATTCCTTGTTCCTGACAGCAGTGATGAATATTATACAAACTGTATCCTGCTGTCTCATACAGGTAAAGACTGCTTTCAATATACTTTGCACAGAAGCCTGTCATTTGCCTACAGTAATAAGGCCAATAAAGTAACCTTCTGGTATGTATGTGGGCAATAGCAACAGCTTTGGTAAGAGAAGGATGGACTGGACAGGGTCAGTTGATGTGAGTTCCACACTGCACATATTACAGATAGTGTATAGCATTGTCTTATTTCCTTTTAACTGCAGTGAGCTTTTGATCAGTTAGTATAGTGGTGTTCTATATAGCATGGGGCTGCATTGACTGCATGTCATATCCATTTACACAGGGCTTTCATCCATTACATGTGTTCTGTCCACTATTGCCAGGCTATGAAGCATTTCACTACTGCATCCATTTTATCGCTCTTTAATCTTCATCACCATCATAATCATCAACTCTTTTTCCCTCTTTCCACTTGGGATTTGGGTGTTGTGTCAAATGTCACCACCCATCTTGATTCAATGCCACTCTCCTACCTTTTTTGAAAGTCATGTCCAATTATGACAGGTCTTCACTCATGCTGTCTATCTATTGCTGTACATCTTTATTTTCTCTTACCTTCTTCTTGTCTCTCCCAAATCATCTTCACCAAATTATCTGGTGCTGTCCTGTACATGTGCCCAAACCACCAGAATCTGTTTGCTTTGACATTCTCTGCATTTGGAGTTACTATGGCATCTGCTCTGATGTCATCATGTCTTTGTCTGTTCTACAGAGTGCATCCAGCCACTCATCTTAGGCACTTTATCTCCATCACTTCTAGCATCCTAAGCTACTATGCTTTCACTGCCCAGGTTTCTGTACCATACAGAAGTACTGGTTGTACCACTGTTTTTTCAGCTTCTTTGATATTTTCCTGTCAAATACTATCCCTGACACACTGTGTCATTTGGCTGAAGACCCTATGATTCTAGCTCTGAACTCCTTATTCAAATTTCCATTTTTCTCAATCACCCCTCCTAGGCACTTGAAGGTGCTAACCTGTTCCACCATTTTCCCATTTACGTGGTTGCCATTATGGTTAAGGTCTTTACTAGCCAAGTAGAAGGTATAGTGTTTCATGCTGACTTCTGGACAATTCATGTTGGAAGTTTACATGTTCTCCCTGTGTCTCTGTGAGGCTCCTCTCATAAAACATATGGAGTACTTCTACATCAAACTCCCCCAAAATTGAATTATTTTGTGGGTAGAAGCACAGACTACAGATGATGTGTATCAGTGGAAGAGTTATATACAATAACTGCTTTAGGCATGAACTGCGGTGTGCAGAACACAGATCACAGACTCTGCACCATGTCAAGACAACATGGTCACCAGTGTCTATGCAATTTGGTCTCACTGACTTTCTTTGATGCTTAACATTGAAAAATATTATGGACTTCATCATTTTCTGCCATAGTACTCAATGCCAAAGCATTTGCAATATCAGTGAGATGGGCTCAGCTTGACACCTTAATTTGCATCTCATTAGTGTTTATTATCATTTGTTCCTCTCATGTTAAGGAACGTCATGCCATACTGAATGTAAGCTTTCATCAATCTGTTTAACTAAATTTTAGGTGTCCTGACATTCATGCAAGGTGTTTGTATAGCTTAATTTTAATGTTATGATGGTTTGTGCAAGTTCAACTCAAAATCTTTCTTTAATGTCACCCCAGACCTACAGACATGTATTATCAATCTGTAGACATTATTATTTGAAAGTGAGAAACTAGGAAAACTTGACTTGAATGATGATGATACTTTATAAAGTGTAATGAATAGTATCCCTCGGTCTCTTTCATTCCATACAGAATTGATTGCAATCATTTTCAGGAAAGGGAAGGGGGCTTGCAGTAAGAACAGAATAAAACAGACACCAATAAAGAAGAGATACTTAACCTGACATGCCCTAAAATCTTTTAAGTTTTCAAGTGCACAAAAGCGGCAATTTGGAATGGCTACACAATAAATGAGAATAGCACAACGTATTTTAAAGATTCTTAGCAAATCTTACCTCTTTAAATATTTCTTACTTTTCATTTATAATTAATGGGACAAAAGAAGAGCAGTGGAAATGAGCATTTCCAATGACTCAATAAATGTCATGCCATTCTCTTCATAGATTTAATCAGGAACTGTAGTGTAATAAGTTGTACATGACATTGCCTAATAATTGTGGCAGGAACATCCTTAGGCTACAGGATAACATTTCTTCAGATGATGAAGCAACTATATAATCATGCTGTCTGCACAGCTGTGAGTGTATGCATTTGCTATAATAGCCAGGAGCCTGGGTCATGATGTAAATTTCCCCAAGTGTCTCAGCAGAATCACATTCAACTATAAAGAAAAACGTGCTTAATACTAAACTGCAGCAACATCACTAAAACATATATAGAGAGATTTACTAATATTTGGAAATGTATTACAATAGTCATCTTACATTATTCTCCCGAGCATCTTTGCAATAGTTATGAAAAAAAAGAAATAGATCAGGGTTGTGACATCAGAAGTAAAATGACTTAGCAGCATAGAGGGATATCTGTTATATTTGAGAGTATCACTTGCTGCACATTCCATGTGTTTATAGACAACAGAGCTGATTACTTTAAATTATATTAAGACATGATGCTCACAAGTACTCTTCATTTTAAGGGACAAAGTTAAATTCAAAATAACTTACTTTTGAGCTCAGTATGTATTTGAGTTGCAATTCACTTTAGACAGAAAGCTCATCACTTTATTAAGTTGTACTACTGCAGTGCCCACATGTTCTTGAAGTGGAGTTTCTCCTTTTCATGTATATGTTTACTCTGTTGCTTTGCTAAACAAATGAATGCTAAATTTATTTCAAAGCCAATATGTTTAATATAAAATACTAGGTCAGATGCTTACTCCAGGAAAATAATACTCCATCACTGTAAAAAGAGAAAGAAAGAAAGAAAGAAAGAAAGAAAGAAAGAAAGAAAGAAAGAAAGAAAGAAAAATGCTGTGTTGGCCCACTAAAAGTAAACACAAAGACACTGCAATAAGGATGGGTTGTCATACCTTTCACTGTGGTCTATATCAGATCATCAAAACGGCTCATTATCGAATGTCGTAATGTCGAACTGCAAAACCCAAACCCTAACAATATCGAATCCTCAAAACAGCAAATGTTTTCCCAGGGAAAAAAATTAGCTGTTCCAAGAAACACACACACCACAATCACACTAAAAAGCAGCAATCCACACACATACATTTAAAAGTTACATCTAACTGTACACTACACTGCACATACACTACTATCTATCCACTTACCTTAACCCAGACCCTAATCTTAAGGTCCGTCACTATCACACACTCACCTCACCTGCACCCTAACCCTAACTCACTTAACCCACCTTTAACCCCAAATTCTCACTATCGCACAATCATCTCACCCGTGCCCTAACCCAAACTCACTTAACCCACCCCAACCCCAAATTTTGTCACAATCGCACACTTACCTGACCCGCACCCTAACCCTAACTCACCCAACCCACACCCTAACCCGAACGTCCGCACACACACTTACTTTAGCCCAACCCATAACTTTCCACCGCATCGCTGAAAATAGTGAAGCCACAACAACAGCCAACCGAATTCTTTCCCTAGGAAAGAATACAGTTGTGTGCAGCTTCGCTGTTTTCAGCATTCGCAATATTGGGTTCAATATTAGATCATTCAAAATTCTGCTGTTTCGATGATCTAATATAGACCCCTTTCACTGGACTAACTCAAGTAATTGCAAAATCTATGCTGGTACAATAAAAGGTTTTAGATCACATCTGTATTCCAGTGTCTACATTTCCAGCATGACTGATAAAATTGTTTAGGATTTCTTCTCTAAACTCTGTCTTTATATTTTGTGTACCTTCCTCTCTCATACCAATGAAGTATTAGCTTGCAGCATGTATTGCATTGTTAGGTATAAGCTTGCAGCATGTATTGCATTGTTAGGTATAAGCTTGCAGCATGTATTGCATTTTTAGGTATAAGCTTGCAGCATGTATTGCATTGCTAGGTATTAGCTTGCAGCATGTATTGCATTGTTAGGTATTAGCTTGCAGCATGTATTGCATTGTCATGCATTCCTCAGTAAAGGATGACCTTTCTCACTTTGTTCATAAATTGCTGCCTCTGCACACATCACTGCACTCTCCTGGTGCATGTAGTAACACTGCAGTTATTTCAGTCATACATCTTACACATTGTATCCACCTCTGTAATGTACTCAAATGAAATGTGTTATACTTTAGCTTTGTTTAGCTGCTCATTGCTAGGTTAAGAAATCACATACCATCATAAAACATATATTTTTAAAATGTCATTATAAAACAATATGCCATATGAATAGTTACTGACGAACTGGATCAGTTCACCTGTCCACTGCTGGACTTATCACTCAGAGAAGATGATACCAGACAAACCTACCTGTTATTTTTTCCTTTTGGTTTCTAGTTTACAGTAGCAAACATGATACACTAAAGTGACAAATTCTGTGCGATTATGATACCTAGATCATAATCATACTCTTGTTAATTTACTGGATCTTATATCCTATCTTTCAACTTTTTGTTTTTGGTTAATGACACTAGCTACTACCTTCTACCTATTCTTCCATCCACATTGTTTGCTCCAGAAAAGACTCCATATTTCTGTATGTTTTTCTCAAAACATTCATAATATCCCCCTTGTTTCTAGTACTCCAATTTAGGCACCTAGGAAAGGTTCTGTGATGAATAGTTGAATGTATTTAATTTAATAGCTACATTATTAAATTAATTTAAGTTTGTGAAATTTTTTTTGTGTGTTCATAGGATCATAGGAGTTTACTAGGCTATCGACCAATGTCAAGCCTAGCCATTTCATTCCAATGTTATACCATAGATACACTAGTCGATACCTAGGATTGTATTTAGTAATGACTGCCCATGTCCAGGAAGGTTGTGGGTGCTATACCCTGTAAAAATTTACTGTGCCCCATCCACTCGTCCAGGTTGATTTTGAACAGTGAGATAGAGGTGCTCTCTTTCACATGAATTGGTAGCCTATTCCAAAGATGTGACAGTCATTGGGAGACAAATCTGTTCCTCCAGCATGTCCTATTTAACCTGACGGTATGTAAATCCATTCCGATGTACAACACTCGAGCATTTCATTAAATGGTGATGCTTCTTAGGCTGTAATTTACCTTCTCAGCATATTAGTACAAGGTTATCATAGTGGTATAAGGGACATGGGTCCAGTTACATGAGTTCTAGTACAGATCTGTTGAATGAATTCAATTTAATTACAAATTATTAACCTGTATTTGTAACATACCTCTCAATTTCTTTACTAAAGAATATTCTAGATAAAGCCATAAAAAATAGGGAGATAAAGACTCACAATCAGGAATATTTTTTAAATATTACTCTAATTCACATAAAACATTATCAGAACAATAGGATATGGATTAACATGCATTTTCTGATCAATATGAAGTATGAAAGTCTAATGTCTGACATTATTGGTTGTACATAATCTTTAGTAATGTATCAGAATATCAAATCTTTTATGAGGGACAAGGAAAAATACATGACAAAATCAGGGTCAATTGAGAGGTACAATTTTTAGTCAAAAGTTTTGTTAATTTTTTTATCATTTTATAAGGAAGATGTCTTTAATTTGATAAAATTAGTGATAGCATTGATTTGTGACCTAGCACCTTGCAAACCATTTCACTTAGTTTGGCAACTACATTTTCTCAATTTGTGTTGCTTGGCAGAAAACATAATGCAGATAACCCAACAGTCCTTATTTCAGTGACTATTCCATTGCTTGCAGACTACCCAACAGTCCTTATTTCAGTGACTATTCCATTGCTTGCAGACTACCCAACAGTCCTTATTTCAGTGACTATTCCATTGTTTGCAGACTACCCAACAGTCCTAATTTCAGTGACTATTCCATTGCTTGCAGGCTACCCAACAGTCCTTATTTCAGTGACTATTCCATTGCTTGCAAACTACCCAACAGTTATTATTTCAGTGACTTGTCCATTGCTTGCAGACTACCCAGCAGTCCTTATTTCAGTGACTTTTCAATTGCATGCACCTACCCAACAGTCCTTATTTCAATGACTTTTAAATTGAATGCAGACTACCCAACAGTCCTTACTTCAGTGACTTTTCCATTGCATGCTGACTACCCAACAGTCCTTACTTCAGTGACTTTTCCATTGCTTGCAGAATACCCAACAGTCCTTATTTCAGTGACTTTCCCATTGCTATCTACAGCACAGAAACAAGTAACTGGCACGTTATAATTATACAATGTCTGTTACTATTGGCTCAATACATGTAATGTACAAAATATGCAGACTGATACATTTTAAATGTAATTGACTATCTCAAAAGAACATGAATGTTGCAGTCACAGAGTTCAGCCTTTTATGGTTTTTTTTTAAGATATAATCATTTATATTCACTAATATTATTTTGTATTTCCACACAAAGTACCAGTGAAAGTATTTTTAATTGGCCACAGTATGACAGGAGTACCGGTATGTCACATTTAGTGCTATTGTTATATAACACTAACTTTTACAAATGAGTAACGTCAGCCTGCAGTTTTTCTAATAGTGTTTGGTAAGAAAGCATTATGTCTGCCACAGAAAATGCATTGTGCTGTTTACTGTCTATTACCTCAAAATAATATGAGTGCATGTCAAAAAAGATCAAACGAAATGGCACTTTAAAGCCCAGGAGAAAATGCAATAGAACTATAAAGAGTCAGAAATCTGTTGCGTCTACAGCTGCTCTGCCTTGCCTCTGCCAAAATAGGGAATTTGTTTTCTTGTTCATCCCTTCCAGGGAAATGAAAAGCACATAAAAAAAGAAGCTTTAGACATTATTTTGTACTCTTAGTTTGAAATGCAGCTGTGTGAAAGTTTATAGAAAATGCCTAAGCTAGTCTTGCTTTGATGATCTAAAGAGACATCACTAACAAAAACAGAATCAAATAGCAAGTTTTCTTTATCATTATTAGAATGCTTTTTATTGAAGTTGGCTTTATGGCTTTGTCTCTCTCTGTCCCTCTGTGGTTCAATCTCACAAATTCAGTTCCAATAAAAAGCATTCTAATAATGACAGAGGGACAATATTTTAGTTTTTGAATAAAATATTGCCCCTCTGTCATTAACGAGACAGCAGAAAAAACTCTGAGTGAAGCTCAACATTTTTTCCTGTCTCGTTAATACAGACACACACACACACCCTCACACACACACACACACACACACACACACACACACACACACACACACACACACACACACACACACACGCACACACGCACACACACACACACACACACACACACACACACACACACACACACACACACACACACACACATACACACACATGCTCTATTCCTCCAATCTGTTTTGGTTTAATCTCACCCTTAGGGCTCAGGGTGAAAAAAGGTGATGGAATTGTTTTATGGTCACAAGGGAAAGGAGTAAGCAGTGATCTGGTGTAATGGGAAATGTCTTAATGATACTGTGAAATGAAATGGTTTATTATTACAAGGGCTTAACATATTTACCTTGCTTATGTCATTGGGTTAACTAATATCATAAAATGAGATGCACTGCAGTTCTACGGGTGAAAAGCAGTAATGAGTGGCTTTATATCAACACGGTCGGTACCAACATTAAAAAAAATATTTAAATGAAACCATTAACTGCATGTGGTAAGGCTCCTAATGATCATGTTTAACCTAGCATATAAAGCCTATATATCCTTGTTTGGGAGGATGGCCTAATGGTTAAGGTGTTTGCCTTGCAAACAGAAAGTGCAGAGTTTGAATCTCTCAAGGAATAATTGGCTAGGCTTAAAATGTTTCGCAAGGGCCGTTAGTCTTGTACTAATCTATATATTAGTTTAATTGGTGCAGTGTTTAGTAACCAGAATATTATGGCAGAAATTACAACCAAGTTACCAAAGGGGAAACTAAAAGGAAAGGGTGGGTGAGTATAGCAAATACTGAAGAAAGTTGTATATTCCTTTATGCTTTCATAATACTAATATATTTTGAATTAATCTTACATGACCCCAAAGTGTATGTCTTCTTTTATTTCAGTTACAACAATGGGTGCATTCTGAATTTGTACAGGAATATTTTGTTTCTCACTGCATTCCGGGTGCTGTTTTTCAGACCTATGTTTGCCTTCATATTCCCATATAAGTCATCCAACCATGCCCAGTCTGCAACGAAAGATTCTTTAAAGTATTTCACCCAGGATGGTTTTAAGTGCAGCAAGTGGTTGTAGTACAAAAGGTACCAGGGTTTTTCCTTTGTTGACATATTAATTTTGTGCTGTGAGTAAGTATTCTTATTTTTCATTGTATTGTCCCTGTGCAGTAACATTTTGCCAGCAGACTACGAAGTGGTATGAAGCTGAGCCACTGGTAGGGTGCAGAGTTTATCTGGTGTTCATGCATATTTATTTTTTGTTTTAAAATTGACACAAAGCTGGTTAATTAGATAATTAATAATGCATCTGGAGCATTTCTCCCCGGGCCTCCACTGAAAACAGGCTCTGTAGAACCTAGTCGGACATTCCCGGTCAACAAATGTAAAATAAATAAATAAATAATTACCTCATGGCTTCTAATTAAAATCAATGGAAACAATATCTTAAAAATGAAAAGTGGTGTTATTTTATTAATATAACTTTACACTTTTAACCCACATATATAGTAATATAACATTGGCAGAATAAAACTAATGTCCACAATAAATGTGCACTAAATTATCATTACGTTAAAATGAAAATTCTGTATATTGATCTAGATAAAACATATTTTTTCAGCTGTAACATCCCATAGCTAGTGTGTCATAGTTTCAAGTGGCTAAAGCTGTCAAGTCAAATTTAAAAATTAAATATATTGGAGTTTCAGTGGTTCTAATTTGTATTTTAGATGGATTTTATAGCTGAGTGCTTTGTTGTTAGTACCTGGAAATTCTGTATTGAAATATTAAAGAAGTAGTGAAATATAGCCTTTAAAAACATAACACAGAGACTTACTTCATGTGATCTTACTGCCACAGTCTAACATTTTGTGTTAGACTCATTTTCATTTTGGGTTCTGAGGTGACATTTTCCTCAATATTTTGCATACAGTAATGGCCTACAAAACTTCTTTACTGAGTTGTCAATACAGCAGAAGTAAGTACCCCCTATATTTAACCAGAAAACATTTTGGTCCACATTCTTGCATTGTAATATGTTATAGTCACTGATCAATGCTTTCAACCATCTGAAGCTATAGGGTCAAAATCAGAAATGTGCTATACTGGAGGATCTGAGTTCAGCATTGTAGTCTTAGGTGAGTTTAAAAGCCAGTCACCTTGTTATTACCTGAAAGTGTTATACTAAAATCTCAAAGGTGGCAGAGATTTAAACTTTCAAAAACAGGCTCCTGCAGTTTTAATGTAAATGCCTTCACTGCAGCTGGTTTCTTACTGCCATTTATTTTTATCAAACTTGGTTCTCATTTTGGGTGCTGTAGTGAACTTCATCTGGAAACTTTTGTATATTAATGGTCTAAAATTCCTCTTTGTTGAATTGACAATATGTAACAAGTACATTTTCTATTTATTTCACATATATACAGATTTTTTTGCCCCTGGACTTATGATTCTCACACCCCCTCCTAATTTAGTTACTCATTAGCAGCAAATCACATTACAGGAATAAAAACCCATGAGTTTCTCCTGCTCCATCTTTTTAACTGCATTTTTGGTAGCGCTAAGTGCTTCAAAAGAATTTTCTGTTTATCTCAATTTATGAGAATAATGGATTATCAGTGTCTGCAAGCAGATTATCTACATTGAGTCATGTGAAGCAGCACATATGGTAATATTACATACTGAGACATTATTAACAGAAGGAAGCACAAGAAAAAAACATAATAAAACATGATAACATACATAGTGTAACTGTTTAAAAGTTGTAAAAGAAAAGGTAATGATGGGTATTCAGACAGGAAGTATAAAGATGGGTCATTATCATGGGGATGTGGATAGCAGCAGAAGGAAATGCAATTCCTTAAAACAAAAAATTGTGATAAGTGAACATTTCAAGGAAGGTACTATAGTGCATTAAAGCAATAGTACTAAGTAGTGTGAACGATAATCATTACCTTTGCAAATGCAACAAAGGTTTGTTTTGGAATTATTTCTGAAACAGTGACAGTAACTTGAATTATTTATCCTTAGGTTGCAGTTTGTAGTTGTCATAGGAAGTTGACAGCTACTGAGTGTTGTAACAATTATGCCTTGCTAGTTATCATCCTAGAGTGTACATCCCCTCTCAAGGAGGACTAACCAATTATCTAGCTCCTGTTTGAAGAAAATGGTTAAGCAAGGAAAGCAAACAAACCCATGATGCAGAGAAGATCAGCAGAAGAGGCATATGAAGGTCAGTGAGCCAGATATGTTGTGTAAAAGGGATAATTAAGTGAGAGAGACAAATTATAGCGACAGAAAAACATTTAGTGGTACAGAAGACAGCCAAGTAGTTCATAAGGGTAATAGATTCCAAGGTCCAATTCCATAAGCAGATATGAATGTAATCATTAGAAGATCAGGAAACAGGATGGCTGAAGAGGTCTGAAAAATGATGCAGTTATGACTTATGAACAACACTCTGAATAACCTTTTTACAGTAAGTAATTCCTGAACTGACATGAGATATTTACCCACATTGATAATGCAATATTAGATTAATAATGTGGAATAAACTGATGGAGTTCACTCCGCTCAGTGGGTTTTTAGGAGAGGTCAATGGCCCAGACCCAGGGTCCGTCATGTGTGTGTAACATGACATTTTGATGTATGTATGCATTTATTTATTTATTCACTAATTGGCATTTGATTGTAATAATATGCAGCTCTCTTTTTTCCATCTACGATCAATGGCACAATGCAGTGTAGACTGAATGTCAGATTTTAGCCATTTGTTCAGACTGTGGAAGAGAATCAGGACAAAATGGCAGCAAAGATACAGATACACGAATCATAACCAAAACATATGAATTGTAATGGAGCTCAGAGCATTCCCTTTAGAATACAGTGTGATCTACACAGAACAGCTGTTCTCTAAATATCTTATATAAATAGTTATCAACCACCTGTTCACACTGTTGAGATGAATGTGTACTATCTACATTATAAGTGATATGTTTAATCTTTGTTAAGAGAAGAGTGGGGTAGCCACATTTTTAAATTCCAAAAGTGGAATTTGTTTTATATAAGTGTGAGATTTTGCAAGACAAACCATATCCTCAACAGGTGCAAAGGAATGTAAGTCATGTTGCTGCTAAAATAAAACTTTACTCTTGTAGAATTTCATTTGTGTCTGTTGTCTCATATAATAGGCATTTCAGATGCAAAAAAATTGTTTTATGCAACTATTAGAAGAAACTTAGGAAACATTGCCGTCTTAAAATCTCTGAACTTTTGCAATTTTTATGTTTTTTTTTTTATATAAATAAGAATTGTTCTACATAAAAAGGGACAGGATATAACTATAAAAAGGCCTTCAATCAACATATTTTGGTTCACAGTGTTGCAGCATCATGTGTACTTAAAGTCTGTTGTGCAAAGAATGCATGTACATATGAGGCATATCTTAAACAAGGCGTACAGCTCATTGATGGCATACTTGAGCTCAAGTGAAACACAGAATAGATGTGCTCTGATGCAAGGATATGGTGAATTCACATCTATAGTACATTAAAAGCAGCACCAATACATTTATAAAACTGGTTACAAGCACAGTAGAACTGAAACATGATGCTTTCACCTCTGTTTATTGTTTTCATTTTTTAGCCAAGAAAGGGAACTAGTTCAAAGTCCTTTTCAGTCATGACCTGAACCAAAATCATGCATGAAAGAATGGAAAGTCAAGTAACTGCAAGGTAATTGTTACAACAGATAATGTAGGTGTGTGCATAAGCAAAGCAAATTTTAATCATGAAGTAAAATAGGTGCAACTTACAAAAAGTAAAAAAGTAAGGATAAAGTACCTGTAAGAACAGTCATATAATAATATATAGTCATATAATGTGATTGGGTGGCACAGTGGTGCAGCGGTTAATGCTGTCACCTCACAGCAAGAGGTTCTCTGGTTCGATTCTCGGCCGTGGTGCCTTCTGTGTGGAGTTTGCATATTCTCCCTGCATTCCCGTGGGTTTCCTCCCACATTCTAAAGACATGTGTCTGGAGTATTTCTCCCCAGGCCTCCACTGAAAACAGGATCTGTGAAACCTAGTCGGACTTTTCCGGTCAACAACTGTAAAATATATAAAATTAATAAATGATTATTAGATTTAACTTTTATAATAACTATTCATTATATATTTTAATAAAAGTGTATCCAATTTTGAAAACAACAAAATGAAAACCTAACCCTTGTAATGATACCATAACAAGAAAGTTAATAATTTGAATGGTCACTGTATAACACCATTGACACATAAATCAGGGAAGAATTACAGTACCACTTGAAGACAAACAGAACTTGACTCAGTTCAAAAACCAAGTAGACAGACTGGTGTCTGGTAAGGGTTGGAATAGAATAGCTGCTTCATAGCTTGTAGTACTCAAATTTTGTTCCTGCCTAGAGTGTCTTATCTGTAGATAGGTATATCTATTCTCTGTCAATTATTTTAGGTACTTTATTTTTTTTTTTACAGTTAACTTTTCATTGAAAATTATATATACTACACACATACACAAACACACATATAAAGGCAAACATGACAAAACAGCATTTTTAGCCCATTATACAGTCTGGAAATTAACAGTTCTCCACCAGACTGCTGTCTACAAACATAAAGTTCTCTTTTTTGCACATATCTGGAGTGATACAATACTCTACTCTTAACAAATACTGACCATATCACTTATAAGTTAACATATTCACCTCTTTTTGCATCTCATATGACAGACATTAATTCCAGAAAAAATATATATTTTCAACCAATCAGAAGGAATACTCAGTGAAATTACATTCCTACTTTACAGCTAAGTACGGGTATATGGTCAATGCAGCACTTGCACCCCTTTCACACATGACTACTAGACCTTATATCCCTTGTCTTCTTTTCTCTGTGTCTCAATATACATGTTTTCCTCTCCCAATCCAAGCTCAATTCAGCCGCTTGCAAATCTAACCTGTTATCCTAACATTGGCGTTATCACTGATTGCTCCCCCTCTTCTCCTGAACAAGTCTCCTGTATGTTCACCCAGACAGCCAATCCTTTCCTGACTGCATTATTACATTCCATACTCAATATGCTGTGCATATCCTTCGAATCCTCCCTTTCTTCTCATATCATTCCAATGTAACGACCTCTGCATTCTTCCAATTATAAACAATTTGGTGCTTAATGACTCCTGATGCATTTTCATTTCAGTCTCTGTAGTAACTTCCTCACCATTTACACATACATTTTTCCAAACATCCAAACTAACAAGTCATTACATCAGACAGCTCATATTTTTGAACTATGAATATTTCCCAGGTCCCCCAAGCCATTTTTAATTTGGTGAAGTTCCACCACATATCTTAATAATCAGATCCTTATTTTGTACACCTCCATGTGCCATCCTTGTACCTCCATCATCTCTAACCATCGTCAGTATTCTATGCTATCTAAACACTTCTTACATGATGCTCCTACAGTGGTCACAACCTTCTTTACTCTTCCACATGTCTCCAGATAATCATGTCTTATCCCCATTATTCTATTTCCCAATCCTTGATTGCTTTCTACCATCACTTTCTCCCTCAATTCCTTCTGCATACAAACTATACTGCACCCCACTCAACCCACTTATTTTTTCTTTAATTTTATCTTAATCTTTGTCTTTTTGCCTTTCTGCTAATATTCTTCTACACACCTTCTCCAACCTTAATATGCCAAGCTGAACTATAAAAAATGCAGATATTTTATACTATTTTTGATGTAAAGCAACATTATTCTAACAATTAAAATACTGCCACTGACAAAACATTAATGATACAGCATTAGTTTTGCCAGCTAAGATCTTCTGACTCTCTTTGCCTTTCCATAATAGGCACAAGTTCTAAATTCCAGAAAAGACGTTTCTACAAATAATATAATTTTCTACACTTTGTCATATAAGCACTTTCATGCTGGCATGAAATAAATCATCAGAAGCACACCAAAACAATCAGGAATCCATCTTAAAATGAAAGCATATTTAAAATGAAATATGAACTCTAACATTTTCTCCTTACTTTCCACTTCTCCCTTCAAGTCTAGTAGTCCTTCCTGTAAGCTGCTATCAAGTGAGAGATTGCACTTCCCTAAGTTTGCAATAGGATTGTGTTTGAATTCAGTCTCAATAATTCTAAAGGATAATTTATCACATCCCATAGGAATGACATTAATAGCTTGCTTTTGTAACAGTGATAATAACATTCAGATAACATTTAACTATGTGACCTTTTTTTCTTAATTAAAACAGGAGATCCACAGTTCTTACTTCATCGTTGTTACCGACATTTGATACAAGCCTTGCCACATCTCTAGACTGCTCATTTCTACTCAAAGCTTCATGGCATAACAATCTTTTGTCTAGAGCAACAAAACTTTCGGAGTCATTATGGTCGTAGTGACAGATACACAGTCCTAATGGAGTAGGAAAACATCTTTTACATCTGTCGCTTGCTATTATGTCTGTCATTTTATTTTTAATATGTTGGCCTTTTGGATGGAACCATACGGTAACCATAGACTACAAGTAAGATAATTGTGACCTTACTGTTTTATAATGAGAAAATGTCCAACTATGAAACTGAGTTTCTGAAATAACACTACCTTTGTTGTTGCTGTATCTTTCGGCTTTTCCCGGTTAGGGATCGCCACAGCAGAACTCCGGTCCGCTAATGATTGGCAGTAGATGTTTATGTACCGACTTGCCAGGCCTGACGCACAACCTTCAACGAAGGTACACCCATTCATGCATGTCTCCACACAGAAGACGCTTTAGCTGAGAATCGAACAGGACAACATTTTACTGTGAGGCGACAACGCTACCGCAGCACCACCACACACTACCTGTGGCACATAATTCCTTTTTAATTTTATTATAGTCCTGGTAAGCAGTCTTCCTCCCATGTCCACAAAGAGTTTCAGTGTTCTGCAGTTAACTATGTTGACAAGTTCCTGGCCCAGTTAGTTTATTCTCATCCCTCCTGATGTACACACTTTTCAAATGTATTAAGATACACCTAAGGTTGTCCTGTTGCACTGTCCTTGAGGAAGCCATTTACTTAGCTACCATCACCATCCCTTTGTCAGTAGCACTATGGTCTACAGTAACTGTTTTATTGTGGTCATCTTACCATGCTGATCAACATACAAGTGCAGATACACACACACACACACACACACACACACACACACACACACACACACACACACACACACACACACACACACACACACACACACACACACACACAGACTCAATAAATACATAGAATCCCAACACATGCAACAGGACTCTCTTTCTTTCTCTCTCTTTCTCCCTCTCTATGTGGGGAAAATGAAAGTAATAGTCAGGACTTTGACATTAATTGCTTGTGTCAAAATGTCTGGCACAATCCATCAATGTGAATGATTAAAGCAGAATAAAATACAGAACAAAATACAGTTTATGTTATACAGGTAAAATTAAAGGTAGACTATTCCCAGCAAAAGCAAATTCTAGTGGTTTAAGCAATAGCACATCATTTAATTTTCAACTCAAATTTATACTGATGTTGCAGAGTATGTTGGTAGGCCTCTCTGGATTCCTCTGTCAGGAACAGTTTCCATTTTCTTCATCCATATCTTTCTTTTTTCTATGGTTTGCCCTCTTTCCTAGAGCTACTGCTCTGGACATTGGACCTCAAGCTCCATTCCACAAAATAGAAACAACCTCTCTGGCTGGGCTTCTTTTATCCCTCTTTTTTATTACTTTCTCTTGTTCATTAAACAAATTTATTCTCACCAATACAAATAGCTCTCTCTCTCTTTCTCTCTCTCTTTGTTCTTAAAGAAACAAGTACAATTTAGCAGAAACACCGCTCATTTAAAGAAACCACTTTATTTACAATTATCTCCGCATAATACTGCTTTCGATACTTATTTGCATTGAATACATTATAACAGTGCTATAGCCATTATCTATACAATTTGTATACATTTCTGGGTCACATATACTCCCAAATAGTGATAAAAGAACCACAGTGGTCTGCTAATATATTTAACTGGCAAGAACATTTCAGATTTCATATGAACAGAGTTCATATCAGGGTGTACGACAACAGCTGGAAAATGCTTTTTTGAGCCTCATAATTATGAAATATTATGCAATGTGATTATCATGTCAGATGGTGTTTTTGTGAAGATCTTTGTCAGAAATATAGTACATAGAGACAAGGCATGAACTGTAGCCCTGACTCAGAGTTGTTAAAATCTGTACCTCGTATGATTTCTACCTACATCATGAAGTGGATTTTAAGAAGAAAATGCAGCAGTTTCCAGTTCATGAAGACAAGCTCTTGTTACTGTTCATGCAGCAGCCATCTACATTATGCTATCTATAAAATGCAGCATTTTTCTGAAATGCAAACATAATTAAACTCAAGGAACAAAACAATTGTATAAATGGAAGGCAGCATAAAAGGGTATTAGAAATAAACATAAACCAGTACAAAAACATATGAAGCATTACCAACTAGACATGTACCACACTAGTTGGTAACAAGAGAGTACAAACATTATTAGTTCTTGATCAGCTATTCAAATAGAAAGAAAGAATGACCAGCATTATCCAGGAATAAGTGAAAGAGTGAAATCTTTGCCAGACCACTAATATTTTGATATTCAGTGTCCCTTAGTCAGTGGGGAGAATAATCTCCAAATCCAGTTTATAGTGTTCAATTCAGAGAGCTGTTAGGGTCTTCCCATTTTGAAACAATATATGTCCTTGCCACTTTTATGTTGCACCTATGGTAAAAATGCATCAAAATAAAATGAAGGAAAATCCTGCAAATACTTTACTTAAAAGGTTAAAAAATTAGACTTTTTTAAATAAAACCATGGTTTAATAGCAATTTTCTATTTTTATGTTTGAATAATGTTCATATCTGCAGAGCTGACTTGTCAGATTAAACAGACATTATCCATTATTCTCAAGGTTTTTGTGACAACCGTGCCCTGGCCCAGCAATCAAGGAGCCTCAATCCTCACCACTAACACCAGGGAGGTTGTCTCCTAGGAGAGGAAAGGATAACTAATACACACAGTAAAGTACAATTTCCCTTAAGTGCACACAGAGATCACAGTCAGTCTGGGGCTGTCTGCTTTTTTGCTCACCAGGTCCCCAATAAGACTCCCCATTGGCACAGCTATAGGGTCCAGGTCTCAGCCTAACTGGGCAAGCTAGAACCTCCAGTACCCTCTCTGTCCAACCAGTGCTTCATGTCCCTGCTAAGTAGCTGACACAACACACACACACACTTTGAGATAATTATTTATACAACTTCACAGACTCTCCTGGGAAAGGCTGACACAGATTCTCCAGCTGTGCCCCTTTACCCAGACTATACGGTAGTAATTACTGCCACCACCCAGTTAATAATATCAGCTACTAAAAGGCCCTTAAAAGGATGTCCAATTATTACTGTGCAATATTATTATCCAATGGTAATGTGACTATACAGTCTAAGGCTTATTAGAGTGGCCTATTACAATAAACTCTATATAAATATGCAATGTACCCTAGAGCTTATCTCTACACAAATCAGCCACAGGTAGAAGGTTTTAAAAATATTTAATAATAAATAATTAAAACACAAGACAAAACTACTACACCACAGAGATTTCTAAAAGTTCACAGATCACACAAAAACTTAAAATAATACAGTAGGACAGGTCTGATATCAAAGAAAAATACCTAATTATTCATTACTAGCTTTAACTATTCCTATAAGAACTCACAGTGCTAAAACTTACATGTATGCATAAGCAGAGTGCTGGTAAGTTAGATATCAAGATCAAAATGGTCTCTTTCTCTCTCTGAGACACAGTTTATAAAGCATCACTAACAAACATGTCTCAGGATCCTCCCCAGATTACATCATTTTTGACACTTATGTTTTCCCAGTATTCATATTGCATCATCTTGACACCTACTCTGAGTTCCCAGGCTAATAGACACTCCATTTACATTATTTAGGAAGCTAACACCTGCACAGGAGAATACAACACTAAAAGACATTTCACATATACACTCTAGCAATTAGTTCTTAGTTAACACAGTAGACAGAATGTCTTCAGCCAGCCTGACCGGAACCAACTTTAAAGATCAAAGAATGTCATAAAATCATTTCAATTTCAAAATACAAATTTGAAAGGCTTGACTTAGTTTTTCTTTACAGCAAGGGGGCAATGTTGTAACAATCTTGAAGTTCACATTTTACAGTGTTTTTCTTTCATTTAAAAACACACGCCTGTATTTTACATTTATTTATACAGTTGATAGAATTATATATCAAATTCTATTTGACTAGGCTGGCAGTCTTTGCCCATCTCTCCCCAATCATCATAGTTTTCATGACATTTCTTACTTATAATCTCTTTGTGAACTTGTAATAAGTCATAGTTCATGCTACATGAGGCATAGGTAGTGGTGCATAGGTAATGAAATTCATTAGCACAGTATGCTGTAAAAATCTCAATTCATGCTCCTAATATATCATGACCCCTGCCCAACTCAGTATCTCAAACGTGTAAGGTGGGGGAACCACGCTCCTGAGAGGATGTCACCCTGGATTCAGTGTGGACAAGTCACATCAGAAGACCAAAAACTGATTTGTGTTGCATATAGTTGAACACCAAATGCTCAAGATGAGAGATCCATATAAACATGGCACTAAGTCTGTATATGAGCAATATTATCAAGGTAGGAAACTCTTAATATTGGCTTATAATATAAAATGCTTGGCATCATTTAGTCTTGTTCCCAATGATCTTTGAGGGATTTCCCACATGTAAATCATCAGTTGGGCAGTAGATCATATGAGGTCCAGAAGATAAATCCACTTTAATATTGTATGATAAGTACCCCTGCAGTATTTTATAATAAATAACCATACAGTATTGTATGGTGAGTTCCCTTACAGTATTCTACAATATGTACCCTTATTCTATAGCAAATACCCTTAGAGTATTTTGGTTCCCATTGTGCTATTTTTCCCTGAATATTTTTTTAAACAAGAACCATCTTTATTAAATTATAACTTGTGACACAGGCAATCATACATTTATATAAATGAAAACAAACCATATTGACGCAATTTTAGTTGCAAACATTGTACATCACTTAAAATCTCTGCAGTCACTGTCAGTCAAACATTACATGGCTCATTCAAATCCTGCCTTCTTTTAAAACGCATTCCTCCTCTGCATATATTGTTCCCACAATTCCCATTTATTCTATGTAATTTGCTCCTATCCTTTTCTAAAGATCCAATTGCCAGTTATTTTATCTCTGTTACTATATTCACTACTTCCAACAGAGTTGGTTAAGACATTGATTTCCATTTTCTAGTAATTGCTTTTTTAACAGTCACCATAATTAGACTCAGCAAGGCCCTACTATGTCTAGGCAATTCCACTTCTGTATCATAGCTCAAAAAATTCTTAGTACATCCCTTATTTACTCTGAAAATGATTCTAAATATAATGCAAATAGCAAAGGGGAAAGAAGACAACTCTACCTTCTTTCCCTGCTCAAGCAGAAATTATCAGAGAGGAACCCACCCACTTTAATTTTTGCCTCTGATCCCACATATATCCTCTTAATCAACCTTATAATTTTATCAGGGAATGCAAATGCTTCCATTGCCCTGCTCATAAACTCCCAGCTTACTCTGTCAAATGCTTTCTCTGCAACAAAACCCAACAACAACAGTTGTATTTTTAAACATTCTGCTTTCCTCTGGATCATCAATATTCTTTCAATGTTCTCAAATGTTGGAGTCCCCTCTGTAAAACCACACTGATCCATGTCTAGCAAATTTGGTATCACCTTTGCCATTCATTTAGTGATTATAGACATAAACACTTTGTAATCATGGTTATAAATCATGGAGAACCTTAGCACTTTGCTTATGGTCCTCCAGAGGATTCTCGTGGCCCTGTTCTACTGTCAGGTGGAACACTTAGCCTATCCTCAGCGGTACCTTCATGCCTCTCACCCACTAGCCACTCCTAAGTGTAACCTCTTTTCCTGACCATATAAATTTACTTATCACTATGGATGGACAATTTCCCACAGTTACTTCAGCCAGCTTGGTCAACATGGGCATCGTGAGGCAGTATAGCAACTGTCTCATGTTCACCGACAACCCTATACTCTTTGTACACACAAACACAATGTGTGAGAGATGCAGCTATATTAAGAACCTTGAATCCATGCTCTCTCAGACATCAGGCAGTACATATGACAATAAGCGGGTTGCAAGCATGCACACCTCACCACTTACTCCACCCAAAAACAAAACTAAAGGTCTGTGGCTGACAAAGTTTGCTGATGACTGCAAACTGGGACCAGTCATGGAATCTCCAAATTATGTCAATATCCTACAAGAGGGTCTTACACAAACAAATTATTGGTGACAAATTCATGGCCTTAAACTCAGTGCAAAAATGTATTATCATTCCTTTTTCTAAAAGTGATGTTCCTGCTAATGGCCACATCAAGAGAAACACCTTAAGTATGCACTCAGTGGTAACAGACCTGGGCACACAGATTGAAAGCAACTTTACATTTGACCACCATGTCTCCACAGTGGTAAGAAGGGTGTTCTATATTGCTCATCTCATAAATAAGGGCATTGCCTCCAGGAAAAAAAAAAGTTATTACCTCCCTGTACTCTTCCCTCATCAGGCCAATAATTGAGTACAACTCACCTTTTGGTATGTGCCTTTCTAAGCACCTGCAGCAATTGGAGAAACCACAAAGGTTCTTCACAAGGAAAATTCAAGATCTTTACCATCTGCCTATGGGGATAATCTGAAATCACTGTCACTTTATTCTTTCATACAGGCTACTCAGAGGTGATCTATACTTTGCATATAAGGCAATCTCTGACCCTGCATCATTGAAAATGCATCATACATTAAAGTCAAATGCTACACAGGTTATTCGCTCAAAAGACCTTAAACTGGTATGTAACATTAATAAAATCTACTGGAGGGACAGATTTGTCTTACAGAGATTACCACACCTTTGGAACAGACTTCTACTTCATGTCAAACAGAGCACCTTATTGGCCCTCTTCAACCACAATCTGGACAATTTGATGAGTGACCATAAATTCACCCTGGAGGTCCCCCCTGTGTTCCTCTTGGACAGGGACAATAGGTGCTGACCATGGAAATAAGGGTAAGAACTTGGCTAGGCTTGTAAGGGCCCTAGAGCCATTAGCCTAGTAACTTCATATGATCCTATGAACTGTTTTTTGTTAAGTATCTAGTTCTGGCTTTTGTGTTACATGCATACACTAATGTTTGACAGATTAATATTTTCTACAGTTTTTTTTTTTTTTTGTCATATCCATTGGAGCCTATGTCACATCTTACACAATGTTTTGGTTTATTGAAAGCCCTCATGCAAAAGAAAAAAAAAGCAAACATACCCCAGCACATCCCTTTTAACTTAATACTAACACACAAAACTATGTATATCTTCAGAGAGTGAATTTGTATCCTCCAAATAGGAACAATTGTCCCAGAATGACAGCCACACTCATAGACTTGGATTAACCTGCAAGGAAGGTCATCCATGTTAAGATGTAAGGTACAGCCTGTGCTTCTACTAAATACTGTCTGGTTTTGTCCTATCTTTATTACTCTCCCAGACTGGGAACACACTTCAGTGATTTCATAAAACATTATCTTAGAGCCATTAAAAAAAGTATTCTGTTTTTATTGCTCTTTATCAGATTGTCTCCATGGAAATATAAGATCCTGATACAGGGTTGCTTCTAAAAGCATTCATTTATTTGATAGAGGAAAACTTTGTAGTATTTTCAATACTCTTTATTATTTATCTGCTTTCTTTTAAATGTGTTACTAGATCCAGCCAGGGGTCTTAACCCAGTCATTGCCCTATATGTGAGTGAGAAAAAGCACATCATTTTTTTTTGCATCATGCTCTTTTGAGAAGACTTTTCTTCATTTTTTTATATTGCAATGCTTACATTTATTAAAACTAAACAAAGAGAGAAAGAAGGAAAAAACAGGGGCACCTGTTTACTTTAGTATCTCTCATACACTCAAAAATAGCAGAGAAAACTTTACTTTATAGCACGCATATTATATTGCACATTATAAAAATTCTACTGTTAAAAATTTAATTTTGTTTCACTTATAGTTAACTCTTTTCTTTCTCTTCCTCTCTCCTAAATGTTCTTCCAAATGTTAATGGCATGAAGTAGGGGATATGCTTTAGAGTCCCCTATGAGTTTAACAAAGCCAGAAAAGTACATTATTTCATGTTTTGCCGTGTTTTACAAATATAATTAATGCTTTGCAATCCCACATTTCTTTGTAAATATTTGAGTTGCTAGTTTTATTCCTGTTGATCTCCATCTTCCAATATAATCTCTGCTTCATTTCCAATGTACTCCCAGTTCTTCTAGCCAATTATTATTCTTTTTTCTGTCTCTTAAACATTTTCCATTGAAACATTGGAAAATGATTCACTGGCACAATCGCTTTGTGGTCTTTTTTACCAGATCAAGAAGCAGAATCTCCTTCTGTTTCATAACTCACTTTTTGTTGCCCAAACTTTTGTATCTCCTCCTTAGCATGCTCTGCATCAAGAAATGATGTTGTCCCTCCAGGGAAGAATATCTTTAAAATAGTTGGGTACTGCAGCTTGATTTTCATGCGTGCCTCTCATCATTCTCTGATTAGTGGAATAAAGTTACTCCTTTTCTGCCTGGTGTACGGTAAGTAATCATTTTCCACAAACAACCTGCTGTCTCCCACTTTTAGTACTTTATCCTTCTGTCTCAGTCTTGTCAGAATCAACTCCTTCTGCTGGTAGGATTGCATATTTACTACTTAAGGTCTAGTGGCCAGATTTAGAACATACACACACTGTGCCCTTTTAATTATTATTCCTTATGTGGAATACTAGTGCAATTGCTTATTTGTGCTTTCATAAAATTATTACAGTCTGTAATTCAAGTGTCTCTGGTACAGCAAAAAATCTCAGGTTGTCCCTATGTGCTCTGTCCTGTAATTCTATTATTTTTTTGAAACTTCTCTTCTTGAGCAGTCTCATATTCAGCCAACCTTTTCTTCATTTCAACCACTGATCGTTGAAGTTTTATCACCTCATCTGAACATCTGTTTAAAGCTTTTTTCATTTTTTTCCAGCCTTTTGTTATTTGACTTGATATACTCCATCAGTGTTTTATTTATTTTAATCAGCTCTGAGTATATTTAACTTATGTTTTCTCTAAGTTACTGGAATTCATATCTTGCACCAAAGCTGGTGCTAGCACTCCTTTTTTGCTGAATAGCTATGGAATTCTTCCCAGTCAGTGTTTTTTTTCCTTTCCTTTTGTAATCAGTTTTCTTTCAGGTTCTCTGAATTTCTTTTTTTCTGGCATCCAGGCAGTGCACTTACTAGCCAATTACTGAAATTTTCACAAAACTACAACTTTATTAGGTCTCTCTTTTGAGTTTTTTTTCACACTGGGAGAGCTGAAATTTAGCTGTTAATCAATATGCAGCCACCTTGGAAGTCCCATTTTCCCTTGAATATTGATCCAGTTTTAATTTTTACCATTTTATCATGCAATTTGCAATATAGGGACTCGGGCATCTGGTATTGCTGCTTTTGGACTTAGTAGTTCCTTTTTAGTATGCTGTCTTATTCTTTGTACTTCTCTTCATTATTTACTATCTGCCTCCTCTCCAGTTAAGTGCATTCATATAACTGAGTTATTCATTTGCTCTCTGCTTACCTGCCTAAAGTGCATTGCTCATTTTCTGAATTATATTGTGTTGCCTGATGCTTTTGTTTCATCTATTTATTCAGTTTGTCTCTATGACCATACCCACAAAATAATGTTATGGCAGATATTGGGTAATAAATTATTTGAAATAAAGCAAAAACAACTGACTTCTTACTATATCATCACTTGTTAATTTTGAATTTATGCTGTTCCTCCTGCAAGATTTAGTTGACAACTCATTGCAGAGATTTTCATGTTGGGAGGGTGGCCTAATGGTTAAGGTGTTTGCCTTATAAACATAAGGTACAGGGTTTGAATCTCATAAGGGATAATTGGCTAGGCTTAAAATGGCCTACAAGGGCAGTTAGCCTATTACTAATCTATGATGTCAATCTATGATGTCATCTCTTTAAACTTCCTATGATGTTTTCCATGTTTATTGGTAGAAATATATACTGAACATACTAGCAAATAAGCTTCACCACTATAATTATTATCTCAATTCCAGTCATCCCTGAGTCACTTCTGCTCCCTACACAACCCATGATTATGTCCTCAAAGTACTCTCAAATACAAAAAAAAAAACTTTGATAGGTGGCAGCGGTATTTCCTGTTGCCTAACAAACAGCATCAAACATGCTCTTGCTAATCCCCTCCTTAAACTGCTGTCCCTCTATCTAGACACACTGCAGTAATTGTCCCTCAATAAAGGTGGACCCATCATGGACCCCAGAAACTGCAGATCAATCAGCCATATTAATCACATCTATAAAGTCATGGAGTGCATCATTACCAACCTCATAATTCACAAAATCAAACTTCTATAGCAGTTCAGCTTTGTAAAGGGTAGGTCATGCCTGCAAAATCTTCTAAACTTCTTTGAAAATGTTATGCAGGTGGTGAAAAGTGGGCAAACTGTCCATGTTGCCTATTTTAATCTGGCCAAGGCAGTTGACATGATACAACATGATCGAATTTGTAAGTAAGTTATCAGCATTAAACAGTGATCCCTATGTGGTAGGATGGAAAGCAACCACATTTTCAGTTTTGGTGACACCTCCTTTGTCAGTGAGAAGGTGACTAGTGGTGTCCTTCAAGGATCTGTGCTGGGCCCCCTCCTGTTTAGCACTTATTTTTCTGTCGATAAAAATGATAATATAGCTCTCTGGTTGACCAGATTTGTTGATGACTGCAAGCACTGTATAGCTGTTAATTAAATCCAAGTTACTGATACCCCATTAAATGAATTGATGCAAGTCAACACCTGGTACACAGAAAAAGACCTTCAACTAAATGTCAGGAAACACTGTCTCACCCCTTCTAGGAACAGCAGATTGGTTCATCCTACTGTATCCATAACACCCCACTATCAAGCAAGTCAGTGCTTAGAGATCTGGGTATCATGACTGATAGCTCTCTTTCCTTTTATCACTGTGTGGAGACTGTAGTTAAGAAAACCTTGTATATCTCACAATTAATTGCCAAAATCATCACTTCCAAAAGCAAGGAAGTAATTGTTCCCTTATACTCTGCCAAATAAAAACTCATTATAGAAAACAAAGCACCCTTTGGCACGTATCTTACTCAAACAAATGGAAAGGAAAACACAAAGATAGATTCATCACCAAGTGCCCCCTCTGTTCTGGAATATGCTCCCCCATCAGGTCAAGTAATTTAACTCCCTGTTGTCCTTCAAGGACCGCTTGGACAACTGGATGGATACCCTTAAATCTGAGATGTACAGACTTTCCCCTCTTTGAAAGGGATGGAAGAGTCTAAAGGTAGATATTGGCAAGGCACATTTGTCCTCTGGTCAAATTTCCTTGTGGATCCTTTAATCTTATGATCCTAAGCAACATGGAGCAGAATGCCAGAGGGGGATTGTCATGGCTTAATCTGTGGCCAGAAGGGCACGGGATGCAGACTTTATTGATAACTAGGTGTCATACTACGGTGAAGCAGACCATAGCTTCCATACTCTCATGCAGTTCAAAGTGCCCAGTGTACAGAATTAAGATCCCAGATAAGGTCTTGGGCACCCACTCACTACTGATCCATTTTACGTTACAGATTCATAATGCTCAGTACTTCTTTAATAAGCTGGAGATAATCTCTAACTTGATCAGTACTTTTGTCTCAGCATTTTTCATTGGTTAGATGATAACTTCAGAGTACACTTGGTGATTGTCGTGTCCCCCTTGAAATTATGTAATTTGAGGTAAAGTAGAAGTGCACTTTGGTTATCTTTGCATTTGACGTAGGTGCAAGCTAGGAGAAACATCTCTAGGTGCAGGAGCAAGGTGTGTATTCCTTCTCAACTACAATTAACCCAGTTGTGCAAGGATGTTTTTCAGGAGATTGTGAACTTTTTTGTCATCTCTAGGTTAGGTTTCTTGTCTTTCACTGATTACAATGATTTTAACATTTATAATGAGGAAGAGTCTACAATCATGACGTGATTTTTTTTCATATTGTGAAAGAAATCAGCTTTGCTCAGGGACTTACTTCTGTAACCAAATCTTTAGAACACATATTTCATTTGATGCTACACATTAAAATGATGTCTAATTTGGGACCAGATCTTGAATCTAGAAGTCACGGAATGCAGGAATTGAGTGTTGCAGCAGTTGGCCATCTCTTTCCAATTTTCTACCTCTTCCATTTGGAGTCTAAAGACAGATGGTTCATGAGCTCTTGTTGAACCCTGTAACAGAATTGTGCAGTCCTCTCTTGAGCTGCATGCCTCAGCCTGAAGAATCTTCTTCACCTTGTTGAATGTAGACATTGGTTTAATGCTAAGCTTGTGAACCTAGGAGAGTAAGATGAAAGCTTCAGCTTAAATGGTGATGAACTGTTCTTGTTGATATTAAGCTTAGGTCCAATGACATAATGCATTCTGTCAAGAAAATATCTTTCATGAAAAGAAAGCACTCCTGTGTAGAAAAACATATTATACATGCGTATGACCAGTTGTGTTACTCACATTGATCAGTAGGCTGTATCAACCAGTCTGTCTAATCACCTAGAAAATTATGTTTTTATGCAGAATGAAAGTTGGCTGCTCAATTTTCCATCGCTGCTTCCATCTGTGAAGTCAGTGCTTTCTTTCATGAGAACATTCCAATGGACTGAGTTTCAGATACTCTATTACAGTAAAGTCCTACCCTTGAACTTAGGTTTGCGCTCAACCACTTGTTGGGCTTTGCCCAACTGAACAGGTTTTTGCAAGCAAAAATCAGTTGGGCCTAATTATTTATATGATAGTCAATATAACACAGAACTGTGTGGTATTTTTATTTCTTTAAATGGAGGTGTGACACCCCTGCACTGGCCCAGTAATCAAGGAGCCTCAATCCTCATTAATAACACCAGTGACGGATGTGCACATTGGAAGGATGACTAGTACACACACAGTAAAGTACAATTTCCCTTAAGAGCACACAGAGATCACACTCTGTCTGGGGCTGGTTTCTCCCTCTCTCTCCAGATCCCCAGTAATACTCCCCACTGGCACAGCTATAGGATTAAGATCTCAGCAGAGTGGTCAAGCCAAAACCTAAAGCACCCTCTCTACCCAACCAGTACTTCATGCCCCTGCCCAAGTAGCCGACACACACACTCACTTTGAAATTTGATTTATATACAAACACACAAACACTCCTGGGGAAGAGTGGCACAGGTTCACTAACTATGCCTCCTTCTGCCCAGACTATAAGGTAGTACCAGCCGCCACCAACCACTCTTAATTATCAGCTACTATAAGGCCCTTACCAAAGGGTGACCAATTCTATTGTGTAATGTTACTATTATCCAAATGATAAGTGTGACCAACAGCAAGGCTGTTTAAGAGTGGCCTATACAGTGTCACCAAATACATATGCAAGTACTCTAACAGCTTAAATATCTCTAAACAAACCAGCCACAATTAAAAAGTTTAAATATATTTAATAATAAATAATAAAAGCACAAGGTAATACTCAATAACTCAACACAGTGATAACAGAGTTCAGAATCACAGGAATTACTTTAAAACAACATTGCAGGACAGTCTCAAATAAATACAGAAAACATCTAAACTAATCTTTACTGTATTCCTATCTATGTCTAAGAGACACTATGCCCTAAATGTCTTACTTACAGAGCCAGGCAAATATAGATGAGAAGTGCTGATGGGAGGATGTTTCTAGGTCCAAGACAAGATACAAAATGCCCAGACTTTCTCTGAAAGATAATTTCTAAGTTACTATCAAACATTACTGCTGGGTTATTTCAGATTGCATCATTCTTTTCACCTCTGCCTTTAGTTTCCAGGCCAGCATAAACCTAAAAGTTAGCACCACAGTGTCAAGAATATTTATATCTTAGAAGCTGGTACTTGTCTCTTAGCAGCTTGCCTGGGAACTGGAAATCGTAAAACATTTACACACTTTTACCTTTGAAACCTGTAATTAGTTATGTTTCCAGACAATAGAAAGAATTTCTAGCTGCAGACATTCTGTTTTCTAGCTGTGGTAAACACAATCGTAAAACTATTTACTGGTCAACTTATTTTCTTAGAGTTTTGCAAGTTAATTCTGTTCTTTTCCAGTAGGTACACTGTGGTTACTTTCTTGAAGTTCAGCATATAACATACAGTGTTTCTTATATTGGTAAGACAAGCACACAAATCATATTACTATTCACAAATGACAGAATTATTTACAAAATTCTGGCTAGCTGGGCGGGCAGTGTCACATTTCAATTTAAATCAAATTTATATTTTCAAGTGACATATAATTATTTACAAAATTCCAGCTAGCTGGGCTGGCAGCATCTCAGTTTTTCACAGGAGGCACTTATATCTTTGATTCTGAGGAAGAAAACTCAGTCCAAAAGATCTCAATAATTATTTGCCTATATCTCTAATGGTCCAGGTATGTGTGTTATGATTTGATTTTAAGGGAACATGAGGTATACAATCCATTTCATTTTGTTCTTGAACAAGCCTTAGCAATGAGGTTATTTTTACTAGGGTAAAAAATGAATTTCTTGTAGTGGTGGGAGATTAACATTTTTATATTTTATTGGCATAACTGATCTTTCCTCAGCATTCCAGGCAGTTAGTTGTGATAACTAGTTGGTGCATCTTCAGACTTACTGTGTAATTTCAGGTATCATCTTTAACAGGTTTGCCTCTATTGTCTCAGAACAGACTATGTGGTTTGCTTATATGTTTAACTCATCCTCTCTCTTCCCATTATTTTCCAGAGCCCTTCAATTCTTCATCACAGGACCATCTCTGTCTTTTACTGTATACGGTTTCACTCAGTGATCTTAACTGAAGGATAATTTTATAGTATCATTGCAGATAGAGCTGCCCAGTTACAACAAGCCACGGTGGTGCAGTGGTAGTGTTGTCCCCTCACAGCAAGAGGTTCTCTCGTTCGATTCCTGGCTGGAGCACCTTCTTTGTGGAGTCTGCATGTCCTCGATAGACATGCGTGAATGGGTGCACCTTCTTTGAAGGTTGGGCATCGGGCTGACACCTTGGCACCATAAAAATCTGCTGCCAATCATTAGCAGACAGGAGTTATGCTGTGGCAACCCCTAACCGGGAAAAGATGAAAAAAGAACAATGTAGAATAGTAGACTTAACTTGTCACTGTTGCTTTAGTTGTAATTATTTTGTCAATACTCCATTTTGAATTAAAGAAACCTAGCTGTATGTAGATGCTATACAGTGAAATGAATGAGTTGTTATGAATATAACAGGTTTCATAGGTGTGTTCTGTGCATCTATTACTGGCAGCTTTCTTTGCATGACCCATCTTAGGACATTCTGTTTACTGCTGGCACTGCGTGTACCTTACGGTAGCAACACAGGAGACTGCTGCAAACTTTTATTCAGACTCTACAAGTAATGACTCATTAATGCTTACTTTTATATAATAAATTATGAGCAATATGTTCTGAATGGAAATAGATGAAACTATAAATGCTGGGCAAAAGCTAATACATACATCATGAAATGTAAGGACAAGAAATATTTTTTATAGAAGTATAGCTTAGATTCCACAGGGCTTTTCTCCTGTGGGCTTCGGTGAACTTAGGCATTGCAGAATGGACTCATCTGTTCAACAAATTGAACAAGAAGTTAACACATGCATTTAATATAATACATAATTGTGGTTTGAAATATCTGAATGAAATACAATACAAACTATGAAAACTTAGGGCAGGATTCACGATGGCTTTCACGGAGTCTAAGAGTCATGTAAGACTCCATGCAGCCATAGCGATCCAGGAACAGCCTGAAATACCGTGTAAGAGACCAGCTAAAACGTCTCTTACACAGGCAGGGCATGGATATGCTAATTACCTCACTTGCAGCTGAAAGGCATGCAAATGAGGTAGATTAGCGATCCAAGAAGCTGAAACCAGCCCGTGTAAGAGTCGTGTTAGGTGCAGAAATGTACTCAGTTGACAACTTAGTACGTTTCTGCAAATAACACAATGGAGCCATGTCAGCTCCAAATAAAGTGTGCATATGTATCAGGCAGCATGCCAATGGCCACATATGTGGCCATTGGCATGGTAACCAGATGCAAACATGAAATAAAATAATTTTTTTTCGGCGATCGGCGAGGTTTAAATGCAGCGCAGCCCCGCGCAAACGGGCTGTGCTATATAAGACATAAAAATAAAGGTTTGAAACCCACAAATGTGGGTTTTATGCAATGCATGGATTTACAATGCAGGGACTAGCAGACCGAAAACAACATGGCCACCATTTAGTGGTTGCTAAGGGGGGAAGCCGAGTCTAAGACACGTAACTAAGCATTAGTAGGCAATCCTATGTAAATGAGTGGTAGGATAGTGAATTGCACTGTCACATAGCAAATGAGCACATTCTGTGTAGTGTAAGAGTTAGATAAGGGGCAGTAACAGAGTAGGAGATAGGTAACATCACAGGGGGGAATGTTAGAAAGAAATCAAGCTCATTGGAGCAAAGTGGTATGTGACAGATGTCAGTCACACAGCATAGAAAGAGGAGTGTCAAAAGATAAGCATGGGAAAGTCAAGAAATGGAAGGTGTACACTGTGGCTAACAGCAAAGTTTCTTGCTGTGCGTGCATGCACTCGTGTGCATGCTGGGAGGCGCGAGCAAGACAGAGTGCGCACGTGTAAGGCAGAGTAAGCAAGTAGGAGCCTGTGTAAAGATCTATAAACCTGTTTGCACTGGTGTGCTCACGTTTTAACCCAAATAAGCAGATTCTAGTCCATGTAAGCATGTGTGCACGCATGGTAGCCACTGTGAGCATGTTTTTGCTGGTATGCACTCTGCTCCTCCCTGAGGAAACAGAGAGGAAAAAGGAAGCAGAAGAAATAGTAGGAAGCTAGCAGGGAATACTGGTAGAGCTAGCAGGTGAAAACAATTAGAAGCAGGCAATTACACAGGGAGAATACTAGCCCAGCCCAGCACTTAAAACACTGCAAACAGCATTGCAATATGTTTCTCTCAAGAGACACTGCAAGACAGGAGTAAGCTATTAGAAGTGAAAACTGAAAAAGCTGCACTCAGACCAAACATGCTAGGGGCTGCCATAGCTGTTATAAGGAGGCATAGGAGACTTGCTGAGGGTGGTGACAATGCAAATGCTGCCAGACAACCCACAGTGAGGAAACTGAGAAATGTGTACAGGCCCAGGGTCACTTACCAGGGGTTACATGAGCTGGAGATAGTGGAGCGCTATAGAGTGGACAGAGATCTCCTGCAGCAAATTGTTGAGCTGTGCAGGCCACGCCTCACACACAGAACCAACAGAGGGGAACCCATCCCAGTGAAAACCAAGGTATGTGTTGGCCTAAGAATACAAGCAACAGGTACCTTCCAGAGACCAACTGGTGATATGATGGGGATATCACAGGCATCAGCTTCCAGGGTACTACACCAGTTCCTGGATGCCATGTCAGCACATGTCGGTGAGCATGTATATTTCCCCAATTCCCGTGAGGTATTGTCCAGCAATATGCGTCTCTTCCAGCAAATAGCGGAATACCCTGAGGTAGTGGGTGCAATAGACTGCATGCATATATACATCAAAGCACCAGCCGGTGAGCGGGGTAGGGCTTACATTAACCGCAAGGGCCTCCCCTCCTTCAACTGCCAGGTCATGTGTGATGCCCAGGGCATAATAATGAATGTGTGTGCTGGCTGCCCTGGAAGCTACCATGATTCCCATATTTGACATTTGATGCAGCTGTACCAGACATTTGCCAATGGGGACACCCCACATGGTCACTTAGTGGGGGATGCTGGATATGCACTGGAGCTGTGGCTGATGACACCCATCAGAAACACACACACACCTGAACAAGAACGCCATAATGAGGCACATGCACAAACACAAAATGTAATAGAGCGTGTGTTTGGGCTGCTCAAGTCACGGTTCCCATGCCTGGACACATCTGGTGGAGCCTTGCAGTACTCACCAACTACATGTACCCAAATTGTCATGGTATGTGCTATGCTACATAATATGATTCTGCAAAAACAGCTGCAGCAGGACCAGCATAGGGCCGGGACAAACAGCCCCCACCATTGCCAAGGCCATCACAGGCAGAGCATGACTCAGAGGAGGAACAATCTGAGCCTGCCCCAGTAGGCAGAAGGAGGCGTGCCCAGTATGCTTTGTCCTTGGCAAAGAGACAACACATAGCACATACACTGGCTCAGTAGGAACCCTGGGAATGATACCCCTCTCTGACTCACTCATATAGTAACAGGGACACCTAACATGACACAACTTGCTTTCAAACATCTACAGGGAGTGTAGTATGTGCATCCGACATAGGCAGCCCTGCAGCACCACCTGAAGCATGAGTGCCATGTGTTAAGCAATGTAACACCATCTAGTATATGCAAACATGAAGACCCTGCCTAACATCTCACCCTCACCAAGCATGATGCCACACTATGAAGACAACAAGATCAAGTACAATAATTGGCTGAAGTATTGCTGTTAGGAAAGGGGAACAAATGGCTGACAGCCTGGGATGACATGCCGAGCAAGACATGATGCTCCACCTGCTAGGGATGGCACGCACCCAGCACACCTGGCTGTGTGGATACTGGCAAAGGCTGTTGTCACCCCCATTGTGCCTTGAATAGGTAAGGCTGGAAACACAAACCCACTACCATAGGTAACACAAGGGATAACAACCTGGACGTAATGCTACCCAATGCCAGAAGTCTAAACTGCAAGGTGCATGCAGACCAAACTCACCTCAGCATGGAGAATATTAATATCTGTTCTGTAACAGAAACCTGGGTCATGGCCCAGAAGAGCACCCAAATACTACCAGGTTATGCCTTATACCATGCTCTACAGCCCCAAAACATGGAACAGACTACAGTAGGAGTGTGGCTATCAGTAATTGTCAAGGATAACCACAACCCCAGGTTGGTACCACAGCAAGAAGCAGCATGTACTATCCACGGGCATGTAACAGTGGCTCAAACTGTGTCCCTGTTTGCAGCCTGCGACAGACCATCCTCACAAACCCAGGAACCCCAGCCAGCCTTCCTGAAGGCACTGCAGAGTATGAATGTCTCAACAAATACCAAACAAGGCACACACAAAGTATGACATAGGTGGCAATCCATTATGTACGTAAGAAGTAATCAGGGACCTAGGGACACAAGTGGACGGTAACCCGTTATGTGACACTCACATTGCCAAGGTGGCCAGGAAGACCTGCTATATTGTCCACCTTAATATGAAAGGATGCCCATGTAGATCAAGAGAGGTCACTGTGCCCCCATACTCTTCCCTTATCAGGCCCATACTTGAGAATAATGCCCCAGTTCAGATGTACCTTATCCGACACCTGCAGCAGTTAGAAAGACCCCAAATGTACCTCACTAAGAGGATAAAGGGTCCAAACATTTGTCATCTGCTGCCTAGCTGAAGAAACCACAGCCCAATTCACATGCATGCTGCCCAGTCAGAGGCGATGTATGCCTGATGTACAAGGCCATGTCCAATCCAGAATGAATGGACATGCTCCACTGCAGAAACTCCAAATCCAGCAGAGACACCACAGTGAGATATCTGAACCTCCACACATAGATAAATAGGATGTGCTGGAGGGACAGGTCCATAACCCAGAGGCTCCTTACACTCTGGAACAGAATCTCAGTCCATGATAGGGTGAGCACCACACTCATACACAACAAGAGAAATCTGGTCATGTGCATGGGAGATAGTAGGTGTACACTGGGGGCCATCCCTGTGTCACATCTAGTAAAGTAAACCCCAAATGGGCATAATATGCACATTGCAAGGGGTGTCGAAAGCCACACACAGTCTGTCTATGCTCCAACATGGCCAGGGCAGATAGCCTAGTATGAACCTATGAACCTATGGTGATACAAATTGTGAGGACACAAAGGATAATCACACAGCTGTCCTAACTGATGGTAGGAACCATGGTGATAATCCACACATATACTCTGCAGTACTCAAATATTACAAACAATACACCAAACCCACACACATTGCCAACATCCAGCCTAACAGATTCTTTGCAAACTCTCCACCAGCACCAAACTGCCAAATATCTATCCCAGCAGAGTGCTGGCCCCCTGACATTGCAGATGCTGAGGTAACAGCCAGCACCTACAAAGCAAAGCACACAGCATCAATGGTACCAGATGGTGTCCTGGGTTGTGTCCAACAAGTACTGTAAGAAGAATGGAACACCAAATAGCACTACTGTGCACTCACAGTCTTACCACAACATATGTACCCAAAGAGCAGTGTACAGCAACAGTGGTCCCTCACCACAAAGGTGGTGCCTGAATGGATACTGCAAACTAACTCCCCTCAACCCTGACTATCTTGGTTGGCAAAGTAATGGAGAGGATGCTCATGGATCCCAGGAATAACGAGAATGGTTACCTACAGACATTGGACCCTACCCAATGTGGCTTTCATAGGGCATATCCTGCCCCTTAAACATGTCTGACTCATGTGAAACATGCACCAAGGTCATTGATGAGGGGAATGTGGTTCACACAGCCTATCTGGATCTTGCTAAACTCTTCCATACAATACCCCAGTTGTTCAGTACAGATAAGCTCACCAGCCTAATTATAAACCCCTATCAAAGTAGATGGGTTGCAAACCAGCTCAAGGACAATACTGACCTGGTCAGACATGCTGCAGCCATGTCAGACTACAAACCAAGTACAACTGGCATCCCACAAGACACTGTCCTGGGACCTCTCTTGTATGCTATATATGTCACATAGGTACAGGCCAACATGGAAGGACTCTGTCTGAACAGGTTCGCAGATGACTACAAACTGCCCACCATATCGGACCCTCCAGCTGACACAAGCATCCTACAAAAGGCGCACATAGAAACAGACAAGTGATGCCACAGCCATGTCAACAAGCTAAATGCAGAATAGTGTATAGTCATCCCCTGTGGAAACACAGTACGTGGCCACAAATTACCACATAGGGGGACACAAGGTGATAGATATCCTGCATGTGACAACCATGTGTCTGTAGTGGTTACAGAAACATACCATATACCCACCTAATCATAAAGGTAAGCACAGCTAGGTCAGGATAGGTCACCGTGCCTCTCCAGTCATCCATCAGCAGCCTCACAATTGCGTACAATGGCCCTTGTGGGATGTACCTTAGCAGACACCTGCATCAACTGGAAAGACCTCAAAATACCCACCCAGGAGGATCTCAGAGCTGTAACAGATGCCATGTGTTGCCTGATTAAACAAACTGCAGCTCCACACAGTGCCATACCGTCTGGCTGGAGGTGATCTGTGCCTGATGTATAAAGCCATGACCAAGCTGGAATCAATGGACATCTGGCACCATGTAAAATCTGAATGCTGGTGACCTATGCAGATGACAGGCCTGAACCACAGCACAGACATAAACAGGACATGCTGTACCGATTGGTCCATAACCCAGAAGCTCACTCCACTCATGACTAAACTCCCAGTGCAGGTTATCCAGGGAGTTCCTCATTGACTGTCATCCAGAGGAATCATGATGACTGGATGGGAGATGGTAGGTGTACCCTGGATATCACCTGTATGTCACAGGTAGACAGAGGCACAGCACACTAACCTTGACATATGTCATGGTAAACACCAGTAAATATGTGTGTTGAAGGACAAACACTCTCTGACTAACATTACAAATGGCCTAGGGCACATGGCCATTGTTTGTCACTGTCCACACAAGTTGTGGAATACATTAACAATGTTGGACAATCCTGTTCTATGTTGTCCATATCTGAACAAAATGCAACATGGTCATATCTGCACAACTGGCCCTCAACCAGTCTGGTGTGCTCACTATAAATATTACAAGCAGTGATAGGACTGAAACCGATGATACTGTCCACCACAGTGAAAGTACTAAACCAGTACACTATACAACAATACACTGTTTGGTCAGTATGAAAGGATGTTGACAACTGTATGCAAACTATCCCATGGCAACACTGCAGGCACAGCATAATGCCTGTTAGGTTCAGACACAAAGCAGTTGGGCAGTAAGAACACAACCTGACGTCCAACACTCAACTGTACATGTGAAATATAGATGAAGTCCACACACAAACACAAATGTGGTGGACCACAATTCCCAACATATAGAAAGTTCACACTGGGCATGCTCGCACACTTGGATAAATGAGACGTGTCAGTCAAGAAGCCATAGAAACTGTGAACTGGGCATGCTCACACACTTAGGCCATGTCACAGTTCAGCAGTTGCACACACATATCTGGCATTTGTATGTGTTAACACAGGAACCTCCCACAATACAGAAATCTGCCCAACACACAGTGAAATTACAACTGAGACATAAGTAAAGTACTGGATCCCACTCATATGCAAATATCTGCCACAGTACACAAGTTGTTCATAGAGATAGGGAAAGCTATGGCAATAAAGACCCACAAACAGTATATGAGCAACAGATACTTGCATCCGACAGGTAAACATATGGCCGTAGAGTGCAATACTAGGCTGTTGTCCCTAGGGAATACAGAAGGCTATCCACAGTGTATTTGGCATCTGCCTCCGCAGTACAGTAGGCCACTGTGCCTCAGCAAAGTTAATGCATATATATATGCTCTCCCCCTTACTGATGGATAGTAACAGATGTACATACCTCTTCATAAATAATGATGTCAGAACACTATACATATGTCAGGAGCACAAATGATACCCAGTAATTTGAATAGCATGCTCAGCTACTGCGTCTCTCACAAGTGTCATAATATAGTTAGGTAGGGGGTTGAATCCTGCCGCTCAGTGTGTATGTGGGGGGGGGAGTATTGTGTGTGCAATTCTATGTGTAAGAGAAATGTCCCTTTTGGCAACTAGTACAACACACCACATGCTGCATATTCCACTGTCTAAACACTGATGATGTCAGCACCCTATAAGTACAGCAGGAGAAAACAAGCCTCCCAGTAATGCAAATAGTGTGCTCTGCTACTGCGTCTCTCACAAGTGTCATAACATAGTTAGGTAGGGGTTTGAATCTTGCAAGTGCTCAGTGTGTGTGTGTATGTGGGGGTGGAGTAGTGTGTGTGCAATTCTATGTGTCAGAGAAATGTCCATTTTGGCAACTAGTACAACACACCACATGCTGCATATTCCACTGTCTAAACACTGATGATGTCAGCACCCTATAAGTACAGCAGGGGAAAGCAAGCCTCCCAGTAATGCAAATAGCGTGCTCTGCTACTGCATCTCTCACAAGTGTCATAACACAGTTAGGTAGGGGTTTGTATCCTACAAACGCCATGTGTGTTTTTGTCACACAGTTTGTCCATGTGTGTGGGGTGTTGTTTCCAGTATTGCACGACATAGATCATATCAGTAATGTCAATGCACACATGATGTATGTGTGTGCCTGTGACCTTCAATAGTTCCCATGTCTGAAGCCTGCCTCATGTGAATACATGGAATCTGCATTAGACAACTGTATGACTGTGGTGTTCTGTGCAGGGGCTGCATGTGGTATGTGAATATACAGTGTGAGTTATATATGGTGTCATCCTCCCAGCGAGGGATGCACGACTGGTCTGGAGCATATAGTCCACATGTTGTTGATGAACAGGTGCAGCATGTTTCCACCTCTTGTGGGAGTGGTAACAAGTTGTTCCATAGCAATTCAGTGAATGAATGCTAGGAACCTTTCAGCTAGGGTCTTGGAGCTAGAGTAATGCTCACATTTGGGTAGTTGCAGTCCACCCATATAATGGTGTTTGTAGAGACCGTCATATTCCCAGTGTTGTCAGGAAGGCCAAGTGGGTTTCCTGGGTATGGGAGGGTGGTGTGTGCCAGGCTATGAACCTGAAGGCAGTCTAATCCACTGTTAGTTGCACATGGATAGGCTCTGATGCTTTGTGCTGTGCCACCAACCTGGAGGTGTGTGTATCTGTGGTGCCTTTGGATACATCCCCCCTGTTCTGGTTTGGTGCATGTTTAGGGGACAACAAGCATGGTATGAGGTATGACCTGGCAGTGCTGGGGTGCACCTGGGAGCCTTGTACCAGGAGTCTGTTACTGCACAAATATTGCTGTTCCCCATGCTAAGGACAGTGTCCACTGCATGCATCCTGAGGTTTACACTGCTGGCATTGAGTAGCATTACTATTAGTGTTGTATCCCATGTGATACCTGTGTAGGTGGCTATGTAATTTGAGCCTTGCATAAAAAGGCACTATGTGTGTAGCAAGAGCATCTGCCAATATACAATGGCCCATAGCTGTCCCTAGCAAAGCAGCATGGCTTGTCTAGCATATAATCCCATGCTGACAGGCATTGGATCCCCTTTGAATGTCATCGAAACATACGGCAATTGTAGAAATTGATCATCCTGTCTACATATTGTGGCAGCATTCTTGGTGAGTGTAAGATGCTACTCAAGGTTAGGGTCATACCAGCCTGTGCCACATGCTCAGAGAGCCCCTCTATGTCCCCTAGCATGTAGTCCAGGGAGGTACGTCACAGGTCATTCACACTGGCATGGTCAATGATGGAGTCATATGTGTACATGCCTTGGAGTGACCTGTATGCTTGTGTTATGTGGTGGATCATAGTGCCCAACGGGCATCTCACCGTGACCTTCTCCTTATTCAGCCTGGTGAGCAGGATCGCAGTGCACCTGACAATAGAGGTACCTATTACAACTGTAGCAGGTGTGTTGTTAAGCCGTATGGGCTGTGACTGTTTGGCACACAGGCTTTGTGAGCTATGTGTTGCACATGCTCTGTTCTGGCTTAATGTTTGCTTGTGTGTCTGTTTCGCAGGTGTCTGCTGCTCAGGCAGGATGCTATTCTGAGACTCCAAGAATGTTCCTGTGTGTTTCTGTGTTTGGATTGCTGTCATGGCAGGTCTATGTGAGACTAGTATTGTATTCACTGTAGTATCCCACTCCACCTGACAGGGTATGCCAGTACTGAGTTAAGAGAGCGTAGCCCCCAGTTTGGCTATGTGGTTGCATCTCTCACATGTGTTGTATGTTTATGTGAAGGGGAGAGGGTTGTCTGGGTACATGAGGCAGATGTAACATTGCCACATGACTCACAGATTCACCAACTGGACCAGAGAGGAGATTGACAAGTGACCTTTGTACATGCTACCAGAGTATTGTGAATCCCATAATAATTAACAACACATAAGGCCAATGGGGAACAAGGTACTCAAGGTGAGTATGTGAGGGTGTAGTGCTCTTGATTTGTTAGTGCTGGCATATATAAATGCTTTTGTGAGCAAATGCCAGGTAAGTCATAGGCAATGTGTTACAGGCAACTTACATGCAAACAGGACAAACAGTGACGTTCTGTCAAGTGAGACATGGACATCAGTACAGTAAGCAATACAGATGTCACTAGGGATCCACAGAGGCGCTGTAAATCTGCATTGCAGGTGGAATCAGTGTTTCAGGGACATATCAAGCAAACATGCATACCAACAAAGCTACAGTCAGCAGGCCTGGATCTAGACTATACTGCAACAAACAAGGTGTACGACTTCCAGTAGGTAACAGTGCATATATGCAGGCACTATAAGCCTGTACCCAGAAAGTCACAGGTCAGACGGGCTGTGTCCAGCCCCACCTCCCACAAGTGTACAGACCATGTACCTTCGTAATGTAGAATAACTGGCCTGAAACCCATATGCTCATACCTGAACTAATACACATTTCGAATAACAGACACTGAGCCCTCACACAGCAGTTCCAAACTTTGTAGGATGTATGCTACCTGTCCTGGCACCACAGTATCCTTGACATGTATGGAGACTCTCCCTCCAGTCATAGTTAGTTCTGTGTTTTGGGGCTGTCATGCATGGTACGAGGTGTGACATTGTAGTGCTAGGGTGCTCTTGTGAGTCTTGAACCTGTTGTGTATTACTGCACAGATATCAACATCCTCAAACATCCTCATTGCAGAGTCGAGTGTGTACAGCATGCAACTTGCAGTTGACATGTCCATCATTGAGTATCAATACTTATATTTTCTTATCCCCTGTGCTACCTATGTAGGTGGCCTTCTGTTGACAGCCTCAACACCAGTATGCAAAGATGTGCAGACATTACACTATGGTAATTACTATGGGTGTACAAAACAATACAATGACATTCATACTGTAACTGCATCAGGCATGCTGGGATATACCCACAATGATATCATTACACTGTACTGTTGACAGCATGATACTATTACTACACCTACACTTCTATGTAGTCAACCTGTGCATCAGCACCATGTTAACCTGTTCCTGCACTGATGTTACAGAATGCAGGAGGTGGCACAGTTTCATCATATGCACAGGGTGTGTACTTGATATGCCTGAGTCTGCCACTGATACAACCAAATTACATGTCTGTGTGTGTGTGTTGGTGAGGGACAGCAGTACAAGATAGGGCAATGTTGATGCAGTGTGTGCATGTATGCGGTAGCCCTAGGTGTTATCAATTCGCATGTGTGTATGCATGCACACAGTTCCACCTCATGGCTGCCATATAGAGGTGTTTGTGGACAGCCACAGACTGTACCTGCCAGGTCATACAGATCACTGTCTATAGCCATGAACACGGTACCTGTGCCTGGCAGGGGTGCTACGGACCGTATCAGGTACTAAGCCAGACTGGGTACTGTCATCAGAAGCAGGTGGTTAGTGACTGGAGACAGGTCCCTATTGGACTGTCCAGAGCCACGTGCATGTGGTCTCCTGGGGCGGTCTGATGACAGCACAGACCCAGAATTGCTGGGGCTATTGCTGGCACTATGGGAGCAGCTACGGGCCTGTTGTCATCCGCGATGGCTGCCAGCTGCTGCTGTTGTTGGCATATGCCCACGTCGATGCCTCAACCATCCACCATTGCCCTGGCTCATGGACATGTAGTTGTGGAACAGATCTAATGTGCCCCCCCCAACGTCTGTCAATGACCTCGATGAAATTACGGATGGCAGCCGTAACATCACGCATACTGTCACTCATAGCTGTGCGGCATTCTCTCAGCTCCCTCAGACCCTGTCTGGTGTACCATTCCATATGTGACTGTGCCTGCATTACAGCTCGAAACATAGCTGAGGTAGAAAGACCTCAGTGGGCACGTCTGACAGGGGCAGTACGCCCATGGATGCTCCCATGAGAACCCCTGGACATCTGCCTGTGTGGTACCATGTCAGGACCCTAGCCATGGCTGCTGTGTGGGGATGCATGTGCCACCGATACCACATTACCCTGGTCAATGCCCACTGTATCCTGTCCATCACCTAGGGACATTGGTGACAACAGATGTATTGGCAGGATGACCGTGCGCATTGATGGGGTCGACAGCTGTGTACTGTCAATTGGCTGACCAACAACGGACCCTGGCACACCTCCCTATACTATTACACAGGTATCATCATTATCACTATCCATGGCAGCTGATTCAGGTTCCCTGCTGCACAACACCAGAGCAGCACCAGAACCTGTGGGAATAAGACAGGAAACACAGTTTACAATGTGTACACAATGTCGCCACTGATACACACATGCACACATGCACACAGGGCACATGCACACATGCACACAGGGCACATGCACACATGCACACATGCACACATGCACACAGGGCACATACATGCATGCACACATGCACACATGGCACATGCACACATGCCCACATACACACATGCGCACATGCGCACATACGCACATGCACACAGGGCACATGCACACATGTGCACATGCACACATGCACACAGGGCACATGCACACATGCACACATGCACACTCCTCAGTATATGAGATATCAACACACAGACACAAACACACCTGCAATCAAACACATAGCACTACTGCTTCAGCCTATTATTACTATTAGTATCAAGAGTATTGAAGGTATTGTTATTACACACTCACCAGCATGGATAGGCCGCCTTGCTGTTACACCAGAGGGACCTGCAGAAATGAGACATTTATTGTCAGTGGCCACAATTGTGCCATTGATACTGTGAGTATGATACAGTTCAGTAGTACAACAGTTGGCTTCCACAGGTCTACTGCTGATTTTGAGAATATCACTCTTGCACAATAATTACCAAGATAACAGCTACAAACTGAGGATACACCGCACACATGCATAAACTAACAGCGTACAGAACAGTCAACTATGGATATGGCATGTTACCTGCACGCTCCAAGTCCTGCTGCTGGGTTGCTCCAGCCTCCATCATTACGCATGTATGCTGCTGCTGTTGTTGGTGTTGGGCTGGAGCCACAACACTTAGGAGTAGTCCCTCCAGTCTGGTGAGGGGGGGATGTATAGCCGCCCCGCCACCTGTGGCAAGCTGTTGCCTGTGGATATCTGACGCACGCTGATGGACATTTCTAATTAAATCACTGCAGTGATGGTGTACCTGCTCATATGTCCAGTTATGTGTGCCTTTGTCATTTACTCGATGGACCAGGTCTTGCAACAGTGCAGCCCTCTCTTGCTGGTTCTGGCTGGTGCGGGAAAAGAGTATTGCGAAATCCCGCACCAGGTTCTGGTGTATCTCCTCATCCTCTGCAGCAGTGTACACAGGGTTTCGCTGGTGAACCATAGCCCTGAAAAGGAAAAGAAAAATATGTCAGCAATATATGTCATCAAAATATGGCACACATAATACTCGACTGTAGTGATATAACTTAACCCCCATATATAGAATCTGTCTGTCTATTAGGGGATACATATGTAAATGACCAGATATCAGTGCTCAGCTGACAACTGTGCAACAGTACCTGGCACACTCCATATGACAGACAAGTATACTCCAGCAGTCAGCACACTGGTTCAGGTCCAATGCACAACCTCACAATGGGGGTTTGTATCAAGGTACTGTATGTGGAACATTATCAACCCATGCACTGCATGCAATGCATGTTACATATTTCACTGGTAATGCACACCACTCTTACTTGCCATAACCCTACCTACACCACAGTCACATACAGGGTAACACAGCACAACATATGGCAATGTAGTATGCTTTGATCACAATACATCACACATCTGTCTCTGGCCTCACACCACAGACACACACTACCATGACAGACAGACAGTCATGGTGAGCAATTACACCAGTACATAACATGCACCCAGTCACCGGCACACTCATTCCACCTCACATATTTGGTTTGTAATGGGTTCGTGGGTGTGCATTGTGTCTTAGGTAGGTAGTATGCTATTGACCCTCGGCCTACAGCAGCATACTGTTATGCTACCCTGCCCCTTGTGACACATGTGATGTGATCATACCTGCTCCTGTCCAACAGTTACACAGGGTGACTCATATGGCATATTACCTATCTGTATAACATTTAGCAGGGGTATGTCTGACATCTACTCATGGGTAGCCTTGCTTCTTAATGCTGTGTGGTTTACTCCAGGGTATGTCTTATCTGTGGGTAGGGACCTGTACCTCCACCATGTGCTCTTTACTGTGGTGACAAGGACGACAGACATAGGAAATTTGGGTTGTGGATGTTGTGAGGTGTTACCATGGTTGTTGGACATCTGTCATGGGTTCGACTTCACTATGTATATCCAGCAGGGGTAACCTCTATGTAGGTAGTCTGGGTGCAGTCTGTGGTCTTGTCAGTCACTCTGCATAGGTAATGTGTTTGAGTGCATTGACACAGTTACTTATGTATGACTGTGTCCTTCTCCATATCTGTAGCTGTCATGGGAGGTTCATACCGTGTAGGATATTGTGGGGTGTAGAGGGGTACAGTGACCTACATGTCCATAGCTGACACACCATGTCTGCTGACACATACCATGTACAGGTATTACAGGACTAGTGTGCCACTGTGTATATCAATGGGGAGCCTATTGTACACTTGTTGCCCCTGTTCCCCCCTGACACATGCAGTGGTGGGCAGGCATGCACATATGTGCTGGTTACTGGTGTCCGTGTTTTGGAATGGGGTATGGTACTCCAGTATCCACAATGGTGTTCACTCCATGCCTTTGTCACCAGGCACCTGTTGCAATACATCTGCACACATGTGCCTCACTCAGTATATCTATCTATATATATATATATATATATATATATATATATATATAATGTGTGTGTATATATATATATATATATATATATATATAGCTATAGATATATAGATATAGATATGGGGAGAGAGGGGGAGAGAGAGAGAGAGAGAGAGAGAGAGGGAGAGAGAGAGTGAGAGGGGGTGGGACAGAGAGAGAGAGAGATAGTCATATGCAGACATATCTGTAGACAGTCAGATCTGTCTGTATATGTATATGTATCTACATATATCTATATATGTATGTGTGTATTACATATATCTGTACGTACATATTCTATCAATCTCAATGTCTGTGCAGTAACTGAAACCTGGTTCAAAGCTCCTATGAGCACCCCAGTGCTACCAGGCTATACCTTGTATCATGCTTTTCAGCCACAAAACTCGGGCCAAACCATAAAGGGAGGGGGAGTGTCCATATTCATCATGGACACCCACACCTCCAGGTTAGTGGCAACACATGAAGCATCAGAGACCATCCAGGTGCAACTAACCGTAGGCAAAACTGCTATACAACTGGTAGCAAGTTACAGACCACCCTCCCAATCTCAGGAACCCCATTCAGCCTTCCTGAAGACATTGGAGGATATGAATGTCTCACCAAACACCATCATATTGGGAGACTTCAACTACCCTAACATAGACTGGGTGCATTATTCTAGCCCAAACACCCTAGCCCAAAGGTTCCTGGAATTCATAAATTCAAATGCAATGGAACAGCTAGTCACCTCTCCCACAAGGGGAGATAATATACTAGACCTGATCATCACAAACATGGGGACAATGTGCTCCACACCGGAAGCATACCCCTCACTACTGAGATCTGACCACAAACTAATCACCCTGGATATACATATCCCACCTCCACCCCCAACACAAAAGACTACAGTGAAAAACTTCTCAAAATCCGACTTTACACTTCTTAAAACTGAGATGGTATCCTTTAAGCCCACTGGGCCAGTGGAAACCACATCCCACAATGCAGAATCCTGCACAAATGCTTTCTACGGACATCTCCAAGACTGCATGGATCATGCAATTGCAAATAAAACCAAGGCCATCCCCACCAAGGGCAGGCATCCTGTCTAGTGGACCCCAGCCATAAACAAATTGTATAACAAAAGAAGGTAGCTACTGCACGACGGAGCAAAATCCCATGCAGAGAAGGCATCTGTGATCAGCACTAGTATAAAGCAGTATTCTCTCATAAAAACATCCAAGGCCAACTTTGAGAGAAAAATCGCTATGGACACTAAAGATAACCACAAGGCCTTCACCTGTTATGTTAGAAACCTGGGCGGAAACCCTCAGATATGTTCAGAGTTAGTGCACAATGACATAACATACACTGACCCCACAGATATTGCCAACATTCTGGCAGACAGGTTCAGTGCAAATTTCTCCCCTCCCTCACCCCCAAAAGAGGAAATACTTATCCCAGCTGAATGTAACCTCCCTGTCATCTCAGATGTCCAGGTGAGAACCTCCCTCAGCAAAGCTATAAACACAGCATCACTGGGACCTGACGGTATCCTGGGTTGCGTGCTACGTGAACTCCAAGAGGAGCTAAACCCATACATAAAACTGCTATTTAACCATAGCCTTACTACAGGATATGTACCTGAACACTGGCATACAGCAACAGTAGTCCCACACCACAAAGGAGGCACTTCTACAGACCCTGGTAACTACCACCCCATAAGCTTAACCAGCCTGGTCTGCAAAGCTATGGAAAGAATCATTATGGAACTCATAAACAGAGACATTGGGGACTTACAGACACATGATCCCACCCAGTTCGGCTTTGTAAAGGGCAGATCCTGTTTTTTGAACCTGGTTGACTTTTTCGAAACAGTCACTAGAGCCATTGATGAGGGCAAAGCAGTCCATACAGCCTACCTGGACTTGGCTAAAGCTTTCGACACAATACCCCACTCCAGCATCATAGACAGGCTCAACAGCTGAAATGTAAATCCATATGTCACAAGATGGGTTGCAAACTGGTTAAAGGATAGAACCCATAAATTCAAAATTGCTGGAGCCATGTCAGACTCAAAGCCAGTCACAAGTGGTGTCCCACAGGGCTCTGTCCTGGGACCCCTCATGTTCGGCATTTATTTCTCAGATGTGGAAGCAAACTTGGGAAGGTTGTGGCTGACAAAGTTTGCAGATGACTTCATACTAGGTGCCATAGTCGATACACCAGCTGACACATACATCCTACAGAAAGGCCTCACTGAAACGGACAACTGGTGCCGGAGTCATGGCCTTAAACTAAATGCCAAATAATGTATAGTCATCCCCTTTGGGAAAAACAAATTACCCACAAATTATCACATAGACAGTAACCCACTGATTAAGGAAAAAGTAATCAGAGACCTGGGGACCCAAGTCGATAGTAACCTCTCCTTTGACACCCACATTGCCAAAGTGGTTAGAAAGACTTTCTACCTTCCCCACCTTATCATGGAGGAATTTACATCCAGATCAAAGGAGGTCATTGTACCCCTATACTCCTCCCTTATCAGGCCCATGAATGAGTACTATGCCCCATATGGTAGGTACCTCACCCGGCACGTGCAACAGCTAGGGAGACCCCAAAAGTACCTCACCAAGAGGATCAAGGGTCTCCAACATATGTCATATGCTGCCAGACTAAAGAAACTCCAGCTCTATTCAGTAGCATACCGCCTACTTAGAGGTGATCTGTGCCTGGCGTACAAGGCCATGTCCAATCAGGAATTGATGGACATGCTCCACCTCATATAATCCAAATCCATCAGAACCACGAGAGCTAAAGATTTAAACCTCAGCACAAATATGAATAGGACATGTTGGAGGGACAGATTCATAACTCAGAGGCTTCCCATACTCTAGAACAGAATCCCAGTTCATGTTAGGCAGACCCTCTCACTGACTCTCTGCATGTGAAATCTTGATGAGTGGATGGGAGATCATAGGTTTAACCCAGGGGTCATCTCTGTGGCACTACTAGATAGATGCACAGTAAACTAAGTCTGTTATGTAAGGGGGTCTTCAATGTGTCACTACTAGACAGAGGCACAGTATTCTAAATCTATTCTGTACACTTTTGTACCATTACATGGGGTGGCGAAAGCCACATCACTATGGCTAAGCTTATAGATGCCCCAGGGCAAATAGCCTAGTACTAAACTATGAAACTGAAACTATATATGTCTATGTATTTCTACATCCCTCTCTATCTATGTATACATATATGCATATTATATATATATATATATATATATATATATATATATATATATATATATATACATACATATTTCAATATGCATACATATACACATGATAGATAGATATATATATATATAATCCTTTTTAGTTCCACATATGTATACACACACTGCTGAACATCCATTACTGTACAACCTACATTGTACATTGCAATACAACCTACATTGATATGTGCACATAGCTACCTTCACATACATATGTATGTACAGCCTTCAGTGACAGTTGCAGTATGTCTACGGCCCTGTGCACATCTTCATATACATAGATACAGACCAATAACACATATGGAGGGTTCACAGTATGTAGACTATTATATTAGTACTTTACATTACCTGTGTTTGTTGCAGCTGTTTGCATTGGCTTTCAGATAGTTGGCCTGCTGTCAACTTGTTTGTTTTGTTGTTACTTTTCTTTCTTTCCTTCTCTTTCTGTTTCTGTTTCTCTTTCTCTTTCTCTCTCTCTCTCTCTCTCTCTCTCTCTGTCTCTACCTGCAGAGGGTGCAATGAAAGTATTGCATGTGTGGACTGGGAGTACAGGATGCATTTGCAGGTTTCTGCACATGTCCATGTGATGGCCTCTGCACCAATTGTTAGCCAGCATTTACTAATTGCATGCAGCCTGTTTAGTGATTGCAGTTCTCACTGTGATTACAGGCCTGTGCTATAAAAAGGTTTGTTAGGTAGGCATAGCCCTTTCAGATTATCAGGGTGGGGACCATGCTGGTTTGCTGTGGACACTGTTCTGTGAGTGTAAGGGCTGGTATGTCTCTCATACTTCAGGCTGTGTTGTAGACACTGCAATGCATGTTGTACTGTAACCTGAGTATTCTTTCCTCCAGTTTCCTCTTCTCAGTGTGTATGTAAACTGACACCTACAGCTAGTATATGGGTGTGTGTGCTTTCCTGTGGGAATTGTGGTGTAACTGGTATATAGCAGTGGCTCTTGCAATCTGTTGCTATGGCTTCAATATTTGCCCTTTACATTCACTCCTTGTATGCCTGCTAGGTGTCTTTCCTGTAATGTGTTGCTATGGCTTTCCTATTTTCCATTTACATTCACAGCTTGTAATGCTTGCTATATCTGTTTGGTCAGCAATTCCCTATGTGTTTGCTGTGGTAGGGTGGTACTGCATGCAATGTGGTCTGGCCATGGTGTGGGCCTTGACACTTACAAGGGTATTTGATCATGCTGCTTAGCAGGCCTCAGATACTCTCAGGTGCATATTTTATCAGCCTCATGGAATGGTACATATCAGTGGGATACACCCATGAAATATTCTGATATTTTGCAGTTGTGGTTGTGGGTTATTTTGAGCATATGTATTACTACTCCATTTATGATGTGCAAGTGGTGCATACTTTCAGTAATTCATAGTTACCATTGCATGTGTTGTAACACCTTTCTGCCTACTGTTAGTACATTTCACAGGGAGTCAGTGGGGCACAGTTGACATTTGTTTTCAAATCAGGGACATCCCTGTAACTCAGTCACAGTTGCTATGTCTGGGCTCTTAACTATTCAACTATGGCAGTGTTTATCCTGCTCTGAGTATGTGTGTGGCTTGCCAGGTGCTTCTGTTACATTATTACCTACTAGCTACCAACAAGCATGGCTGTTTCTCTTGACACAGTACTATTTTACAAATCCACTAGATTTGACAGTAAATATACATGACATGATTTGTGTACTAGACTTGCTATATTCACTTTAGATTAATTCCTACTATTTTGTGATATATTTCTTTCAGCACAATGTTCTTGTATAGCAGTCATGGCTTAGTGGTAAGTCATGCAGACTAATGTTTCCAAGGTCCTGGGTTCGAGACTGACAGAGGAATTTTATTTTGCTGCTGAGCAATCTACAGGCCTTGTCATTCAGAGTGACTAAGGGACTTTTAAGCAGTTGTAAGCAGGCTAGCACTGGTTTGCGCAGAGCTCACGCATGCACACTGCTGCTTAGCTTCACGCACACACACTTAGCTAAGCACTAAGTGCTTACTCTCTTGCACACCCACGCTAATTTCTTTTAAAGAAAAGAAAATGGGGAGATAGGAAAGTGGTGAAAAAGGGGGCACAAAAAGGGTAGGACAGTAGGAAAACAAGCTCGGGTTTTGCAGGAGGGATGTAGGAAAGGCCCATAGCTGCCCATTTCTTTATCAGCAACAGCTGTGAATATGTTTGTAATTTGGTGTGAAATTTGAAACCTTCCACCCCTGTGAGAGGGGTGAGGACAACAATATTTGTTGTACAGCCAATTGTAATTGCCACTTTACATGTCCAGCAGACATGTGTGCAAAATGGGCAGCTATGTATGGGGAATAATTTATTTTGTGGGTACAGAGTGCCTTTTTTTTTTTTCAGGTGAGAGTTGTATGTCAGGTACAGGAAGTAGGTATAGCTGGGGAGGTAGGTAGGGGAGGTTAACAGACAAGACAAACAAGACACATACAGGGGTGGTGTATGACACATGTGGGGGGATACACAATTGATGGGGACGGATGTTTGGATATCTCGAGCCCATGAGCCCACAGATGGCAACAGTGGAACTGAGATCCCCACCCATGGGCAGTTGCCACTGTGCCTTCACTGCCCAGGATGGGGCTGTGCTGGGGGCTGTGTAGGACAGGCAGCAGGCACGCCTGTGAGTTGTGCCACCTATGCCTCAAGCTGGCATAGGGGCCCAAGCACAGCATGCCTGATCTTCCTATGCACCACAGTCCGGACACTACGGAGGGTGAGTGGATGTTCTCCTCCGGCCACGCTTGCAGAGGGAGGACGAGCCCCATCCCCTGCAGTGCTTCTACCCACAGGTGGCACAGGGCCACTGGAGGAGGGTCCGCCTGGGCACTACTGCCAGGTGTACTCGCCAGCTGAGGTGGGAGAGGTGGGTCCGCTGGAACCCTCCTTCCCTGTCATCCTATGTTTTGCATTATTTTATGACAGTTTGGGTTAGTAACGTACAATACCATTCACAATTAGTTGTAACAGCATGCATTAGTATTCCCATTAACCAAACACCCATAAATTCAAGCCATTGAACATCAAGCATAACACATGCATAATTTGAACAACAATACACAATCCAACAACATGCAGGGTTGATTGATGGCAACAGGCCATCAGGCTTGGATGTATGAACAGGGCACATGCATCAACGTACATGCAAATATGTATGAACCAACAGGACAAATGTCCAGGGGAGTTAATTGTGAATACACATACCCATTTCATGTGGAATGGATTATTTGTGGTTATAGGGTAGGGTGAAGATATATTTCATTAACAACTTCAAATACCTATACATATGCTGTACATTTCTACTAGCTGCAGATATATACACACTACAGGTCTGACTACAGTTTCCTATGTGTAAACTTATGCATGTTGGTGATGGGAATGTTACTGCTACATTAATATACATTGCATTTTTATTCATACACATTCATATCTGGCTCTGTTCAGCTACAGTATCCTGCTACATTTGCTTTATATGGCTCTAGACAACTGTGGATGTTTGGTATTTCATACAATCATACTATCTGCATATTGCAAACGTACAGCAACATATCCAAATTGTGGGACACACATTCCAGCTTCAGTAATTTATTCCACACATTTCACTGTTTGGTTGTGCCTGTCACATTCATTTCATTCTGTACTGACTGCAGTGTACTTTATTCAGGAGTTATTACAACTTTATTGGTGGATTCATACCTCTTTCTAGCACTCTCACTTGTTTTATTTTTACAATTCAGGATGGTACTTAATTCTAGGCTTTACTGACATGTTTTACTTGGTTACAACAATCCTTTCCAACAGTCTCACTTGTGTCATGTTTCATATTTTAAACGGGGATATATTTCACGCATGTGTTTTACTCAGCTTGTGTAGCTGTAATTTACAGCCTGCTGCAGGTTATGTACTATTACATTACAGGTGGAACATCTTTATTTCTGACTTGTTTCATTTTTATTTTTGGATTACAGGCTGCATCACACTTATGTAATCACACAGTACTAGCAGAATCTCTCTTACACTGTTACTTGCACTTTTTATTAATAAGTGACTACACTGCACTCTTTTGCAAGCTGTCATACTTATATTTTTTAACAGTTACAGGGAGAGAATTACTAACCTGCCTGGTGGTGCAACCACACAAGCCTATTGGCATAGGCCCAACAATTCATGGAACGGACACCTGCAGCTGTAATATAAATGAAGTAATATTGGAATACACATCTCCATAATATCAGCTAGGTTAATTTCTTACATAAATAATTACATGTAACTTACTCAGTAGTGGGGCATTGGGCATTTGCCGGGCTTCCTGGATCCAACGGTTCAGTTGGTCCTGCTTCCATGTCTTCAGGTCCGCATGGTGGTGACAGACCTGTTCACCAGTCCTTGGTATTCCTGTGGCACTGGTGAGAGCATGTGCCAACCGGTCCCACGCCTCAGCCTTGTATGCTTCCCACAGGACCTGGCCCTACATGAGTTGGGCCTCATGATTATGGACGAGGAGCCAAACCATATATTTGGACTCCTCAATGCCCTAACTCTGTGCTCGGAGGCAACTACCCTCTCCTACACCTGCCATCCTGACTGCAAATCGATTCCACAATCAGTTATGCTGTGTATTCCTGCCTATGGGGCTTATATATGCCATTTTTCCCACACTTATCTGTGATTGGCCATTTTGGAAATGTATCAGCTTCACAAAACCTGCTTTGTCATGCTTCTCTTTCCATTCATTCCTATATATATGCTAATACTGCATTTCTAAGAGCAACTGTCATGGCTTAGTGGTTCAGTACTTTGACTATGGTACATGGTATCCTGAGTTTGAGCCTGGCCATTGCTTTGTTTTTTTTTTTTATGACTGTCTACACAAGCTAGGAGGTGTGTCTGTGTAAAGGCAGTTTTGATACAGCTTGCTCAACGTTTCCCGCCGGTTATCTTGTTGGCGCGGTGCGCAGCTCCGCCCAAACAGGTTACGCTGGTTTACGCGTCATTTGGCTGTCAGCACGCATATTCTGCTCAGCTCAGCTATGGGCACACAGTTTCAGCATGTTACAGCACTGCTCAATCCCGGGCACTCATTTTACACCTGTTAAACCACTGCTCACCTACGGGCAGATATGCTCAGCTTGTTAGTGTGTAGCTCAGCTATAGGCACTTCTGACATTTTTTTTTTTATTATCTCACATTTCTTAAAAATACATGGCCCATTTCATTATATTTTACATAAAATATAATTTTATATATGTACATATATGTCAGGGAATTGTTTCGTGCTTATTTCACTAAAAATAAAAATTGATGTTGTAGGGGCTCGAACCATGACTGCCTCCTCTTCAGCCAACGTCTCTACCGCTACGCTATTGCTTCTTGGCTTACTTTGCATATTTAGATCTTATATGCTTTTCCACTGACTGCTAACTGTGGCTAAGTGACGGGCACGCCCGTGCAAATGAGCGCAATTATGGGCAAACATCTTTAAAACTTATAAAAAAAATATAACATGTTCATTTTTACATTTTATGTTTATAGTCTGTGGGGGCATGTGCTGTGTTGTGTTTGTTGACATTTACGCAGACTCTCTTATGGGGGTTTACTTTCAGGACTGTAACTCTTCAGGGGCCGTGTCCGTTTGCAGGACTCGCCCTGCAGACACGCCCCCTACTTACTTACACGGACCGTGTTAGCCTTGGGTGTGAGTCAGCATGCCCTCATGAATATGCATGGCATGCTGACGTCACACCGTTTAACTGCAGCCTCCGTGTCAGACTTGTAACTCTTACACGGAGGCTTCGTGAATCCTGCCCTTATACCATTACTAACAAAACCAGTTGCAATTAAAACACACTGTATTGCTAACAATTATTTGAAATATGTTTTCACACTAAGTATTAACAAAAGCAAAGTTTTCACATACTGGATGTTTGAATAAGCATTTTTTGAAAATCTTGGGTAATAATAGATTAAAGTCTAAATTCTAGTAGACATTAGCTTCATGGTAATAATAGAGTTGTTCTTTAAAATTAATTATACATTTAGATGTCAAAGACTGCACCAAAGATTGCACCATTATAAGATTTATTTGACTTACTTTTTGCTGATGTAATAATTTACCTGTTGTTTACAATAATGCAATAAAACCTTTCTGTTTGACATATATACAAAGACAAACTTCAACATTTTTTATGAAGTGATCATCCAATATGAGAAAATAAAATTATGGAAATATGAAAATTCTAAATTTGCTTAATCAAGTCTATAGAGTCTTTGCAATGGTTTCATACTCAGGATCATAGGATCATAGGATATTACTAGGCTATCAACCTGGAGGTCAACCCCAGATTGCATTTAGTAATGGTTGCCCATGTCTAGGAGGATTGTGGGCACTAAGCCCGGTAAGAATTTATGGTCCCTCATCTACTTGTCCAGGTTCCTCTTGAACAGTGTCATAGAGGTGCTCTGTTTCACATCAATAGGTAGCCTATTTCAAAGACATGAAAGTTGCTGGGAGATAAAGCTATCCTTCCAGGATGTCCTATTTAAGTCACAGGCCATATTTAGGTCCCTGGAATGGCAAGTCCTAGTCCTGTTTGATTTATGGATATGCAGCAAGTTCATTAGGCTTGGGGCTGAGATTGCTCTGTAAGACAGTCATAAGTCTCCCCTAAGAAGTCTATATGATATAGAGTATAGTGACAGAGACTTTAGTTGATCTGTGTAAGGCACGTGCTTGAGTTCCCTGACTTTCTTTGTTACACATCTCTGAGGTTTCTTCAATTCCTGCAGGTGCTTTGTATGGTACATGCCAAACAGGGCATTATGCTCAATTATGGGCCGGATTAGTGCCAAGTATAGAGGAATAAACATCTTTAGCTCTTGAGTTGATACTTTTACTAATCAAGTGTGCTACATAGAAAGCCTTCCTTACTATAGAAGACATATGTAGTGTGAAACCCATGCCCTGGCACAGCAATCAAGAAGCCTCATTTCTCACCACTAACACCAGAGAGGGCATCTCATATATGAGGAAAGGATAACAAATGCACACAGTAAAGTGCAATTTCCCTTAAGAGCACACAGAGATCACAGTCAGTCTGGGACTGGTCGCTCGCTTGCTCTCCAGGTCCCCAATAAGACTCCCCACTGGCACAGCTATAGGGTCCAGATCTCAGCCTAGCTGGGCAAGCTAAAATCTCCAGCACTCTCTCTGTCCAACCAGTGCTTTGTGTCCCTGCCCAAGTAGCTGACACACACACTTTGAGATAATTTTATACAACCACACAGACACTTCTGGGGAAGGCTGTCAGAGGTTTTCCAACTGTACCCCTTTTACCCAGACTATACAGTAGTAATTACTGCCACCACCCAGCTAATATTTATCAGCTACTCAAAGGCCCTTAAAAGGGTGTCCAATTATTACTGCGGAATATTATTATCCAATTGGTAGTATGACTAAACAGTCTCAAGGCTTATTAGAGTGTTTTTTTATAGTAAACTCTATAAATATGCAATGTACTCTAGAGCTTAACTGATCTCTACACAAGCCAGCCACAGTTAAAAGGTTTCAAAATATTTAATAATAAATAATTAAAACCACAAGACAATACTTTTCACTGCACAGTCAGTACTAGTCAAGAGTTCAGAGATCACACAGAAGTACTTAAAATATATCAGTAGTACAATTCTGACATAATAGAAAAACAGTCTAATCGTTCTGATTTTTTAGCTATTGCTAAAGTAAAACACACTTCTAAAATAACTTACTTACATAGAGCATAAGGCAGTGCTGAGTTGGATGTTCAAGACAAAAATGCTTAATGCCTTCTAGTTCTCTCTGTTTAAATTTAAACTGCAGTTCTGATAAAACATTACATCATTTCACACTTTCTTGGTGTTCCCAGGCTGACAGAAACTGCATTTACATTCTTTTACACTTAGAGCAATAAAGGACATTCCATACATAAATTCTGGTCATTAACTGTAGCCTTAAAAAATAGACAGGAAGCCTTCATCTAGCCGGACTGGAGCCGACTTTAGATCAAAGGGTTACAACATGCTTTTACTGGGTCAGTAGAGAGCACTGTTGCCACATTTTTGTAACAGCATATTTTCATTTAAGAAGCAAGCCTGCATTTCAACATTTCACAGTATTTACTAATGATAGAATTATCTGCACAATTCTATCTGGCTAGGCTGGCAGCCTTCACCCATGTCTACCTGTCTTCACATGGTGATCAAAGTTAAGGTCACAGTCAACTTGTGATCCCAGGTCCCTTACTACTTTGTGGGTACTTAGGGCATTGTTGATTTGATAATGTGAAGGAACATGTTTTGTGCTAAAGTGAATGATGATGCATTTCTCTGCATTCAGTTTAAGACCATGACTAAGACACCAGTTATTGGTCTCCTAAAGACCCTCCCTGAGTATACTGACATCATTTGGGGATTCAGTAATTGCACTCAGCTGACAGTCATCTCCAAACTTGGAAAGGCACAATCCCTTAGTTTTGACTTGAACTTCTGAGAAGCATATACCAAACAGTAGGGGCCCAGCACTGACCTCAATGGCACCCTGCTGGTAACAGGTCTGCTGGCTGATGTGGAGTCACAAACTTTGAAAGTGTGTGTCCGGTTCCATTTTACTCAGCAACTAGATCAGGAATTAAATGGTTTGTACACTATTATCTGATAGCCTGCTGACAATCAATACTTCTACATTTCAAGAGGGATCATCTTCCTGGCAAACATAATGGTTGATTGTGCCTTCACTGACACTGAGAGGGTTTTTCCTTTTGGTTCTCAGAACTACCCTTGGCCAGGAGATATGCAAATCCAATCACTGCAGGGTCCATTACTCCACCTCATGTATGAGCAGACTTCTGTGTACCAAGTGAAGAAGGATATTACATTTACAACTTGGGTAATCAAGAGCTCACACTAGGGTCAACCACAGCATGTCCTTTTTTCTACTGAGGAATTGTGACACCGTGTGATCCTATTTCATACCCAAAAATAGACACACACACCACCGCACACAGGTACCTGTATTGCTGACTGAATATCTGTCACTTGGGTCATAGCAAGGGCTTTATCCCCATATGCCAATTGAGCTGGCTAATATTTCTAAATATTGATCTACTGTAGATTTCAGGAAAGAATACATCCATTCAGTCTTATATCTGGTAGTACAGAATGCCTAAGCTTTTTTGCTATCATGTTCAGCAGGTGGTTGAAAATAATTAATTAGAGTGTGCATTTGACAAGGAATAAGTAGTAATCTATTCCATTTTACTCAACAACTAGCAACAAAGCAGAGGAAGGGAGTATGTCAGTACTTGACCTTTTCTGTTTAAAGGAAATGTGGTTATATGCAGAAAGCACAGACATAAGAATTGTGCATCCTTTTCCTTGACTGACACCAGCTCTGGGGATATATGCAAGATTTTTTACAGTCATCAGTCAAGTATGCATATGGATGAGATACTGATGTAATGCGACAAGTGGTTTTGTAAACTGGAATTGTTACTCTACTAGACAGAGCAAATGACTACATGCTAGGTGCTCCTAGGCACTACAGATGGCAACAGGTGCTGTAGGTAGATACATCTCAATTAGATGAGATAACTACCTCTGAGGTACAGCAAGTGAATGACAACAGCTCAGGTAGAGTGGGTGATTACATCACAGACACAGCAGGTGACCAAGTTCAAGATTAAGTAGGTGGCAACATTGCATGTTAAACAAGTGATATCCACAGAATATTAGGTTGCTACATATCATGAAGGGCAAATCATAATCCCAAGTACAGCTGGTGACTACCTCACAAGTAACGCAGGTGACTACAACCCATGTACATCAGGATACTACTTTTCAGATGCGTGCAGTAGGTGAGCACCTCTTAGTGCACAGCAGATGATTATATGAAGTATACACTGGACATATATACTCCCGGTACAGTAGGTGACTGCATGCCCTGCAGAGCAAGTTATTACCTCTCAGGTACATAGGTTAGTCCATCCTAGAAATGGCAGGTGACTTCATTTCTAGCACAAATGAATACCTACCAGTTACTAACCAACTACTTTCCAGGTACAGCAAGTGGCACAATCCCAGATACATCAGGTGGGTGCAGCTAACATTTAAATATGCACATAGTTCCTGATATGGTGACACATAGCTGGGAAATCTGTGAGTTGCATGATATAGCCACACAGTAATGAAATGATAGGAAAGCTAACCTGTCTTTTCATATATTTCAGATAATGATTTTTAATAGTTTGAAGTTTATGTTATATAGGAAAACTGGACTGGAGTTTTGTGTGCACGGTATTTAGGAATATTGGACTGGAGTCTGTGTGTGTGTGTGTGTGTGTGTGTGTGTGTGTGTGTGTGTGTGTGTGTGTGTGTGTGTGTGTGTGTATGTGAGTGAGGGTGTGTGTGTGTGTGTGTGTGTGTGTGTGTGTGTGTGTGTGTGTGTGTGTGTGTGTGTGTGTGTGTGTGTCTGTGTCAGTGTACTAGGATCAATCTGTCATGATTCAGTGTATAGCCTTAAATAAGCAGTGAATGATGATTTGCTTACAAAGCCAACTCAGGACAATACCTGAGAAAGTATGTGAAATATTTCTATACTTTAGTTTTTCCTCCATTCTTTTATTACATATTAATTGGCCAAGACTGCTCTGTAATAAGTATGGATGCAGTACCTTAACTAAGCTGGGAGTCAGGATGCTGCTAGTCTCCCACAAATCATAGGGTTCTAGGTATTTTGAAGTGTATCTTTGAGCTTTTTTACAACCTTTTGTTTAATGATGGCCTGAATAAAAATCAGGAATAAGAAAAAATAGTCATTTTTCCTTCAAGGAAAAAATCAATAGTATGAAAAGCTTAATTTTTAATGCAGATAATAAAAGACAATGCTTACAAGGATATATAAATCCTAGGCATAGTCCCACTCCCAATGAAGATGGTCACCTTTTGTGCGTCCCCCTGAAATGAAAGTAAAAGCTCAAATGACCATAGGTGTGTGCAAATGCACACATTCACATACACACACACACACACACACACACACACACACACACACACACACACACACACACACACACACACACACACACACATATATATAGATAGATATACATATATGCTGTACAGCTCAGAATATGGGGACTGAAATCAGAGCACCTGGATAAAACTCATATAAACTCATCTTCTACGTGCAGGCTCCACACAGACTGAATCACAAACAAAAACAAATTCGGAGTAATAAATGCTGTGAGATGGCCATATTTTTAGCTGCATTATTGTGCCAGTGATCCGTTTGCTATCAAAGACATCCTATGCAGACTGCGACAGTTAACTAATTATTGTTTACAATAGTGATATTAGATTATAAGGGAAAATGGAATTACTTATCACCAGCATATTGCTTGCATACAATGCATCTCTTCCCTTAGACATAGTAATTTTTTTAAGCAGGGACATACATACATACATACATACATACATATATATAAGTGGTTCAAGCACAGGCATTAATGCCATTCTAGCTTGCCAATATACCAAAACACTTGTTCCCATAATATATCTCCATGCTGTTCTTAAAAATATCTAAACTAGTACTTGCTTTAATGTAATTTGGTAGTCTGTTCCAAGCATCAGCTACTCTGTCAGAGATCCAATTAGTACACTTCTCATTCCTATAGAATTGTCTATATAGGTTATCTGATGAATGTCTAGTACTTTTTGATAACCCCAAACATTCCCAGACGTAGTTGTCCTTAAATGCCCTATATACTTAAATACAATCTCCTCTTAAATATCTGTAAGAGACACTGTACAAGTTCAGATATTTTAGTCTTTCATAATAACTTAGATTTTCACATCCATGGATGCCGTTGGTAAATTTCTGCTCTACTCTTTCCAGTTTATTCATGCGTGTTTTCCTGTAGAGTTTCCATATTGTTATTCCATACTCAAGTTTGGGTCTAATGTAACTAACAAACAACGACTTCATTATGTTTGATTTTCTAGACTTTATAAATCTTTTTATACAACCTATAGTTCTATATCTATCATTAGCCAATTGGGTGATATGATTAGAAAAACACATAGCTGAATCTACCCATATACCCAGGTCCTTAAATGAGTCTACGGTTTCAATCACTGTGTGCTGTATTAAATATTCACCTTTCAGTTTATGTCTCCCAAATATCATATGCTTAGTTTTTAATGTATTTATCAACATATAATTCTCCTTTGCCCAAATGGTCAATTTAGTCAAATTATTTTGCAGACATGCCTTATCTGTAACACTTATAATCAGTTTACCCAATTTCAGGTCATCAGCATACAGACTGTATAACAACTCACATGAAAAGTAAAGTCTAAAAGATACAATCTAAACAAGTAAGGGCCTAGGACAGAGCCTTGTGGGACACCTTGACTGTAACCAAGAATTTCACCTGTCCCGTTGTTGTGTGACACTTGCTATGTCCTATTTCTAAGCCATGCTATCCACCTTATCAACAGTACATCAATACCTAGTTGTACTAATTTATTGATCAGTGTTTTGTGTATGACAGCTCCAATACCTACAAATTACAGACACCTTGATTATGCACATCTCAAATGTCTGATTGTGTTAAAAATAACCTCAGTGAAGTACCTCAGCTAGCTTCACACTAATGCACACTAGTTCTGCAAACCCAGAATAATGTCATCTTAAGCAAATAACAGCAAGACCAGTCACATGCACTCCCCAAATAGTCCCTATACATATGACTTATTGTTACATTTGGTGAGACTGCCCACATCACACATCTCATTTTGATAGCAGCAACAGTAACGTATTTCAACTTTATTTTGCACAAATAATAGCAAATGTATTTTAATTTGCTTTGCACCTATATGCATTAATCCTGCAAAGTAAGCATAATGACTACTTAGAGAATGAGCAAACAGTACATGTTGGAAAATGAACATTCTCTAGCAGTGTTAATGTATAGTTATGCTACCTAAAAAAAACAAGTGCAGTATATCAGAGAAGCATATTAACCTGCTGTGACAGTAATAAAAGCAAATAGCCACATTTTTTGCTTGCAGAATAATGCTTTGCTGTTTAGCAATATATACAATTTAAAAAAGTAAATATAAGAAAGAAACAAAAGTGTGTAGGTGTGTCTGTGCATATGTTTGTATGCATGTGTGTGTCTGTATATGTGCTTGTGTGTGTGTGTGTGTGTGTGTGTGTGTGTGTGTGTGTGTGTGTGTGTGTGTGTGTGTGTGTGTGTGTGTGTGTGTGTGTGTGTGTGTGTGTGTGTGTGTGTGTGTGTGTGTGTGTATGTGTATGCATCCATGTGTGTTCTTTCATATATGTGTGCTTGCTTGCACATATGTGAGAGACAGAGATACAGAGAAATAGAAACAGCAGAGGCTGCAACATGCAGTCCATCTGCATGGACTCCCTTAATGTTTGACATTACAAACTGACCTTTATTCATAAATGTGAGAGAAAAACAATGCTGACTGCAACATATAATCCATCAGCAGGTTTCTGTTAACATAAAAAGTATAAAATTCTTAATGCCTGACATTATTGACTGACTGACTGACTTTATTATTCAGTGGCTTAACAGAAGATCGATCAATAGGCAGAGCAGCACTAAGTGGCAGAATTAGAGACAAAGAGTAAGAGTTGCAATGTCTTGGATTCCATTATTTGTTTCATTTATCTGAGCCGTTTTCACTCAAATCAAAGTGTCTGTAACTGATAGTGTGTGTGTGTGTGTGTGTGTGTGTGTGTGTGTGTGTGTGTGTGTGTGTGTGTGTGTGTGTGTGTGTGTGTGTGTGTGTGTGTGTTTGTGAGAAAATCAAATCTCACAGTGTGTATATGTCAGCTGGTTAGAGCGGCCCGAATGACCATTCTAGAGGATGATTTTTGGGATGAATGTTATCTACTTAAAACAATGTTTATAGCAAGGGGATACACATCTACCTTGATTGACAACCTTATATCTGAGGTTAGTAATAAATGTAATAATGGTTGGTTTAAACTCATTCTTGGGAGAATTGAAGTCATTAATGGTGTTAGTACTAATGACTGGTATTGGGGCTCCGAATTTGAATTCCTCTAATATGAATACTATATCTAATGAAGGTAACACATCTAATGTCTCATTGTATTTTATTACATCTTTTTGTATTGAGGCTGAAATTGTGTGGGGTATTCTATATAAGAACTGGGTGGTTGTCATCATCATCATCAGACCCCTTTTTTCCATTTTCTACATGGGGTTGGGGTATTGTGTTAACTGTTATCATCTCTCTTCATTCATTGCCACACTCCTGCCTTCTTCAACACTCATGCCCAATGGTCACAGATCTTCTTTTACACAATCCATCCACCTCTTTGCTGGATATCCTCATTTCCTCTTATTTTCTTCCTCTCTGTCCTAAATCGTCATCACCAGATTGTCTTCTGCTTTTCTGCACATCTCCAAACCACCATATTCTGTTCTCTTTGATCTTTTCTACTTTGACTTCTGCTCTTATATCCTCATTTCTTTGTCTGTCCCACAGTATGCATCCTAGCCCCTTTCAGGCACTTCATTTCTATCGCTTCAAGCTTCTGAGTGTATGGTTGTGTAGATATTAAATACTTACATAATGTATATGTGGATGTAAAACATTTCCTCCAGCAACAGCTACAGCAAGTTTGAAGCATTAGGATGAGGAGCTATTTCACAAATATAACAAAAGATACAGGAATAAAATACAAATGCAAAACAATTTAACTGTTACCCAATTATCTAAGCAGAATAATGCATTCTAGGGTTTGTGTTATTAGGAAATAATGCATTTACATACCTGTAATGTTGGGTATCACAGCACACAACTTGTTTGGTGTTATTGTTTGCTTAACACCAGTCATTGCCATCTAGAATTCTCAAAACTAGCTATTATAGCTACTTTGCTGATTACATGCACCTCAGATTGTGGTAAAATTAATGATTAAACTAATGCATTTCAACTTTCCTTTACACCAAAAATACCTACATTGAAGTATTTCACCTTGATTCACTGAAATACAAACTGATCCTGTAATGCCAGAACAATGACTACTTAACTTGAAAAAATTAAAGTAGCACCATTCAGTATGATGCAGAGGTCCCACATCCAAAAACTGTAGAGACTTTCTGACTGATTCTGATAAAAATAATGATCGCAGTATTGTATATCAACTTTTGTTTTAAACAGTAACACAGTGAAGTATCTTGACTTGTTTCACAAAAATACATAATAGTTCTACAAATCCAGAATAAGGACTATATAAAATAAGACTATGACAAATGTGTCATTTACTTCAAGCTACGGAAAACCATGTATCCAGCAATTATAGCATTTTGTTGTCAGACTACATATGATATATGATTGTGATAAAAATAGGCACAACAATGTATTCAACTTTGTTTAAAACAAACAGTAGATGCAATAAAGCATTGCTTCAGAATACATAGTTGTTCTCAAAGACAGACATATGACTGTTTAACTTTAGCAAATTACAGCAAGGCCAGTGGCCAGTCATTATTATCCACATAAAGCCTATATTCCAACAATTAAAGCCAGTTTTGTTTATTTTACACATGGTTAGTAACATTCTTCTTCAAGCAGCCATGTGTTGACTGTGCATACCTCACATGCATTTCAACTTTGTTAAATGCAAAGAGTATCTAAAGTAGGGTATTCTAACGTGTTTCATAGCAATGCAAATTAGTCCAGAAAGCCAGAATAATGTCTGTTTAACATGAGCAAGTGGCAACAGTGTCAGTCTCTGTCATCCACAGACAGTCCACACACCTTTCTATTTAAGCCATATTTGACTGTGTACACCTAGGATATTATATCATAATAAAACACACACACACACACACACACACACACACACACACACACACACACACACACACACACACACACACACACACACACACACACACACACACACACACACACACACACAGATCTGCACAGCAGTTATAGCAAATTGTATGCTTCTATACACTTTATGTATCTGACTGGGATCAAATTAATTAATAAATGCATTGATAATGTACACATGTAACTATTCTTGCTGGTAACATAAGCACAGAGTGTAACATATTGCAACCCCCACACATAGTAAATGTACACCTCTAATATCTGTCTGCAATTAAATAAATGAATATCAGGACATTTTTTTATGATGCATGAAAACTGACCCTGTTAAATGTCCTTTATCTATATTTAATAGTATATCATCTTTCAGTAGATAATTATGCCATTGTGGTAGATCTGCCTGAACAAAATTCATGTTGGTAGCTAAAAATTAGTTTTTATTTCATACAGTTCAACCTCTTAATGCAAGAAATCTGAAAAAAAAAAACCTGCAATAATGGTGAGGACAAAGGCCTGAAAATAGGGACAAATTTTAAATATTGCTCTTATAAACTTAGAAAAGTGCTAGAATAACAGTTTTTTTTGTCAGGATGCATGTTCTGAAGGATATAAAGTCTGAAACTCAAATATGTGTCATTATTATTGACTTCATTAGTCAGGGATTTATCAGAGAACCACAAATTTCATGAGGACAAAACCAAAAATATTTGGTAAAAATCTGGACATTCTGTGAAAATCGGGACAGTTGAAATGTATGGTTTGTTTATTTATACATTCAGCTAATTAAGAATATACTACTTACATTCCAAACAATTTTACTGAGGTCTGTAAGGTGAAGATTAGTCTAAAATTATAGACGCTGATTGATCTGGCGAATTTTGAGCATGATTTTATTATGACATGTTTTCCAAATTATACGTATACAGCATTTGCAGAAGCAGAAGCTCTTAACATGATGACGTTGGTTTGCTATGTAACCTCAGCACATTAAGGTGAAACCGATGGCTAGATAATCAGTTACAGTGGGAGCATCTGCAAGGATGTACTCTGATGATGTGAGGTATTGCCAGGTAGGCCAGGAGAAGTAGGGCAGTGGATGTATAACATATACCAGCACAGCTAGCTGGAATTTTGTAAAGAATTTTATGTCATTTGTATATTGAACTGATGTGTACAGATGCTTGTGTTGAAAATGGATTTGTAAAGTTGCTTGTGTTAAAAATGTACCAGCAGTTGGTCTGACTGTATTGTAACGGAATTAAATATATATATATATATATATATATATATATATATATATATATATATATATATATGTTAACAGAGGATAATGGAAGAGAAGAGGCTAAGCTCAGCTTCAGCTAACTTTAGAAAGTAGTAAAAAATTAAATTACTGGGCCTAGGCCATAAAGATGTTTTGAAGAGATGCAATGTTTGTCTTTAAGAAGCATGGTTTGTTAGTCTCTGTAGGAGGGGTAGAAGTTTGTAATTGTTCTATGACTTCCTTTAGCTGCACCAGATCTGATCATTGGTCTCGTGTGTGTATTATTGACAAATAATTGATAATTTCTGACAGTTTCTAACAATGGGGGTTACATGCAAACCAGAAGTCAGATGACCAGATGTATGTGATATCATTCTGTACAGAAATAATGTTTTAATATTAGGTGAAACAGAAGTCTCAGGGCAGTCTGTTTCTTTGGACGTGACATGGAAGGAACTCTCACCTACTTCATCCTGCCTTCCTCTATTAAGTAAGCAGGAACAGTAATTCTCTATATCAGTCAGGAAAATATAGTGAAAATAGTCAAGTATTGTTTTTTCTGTAACTGTGTGAATCTTTCCAGGTGTGTTACTTTTAATATTCCCTGTGACTGAAACTCTGGTGTTTACTGTAAATGAATATTTTGTATGTTCATGTTCTTTTATTATTTATTATTAAATATATTTAAAAGTTTCATTGTGTCTGGTCCTTTTGAGAATATTTTAACGTTTGAGAGTACTTATAGCTAGTGTGACACTGTGACCACTCCTGAAGCCTGGCTGTTTGGTCAACATTATCATTTGTATTAATTTCACTTAATATAATTAGGTACCCTTGCAAGAACCTTAGGTAGCTGGCTTTGTAGTGTCTGGTGGAAATAACTACCTTATAGTCTGTGCAGAAGTGAGCACAGTGGGTAAATCTGTGCCAGCCTTTCCGAGGTGTGTGTGTGTGTGTGTGTGTGTGTGTGTGTGTGTGTGTGTGTGTGTGTGTGTGTGTGTGTGTTTGTGAGAAAATCAAATCTCACAGTGTGTATATGTCAGCTGGTTAGAGCTGCCCGAATGACCATTCTAGAGGATGATTTTTGGGATGAATGTTATCTACTTAAAACAATGTTTATAGCAAGGGGATACACATCTACCTTGATTGACAACCTTATATCTGAGGTTAGTAATAAATGTAATAATGGTTGGTTTAAACTCATTCTTGGGAGAATTGAAGTCATTAATGGTGTTAGTACTAATGACTGGTATTGGGGCTCCGAATTTGAATTCCTCTAATATGAATACTATATCTAATGAAGGTAACACATCTAATGTCTCATTGTATTTTATTACATCTTTTTGTATTGAGGCTGAAATTGTGTGGGGTATTCTATATAAGAACTGGGTGGTGTTGAAAGAAGACACCTTTATTAGAAAAAAGATATCAGATATGCCTCAACTTGTTTATAAAATGGGACGGAACCTTAAAAATTAGGTTGAGACTATATTGCCCTTTACAAAAGGATGGAGGTATGTACAAATGTGGTTCTTGTAGAATGTGTAAACATATTAAAGTGACTAATAGTTTTTTCATAGGTAGAAATAAATATAGAGTTAAGGGTGAATATAATTGTAATGCCACTGGTGTGGTATATTTAGCCCAGTGTCAAAATTGCCCTCAGTTCTATACTGGGAAAACTGATAGGCACTTTAGAAAGAGAATATATGAACATTTATACAGCATTAATAGGAAAGATGTAAACAATGCTCTAGTGAAACATATTACTGAATGTCCTGAGCATTCATTTTTGTTTCTTGTTATTGAACAAATACCCGCTAATATTTGAGGTGGGCCATTATCTGTGGAGTTAAAACTTAGAGAATTATGGTGGCAAGTATTAACTAACGTTTACACCTATCCTGGTTTAAATGAATACAGTTCCATTAAATGTATTTTGAAGCTTAAGGCCTTAACTATATGTTAAATTACCAATCGTGTACTAGTTTTAATGTTGTTATATGTTTTAATATACTTGTATATATTTATATGCTTTTATATGTTAATTAATGTAATTAAGTTTTGTTAAAGGTGAAATGAACTTCATGTAGAATGAAATATGTTCTTGTGATTGCATTGTGATTTAATGGACAATATCTTTTTAAATGTTTTGCAGGATATGATGTCATTGATGTGGAGGGTTATTTAAACTAAGTCAGTTAACAACTGTGTTTGTCTGAGGAAGTTTGTGAATTTTTACAAAGTATTGTTTTTTTTGTAACTGTGTGAATCTTTCCAGCCGTGTTATTTTTAATATTCCCTGTGACTGAAACTCTGGTGTTTACTGTAAATTAATATTTTGTATGTTCATGTTCTTTTATTATTTATTATTACATTTTTCATTGTGTCTGGTCCTTTTGAGAATATTTTAACCTTTGAGAGTACTTATACCTATTGTGACACTTGACCACTCCTGAAGCCTGGCTGTTTGGTCAATATTACCATTTGTATTAGTATTAATTTCACTTAGTATAATTAGGTACCCTTGCAAGAGCCTTAGGCAGCTGGCTTTGTAGTGTCTGGTGGCAATAACTAACTTATAGTCTGTGCAGAAGTGAGCACAGTGGGTAAATCTGTGCCAGCTTTTCCGAGGTGTGTGTGTGTGTGTGTGTGTGTGTGTGTGTGTGTGTGTGTGTGTGTGTGTGTGTGTGTGTGTGTGTGTGTGTGTGTGTGTGTGTGTGTGTGAAAATCAAATCTCTCAGTGTGTATATGTCAGCTACTTGGAGCAGGAACACAGAGCACTTATTTTACAGAGATGGTGCCGGAGAACTTGACCTTTACACTCAGCTGAGGTCTCAGTTCTATGGCTGTGCTAGTAGGGATTCTTACTGGGGACCTGGAGGGAGGCAGATAGAAAAATCCAGATCCTGGACTGAGTGTGTTCCTGTGTGCTCTTAAAGGAAATTGTGTTTGATGCAGAGAGAGATGCATCTGGAAATATTGTGTGTATCCATTTTTGTTCCGAGTGAACATCCATCTCCAAGGTCAGTGTTGAGGATTCAGGCTCCAGGATTACTGGCTCAGAGTGAGGATGTCACATGGTCTAGCAAATCTTTTATTTCATTTTGCTGACTTACAATAGGGAATAAATGTGTGCTCAGTGTTTTGTTGGGGTATATTTGAGATGTACATTTTTTCTTGGATAAGTATAAGAAATATGTAAAGAAGTATTGCGGTGAAATGGTGCCCATTTCTGAAGACTAGAATCCCATTTTATCAGGGTCCCTGTTTCACAGACATTTGGTAATATGATTTACTGGATTCCAGAACTAGTTTGGTTGATTCTGCTGGAAAATTTGTAGATATCAGATGTACATAGCCTCATGGTAGTTCTTGGCTTTTTAGATAGATTCTTTAGGAGTAAGAATGTCTTCCTGATTTCTGGGTTCAATGTCTGTTTCCATTGCTGCAAGTTGATAGCCCTTAGTTTAGATAGGCTTTGATCTTCTTTGTTAGATGTTTTAACCTTACTTTGAATAGCTTTACCATTATAAGAACATGTCTTTTCTACAAATTTCAGAAGGGTACTTTTAGTAAGTGTGGAGATCCTATCATTAGTGGTTATTTTGGCTAGTGCACTTTCAATGTTTTTGAAGGTTTGTGCTGGAAGGTCATTAGTGTGGTGGCATTTTTGAGGGATGCTTAACTTAAATTTTATGAGTGAGTGGTTTTTCGGTATGGGCATAGCATAGAAATGGAGGAAATGTGGTTGGTATTACTCGATATGAGAAACTGGGCCACATAGGTTACTTAATTTCTGCAAAAGATTATAGTTAGTAAGAAATTAATTTTATGTCTATTTTGAGTGAACCAGAAAGACTAATGTCAATGTCCCCTAAAATGATATTTTTAATGAGCTTGAAGTTTGGATTATCTGTTGTACAAGATTTTCAAATTTATTAAGACTGGCTGGTGTGGAGAAGTAGCCACTGATTAGGTGGGTTTGATAACAGTTTTTTAGGCCAATGACTACCACAACCTTCCTTGAGTCTCAGTCACTGAATGATAAACCTTCGGCTTTGGCTGAGCATTACCAGTGCAATTACAGACAGAGAATTAATGGCTAGAGTTTGGTGTGTCTTTTTTTATTCACGGATCTGCAATTCAAAAGAAAGACAGGGTAATGAGTTTTAAGAAATGTATCTAGTTGTTCCCAATTAATTTGAAACCACCTATATTTAGTAAGGCACATTTTATTTAATTACTTGTTTTATTGATAAATGTTGTTTAGGGTAATTTAATTGAAAACTGATACCCTTGCTGGATTCATTTTATTTTAATATTACTTATCATTATCTGGATACAGAGAATAGATTTTAATTTATAGATTATTAGGTAGGTACTACATGATCTGTCTGCAAATATTGAAGTCTAGCCAATAACCTATATTGAAAAGTTCCCTCCAGATTCAATGAAGGCAGTACAAGACAGACCTGGAGAGAATATGAACCTATCCATCCAATTATCTAGATTTACCATGAAGTGGACAAGTATGCTACTCTGCTTGACATGCAGCAGAAGTTTGTTCCAGAGGTGGTGTACATTTTGGCATTTAAATCGATCATGCTATTGTGTATTGTTGATTTGCTGATTAAGATTTAATTCCTTTAGCCTTTTATTTGCGTAAAATGTACTCTGTGATGGAAGTCAAGGAAAAATATTGTTGGATCTTTCATGTCATGAGAATCTAGATACACATATCCAAGGAGGAGTTTATATAAAGAGAGAGGGCTGACAGGCTGCTCTGACAGCTAACATATTTGAGGCCACTGACTGTTTTATTTGGAACCTATAACGTCTCTCAAGTAGAGTTATATGTTTAGGCAATACATGCCAAATGGGCATTATATTCAGTAATGACTCTAATAAGGTGTCCATAAAGAGGAACTTAGGACTTTGTGGATCAAAGGGAGATACATTTGGAAATCTGATGAGCCAAACAGATGGCTTTCCTAATTATTGTGGTGATAGTATGGTGGAAAGTTGAGGACTTATTAACAAGAGTGCTTCGTTCTCTCACAACAGTGTCTGATTGAATGGGTGTGTTAGCTATATGGTATGGAAAAATGTTTTGTTTTACAAAATTAACCATACTACATGTTTTCACATTTAATTTGAGTCTATTGTCTTTGTATTAGTTCTCAACATGATCTAACACTTGTTGGGACAATTATGAATTAGTGGAAGATGAAATGACAACTCATGAGTTACAGTCTTCTGCACATTTACATAATAATAGGCCAAGAACATTCCCCTGAATGTCAAAGAAACAGATGGTAAATGTGACAGGACCCATTACAGAGATGTGAGGTATACCACTCGTAACATTTTTCTTTCTGAAGTGGCACCTGTAACTCTAACCTCATGGTTTCTGCCAGATAAGTTCAACCATACAGCATAAGGATTTAAATTCAGATTTATAAGTTTATCAACAGGTTCTTGCATGGGGGGGATAATTTGAAAGGCCTTAGCTAAGTACAGATATACTGTATGTACAGTGCATACATTTATACTGTATGTACTGTGTAACTACTACCCCCTTCTTCAAAGAAATTAATGAGGATAAAAAGGCCGCATCTTCCTTTCACAAAGCTAAATTGATGAGGGTCCAGGGTTAACATTTTTTTCAATGTCCATATTAATGAGGTCTGAAATAATACATTCCATAGTTTTATATATGAGGCTAGAGATATTAATCGGTCTATAGTTACCAGGATCTGTTGTATGTCTGAACTGTTCAGATTTTTACAGAATGTCCTGATTTTTGCTTCATATCTTTTGATGTGTTCCTCATAATATTTGTGGTTTTCTGGCAAATCACTGAGAACTGAAGTTATGAAATAATGACAATGATTTGAGTTTCAGACTTTATATCCTTCAGGAAATGCATGATAACACAAATCCTGTTATTTTAGGAATGTTTAGATTTATAAGAGCAATATTTAAAATCTGTCCCTATGATTGGGCCTTTGTACCCCCCACTTTTTCAGGCTTTGCCCAGATTTATTGTATTAAGAGTCTGGTGCTATTAGAATGACTGTTTCCAGACTTGAGAAATGTGACAGTTGAAAAGCCTAAATGAAAGTGGTTAAGTAGGATTCAGATAAACCATATTTGGCACTAATAATCATGCAATCTGATATGTTATCGAAGCCCATGGATGAGGTGTTTTTAGCTTTTGAGAGGCTGACAGGACTTGTTTCATAATAACTAAAGGGAGTATCTGTGACTGTGTGATCTGTGGAACAGCAGTAACTGTGGATGCAGCACCGTTTGCACTAAATGTGCCAGCTAGGAGATTAACTATTTTGTCTGAATGAGAGTAGGTACATTATTTTTGGATTAGCTCCAGACATTGCTTGATGTTAGCGATTTACTTCCAGGCATAGTTAAAGAAAAATTTGCAGTTATATTTGATCTAAGTGGTTATTTCAGTTTCATTTTTTGACTTTCAGTCTTAATGCTTCTTGTAAGCCTCTTATGGTAAGTAGAATGAGACTTCCTACAATCATTAAGTAATTTCTTTCTCTTGTTACATAATTTATGCGTATGAGTGCTACACCAAAGGGGTTTATAAGAATCTGAGTTGTGTGGAAGGTATAGACAGAATTGTTTTAATTTATATAATATAAATATTGTTGCAAATAATGTTGCTATAAATGGAATGGATTAGTTTGTGTTTTTTTTATATTACATAAATATTGCTCTAAATATGGTTGATTTAAGAGGAATAGCTTAGTTTGTATTTCTGAGGGTAAATGTACAGGGTGTTGATATTGCTCATATCATAATCATAATCAGAATCAGAATCACATTTATTGTCAAGTATGCACACATACAAGGAATCTGACTCTGGTTTTGATGGCTCTCCAAGTATGAATTACATAAACAACACATACAATTATTAAAAACAAGACATAAAATGTGAATATACATACACATATATGTACAAAGTGCAAACTGTAACTCGGTGCAATATGTACTGAAAGAAACCCTGAAAGAAATAGATATTAACAGTAAGTAAACAATATTGCAGAAACCTCAGAGGCTTTGAGCCTCATAAACTGAAAAGTACAGATCCTGTAAGGAGATCAAACTAGCACCAATCATATTTTGCGGCAGACCTGACTATTCAATGTAACCTATTTTTATCATGTTTAGACAAAGATCCAAATCACACTATTAAGGATGAGCAGAGAACAGACTCAATTACTGCTGTGTAGAACTGAATCAACAGCTCCTGCGGAAGGTTGAACTTCCTCAGCTGTTGCAGAAAGTGCATTCGCTGTTGTGCCTTTTTTATGATGGACCCTACATTGGACTCCCACTTCAAGTCACGGGAGATTATAGATCCCAAAAACTTGAAGGTTTTCACAACTGACACAGCATTATTAAATATAAAGAGGGGAGAATGATATTGTAGGACCACTCCTAAAGACTATTGTCATCGCCATGGTTTTAAGAGTGTTTATTCTGACTACACCAAAGGGCCAGCTGCTCAACCTCCCATCTGTATGTGGACTCATCACCATTCCTGAGCCCAATAATGATTGTGTCATCCATATATTTAATAAGTTTGACAGAAAGGTCCTTAGAGGTACAGTCATTAGTGTAGAGGGAGAATAGCAGTGGGGAGAGAACACATCACTGAGGGGCACCTGTATTGATTGTGTGATAGCTAGATGTAAATTTCCCCAGTTTCACTTGCTGTTTCCTATTGGTCAGAAAACTGGTGATCCAGTGACAGATGGAGGCAGGAACAGAAAGCTGAGATAGTTTCAAGTGAAGAAGTTCTGGAACTATTGCATTCTATACAGAGCTGAGGTCCACAAACAGAATCCTTGCATATGTCCCTGGGTTGTCAAGATGTAGCAAGATATTGTGCATGCCCATATTAACTGCATCATTCACTGACCAGTTTTCTTGGTAAGCAAACTGAAGGGGATTCAACTAGGGAGCTGTAATATCTTTCCAGGTTTACCAGATGTAAACTTGGGATAGCCATTTGAAAACATCGCTGTCACAACCTAACACGTGCAGGAGTGCACTTCCCCCTTTTGCAATGCCTATGTCCACCTCTGCTGCTGACAGCTGCTGCTCTCCCAGCTAGGATCTCCAGAAAACTTCTTAATTGTTAAAAATACAGTGTCAAATTGCACAAAGTAAATTGACTAATATTCAACAATTCTTCACAAGCATACTTGATTACAATTGAACACCAAATAACAGGACAAATAAACAAAAACAGAATACCAGACAGCACTGAACTGAGGCTGCCATTCATGGTACCATCTTTTTTGTGGGGGGTTGTAGTAGAGATAGAGTGCATTGATAGAGTGTTTTTTGTTCTTTACAAGGGGAGGCAGGACTATGGGCATGAGCATTAATAATACAAAATGATTAGTGGGCCCTTTTCATTGACTTTGTAGTGAGTGCAAATTAATGTGGAAGCAGCATAATGGTATTTTGTTAGGTTTATTTTTTAGATTTTACTGCACAAAGACTTAGCACTTTCTACAGTTCTTAATTACAGGTACTTCAATTTTATTGGTGGACAGTTTCTATTTTAATGGTGATTTTAGTCCAGTTCTTTATTCAGAAGAAGTCGAACCTAAATGTTGGATAAAAGGGTTAAGTGTTTGTGTAATAAAATTTAATTAAGGTTATTGCTTCGGTGGTGGCATCCTTTGGGTTTTGTGTTGTTTTGGATGTTTATATCTACTCATTTATTTAGCTATTTGCTTAGATTATGTAGGAAGGTATTGGTTAAATCTAACAGGAAAAAGGAGAGCTACTGGGAGGGTGGAGTTTTGGAATTTCAGTTAGAAGTTTTACTGGTTAGGTAAGTATAAGGGAAATGATATGAGGTGGGTGGAAATGGGGGTAGGGTAAAGAGCAAAGCAAAGCATCATGAAGTGATGCAGAGTGGAGCTTGATTATTTTATCTGTGGGTTTATTACATAAACAATGGCCGCTGGAGGAGAGACAGATCAATGGTTTGGAAAGGTATTGAGAAAACGAGAAAGCAAAATGGGAAGACTGAAAAATAAAATGTAGACAAAGGGATTATGAGGTAGAATGCACATAAAATATGGGAATGACAGTGGACAATGACTGACAGAGGGTGGACACCACCCCCAGCCCAGAAAACCACAGTGAAAAACTTCTCAAAAGCGAACTTCTCACTTCTCAAAACTGAAGTGGAATCCTTCAAGGCCCCAGGGCTAGTGGAAACTACAGCCCAAACTGCAGAATCCTATATAAATGCATTCTATGGACATCTCCAGGAATGCATGGATCATGCTATCCCAAACAAAACCAAGACCCAATCATCCAAAGGCAGGCATCCAGTCTGGGTAACCCCTGCCATAAATAAACTGTACAACAGAAGGAGGAAGCTACTACATGATAGAGCAAAATCCCTAATAGGGAAGGCATCTCTGATCAGTACTAGCAAAAAATTACGATCCCTCATAAAATCCTCCAAGGCCAGCTTCGAGAGAAAAATTGCACAGGACACCAAAGACAATCATAAGGCTTTTTTCAGTTATGTTAGAAACCTGGGATGCAACTCCCAGACTTGTTCTGAGTTGATTCTAAACAACAAAAAATACACTGAACCCACAGACATCGCCAATATCCTGGCAGACAGGTTCAGTGCAAACTTCTCCACCCCCCCCAAAAGACCAAGTATCTATCCCGGCAGAGGGCTGCCTCCCAAACATCTCAGATGCTCAGGTGAAGGCTGCCCTCTCCAAAGCAAAAAAACACTGCTTCCATGGGACCAGATGGCGTCCCAGGTTGCATCCTACATGAACTACAAGAGGAACTAATCCCTCAAATAAAACAGCTATACAATCTCAGCCTCACTACAGGATATATACCCACAGAATGGCGTACAGCAACAGTGGTCCCACTCCACAAAGGTGGAGCCTCTACGGACCCTGGAAACTATCACCCCATAAGCCTGACTAGCTTAGTCTGCAAGGCTATGGAGAGGATCATCATGGAGCTCATAAACAAAGACATTGGGGACCTACAGACACTAGATCCTACCCAGTTCGGCTTTGTCAAGGGCAGATCCTGCCTTTTGAACCTGGTTGACTTCTTTGAAACAGTCACCAAAGCCATAGATGAAGAGAAGGTAGTCCACACAGCCTATCTGGACCTTGCAAAGGCATTTGACACAATACCCCACTCGGGCATCATAGATAAGCTATCCAGCTTAAATATAAACCCCTATGTCACAAGATGGGTCGCAAATTGGCTCAAAGACAGAACCCACAGAGTGAGAGTTGCTGGAGCCATGTCAGACTCAAAACCGGTCACAAGTGGCGTCCCACAGGGTTCTGTCCTGGGACCACTCTTGTTCGGTATATACTTTTCCGAGGTACAGGCAAATGTGGGAGGACTATGGCTCACCAAGTTGGCAGACGACTGCAAACTGGGCGTCATAATCAACTCTCCAGCTGACACAAACATCCTTCAAAAAGGTCTCACAGAGACAGATAACTGGTGCCAGTGCCATGGTTTAAAGCTAAATGCCAAAAAATGTATAGTCATACCCTTTGGCAAAAACAATGTGCCCACAAATTACCACATAGGTGAAAACCCATTAAGTACAGAGAAAGTTATTAGGGACCTGGGGACCCAAGTTGATAGCAATCTCTCCTTTGAAAACCACATTGCCAAAGTGGTTAGAAAGACATTCTACATAGCCCACCTCATGATGAAAGGTTTCACATCTAGATCAAGAGAGGTAATCGTGCCCTTCTATTCATCCCTCATCAGGCCCATCATAGAATACAATGCCCCTTTTGGGATGTACCTTACCTGACACCTGCAGCAATTAGAAAGACCCCAAAAGTATCTCACCAAGAGGATCAAGGGTCTCAAACAGATGCCATATGCTGCTCAGTTAAAAAAACTCCAGCTCTACTCAGTTGCATACCGCCTACTTCGAGGCGATCTATGCCTGACATACAAAGCTATATCAAATCCAGAATTAATGGACATGCTCCACCTCAGTAAATCTAAATCCCTTAGAGCCACACGCTCGAGGGACTTGAACCTCAGGACAGAAATAAATAGAACTTGCTGGAGGGACAGGTTCATAACCCAGAGGCTCCCTTCACTCTGGAATAGAATTCCAGTTCATGTGAGGCAGAGCACCTCACTGAATCTCTTCAAGAAGAATCTCGATAAGTGGATGGGGGATCGTAGGTTTGTCCCAGGGATTACTCCCATGTCACTATTAGACAGAGGCACAGTAAACTAAACCTTAAAAAGGGCACAGTATACTCAAATCAAGGGGTGGCGTAAGCCATACAGAATTGGGCTAGGCTTATAATTGCCCCAGGGCAGATAGCCTAGTATGAACCTATGAACCTATGAACCTATAAAATAGTGAGCATACAGTGATTACACAGTAAGTCAGGAAACACTTGGCTGGGGACAGGGCTGGATCCATAGCCGAATGTCAAGCCAGACCAAAGGGCAACACCCAGCCATCAGTGACCTCTGTGAGTGACATAGTTAGGGTGCACTTGCATCGGTCTGATGGCTGGGAAGTGACAATCACAACTCATCTGGAGGCAGTCCAGAGTGCTGGGTAGGGATCCAGCTGTTTGTGCACCTTCACTGACACCAGCCTGCACACCAAATGTTGAGAGAAAATGGAACACCCATTTGGGGTATTGTTAGAAGTGAAGCCTTCTCTATTCCCTGAGAAGACTTCCAGTGATCCCTCTATGATGTCTTCTGCAGGGAGACTCCAATGCCCCTGATTAGGGGTAGACCCACAGACCACTGGCAATCCCATACCAGTGGCACTGTCTAGATCTTATTAATGCAATTGCTGATGCAACACATCCTGAGCCACAATCAGACCTTGTTAAAGAATGAGAAAAAGAAAGCATAATACACTTATATGTCACATATATCAGGCAGAAACACAGTAAAGTGACACATATAACTTATGGGCTACACTGCCAGGAGAGGTACTCCCACCTCCTGTAATAACCTCCATGTCTAAGATATGCTCCTCAACTACTGCAAAAGAAGCATGCATACATCACTATACATGTACACTAGGTACTGAAATAAAAAGAGGAAAATGTGTACAGCACAATTCTGGCATTCTTTCCCTAACCTCTGACTCCCACTCATAAATCAGGTCAGGGTGGTGCCTCCTCAGGTCACTGTTTTGATGTGAACACTACAGATTAGCCAGTGAGACCACTCATATCCTACAAGCTCTGACAAGTAATTATACCTCCTCAGAAGGTGTTCATATATGTCTCTATACAGGAAGAACAAAAATATCTGGCTTTTCTTTTGACACCAAACATAAGACCTGCAGTTTACAGCAGACAAGGAGGCCATCAGCAGTACACAAGTCTACTCATAGAACAAAATGGTAGCCCTGTGGGGAGAGACACATGTTCAGACATCATTTGAGTCACACTGAAGAGCAGTAACACGATGCTGGTATGTCATGATAGTTCAGCCTCTTGGTGCCATAGGTTATCAAACACTGACAGCATGAGCATATCACATGCCATTGAGCTATGATGAGCATGGCTACCACCAGGTGGACTTTGCATTCCAGAAGATAGCCACAGATAGTGAGGCTATACTGACGTAGTACACTCACCATGCTGTGAGGCCATTATTTGCATGAAATGAATGCATGGGCACCATTTTGTGTGAAAATGCTTCAGAATGAAAGTCAGTGAATACAGGACTTTAACAATTGATTCTTTGCAAGTGGATATACAGTAGCAATTGTGTTTTTTGTTATCAGTAGTTGTATCTCAACAGTGAAACAACTGTGGTATGTTTGAGTGGGACCACAGCACAATAACGTGGTAGCTGTTATGTCTAGTTGTGGTTGCCATGCATACCACGGAAAAGAAATGACAAGTGCACAAGAGAAATGAAGATGCCTGTGCATAGCAATAGGCAATGTAATGAACTTTAACTCACTCAAGCCTAAAACGTCTTTTTTGTATACTTCCAGTTCACCCCCATACCGCCTTATGGCATCCAGAACTATTCTGGGCCTGTCTTCTTTAACTAAGTGACTTACCAGCTAATAATAGGCAGTTTTGGAAAGGGCAATGAGTTATTGACAAACTGACTCAAAGTTTGTTAGTCTAAGATGTCCTTATTACTCATATTTTTATTTTTATGTTTAATACTTTCATAACTGTCATAACTAAGAGACTTACATGTTATGGGGGTATATGGTGTGAAACACCAATGTGGAAAACAGGACAATTTACTGTCATTACTAGTTTATATCATATTATACTGGAAATATTGCTAGTTGTTTTGCTAGTAATTATGAAAATAAGCAAGCTTTCCATATGTTCTTAATACTTCAAAAACCTAATGAGTTACAAACAGTTTGCATGACATTAAGTGAATCCTTAGATGTTGCTGAAGAAAACTGTCTTTGATATTTGCACTGTAAGTTGCCCTTCAAGAGAGATATCTATCATTATTTTTTTGCTAATTATGCAATTAAGCACATGTTCATATTTCTGTAACTATCTCAGTAAACAAGCATTTATAGTGAAATTTCTTGTTGTCATGTGAAAGCTTATGTGTGGTTAACACAAATGTTCTAACAAATATGTCTGGGTTGTACACTTTTCAAGATATGAAAATTTGCTTGTGAAAATTAAGAAAAATATAATTTGGGGTTCATCCGCATTATAATGTATTAGAGTATTTATGGAAAAGACTAGAAATGCACCAACTAGTATCGCTGTAAAGAATACTTCTTAATAATAACATTGTTGTTTGCACAGTTTTAATAGCTTTTATTGTTCACAAAATATTTACATTTCTTTGCACTTTTGAGGTTTACTTTCAGAAAATGCCTTGGAATGTAACATTCCATACCACATAGGTTTTAATGAGTTAAGTGTGATGGGGTTACAGGACATGTATGACACTACATGCAACCAATATGCAGATGCAGAAAGAGGTTTAGAAAATCAATGTTCATAACAGCAGAGATTATATGATATGTTTGGCATGGCATTACAAGGACCTGCTGACCTGCTGCAGAATGAGAGGAAGGCAATCCAGTGGCCATAGGTGGTCAACTTCTACAAACTGCCTGACACATGCATTCATTGACACATATAACCAATAGGTACATAGGTTCTGCTGTCGACCCCTGAGAGATGGATGGAAAAGATCACAAACCTAGTTAGTGAGGTGTAATCATAGGACCATTTCACATATATTATGTGAATCCTGGGCAAATGTGCTCTGCAAAATATGTATCATGGCCAGTTGTAGTAGGGAGTTCCACAGGATATGAATAGTCTGGACAGCCATAAAAGGTCTCTATAAGAGACTAATTATCATACTAATTCTTTGTGCAAAAAACAAGGCACATGCTATTACTGAGGGCATGTGAACCACAGAGAGAAGACCACCAATTCAGAAATAGCTCACTAAGATGGAGGAGAGCCTGCTGTCACTGTCTGTGAAGGGAAGGGGACCCTTATATTCAGGATATCCTGGAGTGGGAGTTGGTCTTACAGTGACCATCCAAGAATCAGTAGGGGTTGCATTATATTAGCATTACTCAGGAAATGTCTGTATCCTACAGTGCACTGCACATGTGATGGAACACAGTCACCAAGGGCCTTCTGTATATCTGTCCTGTCAGGTACCTCTGAGCTGCATCAACCCTCACATCAGGATATGTAAATACCCAAATGCTAAACACATGTTGAATTATCTAGCACTGTATTCTTGTTGGAGGAAGTTGTCAAATTTGTGAGTGCAGCTAAAGGTATCAAATGTTTATGTATTCACATGTCCTACTATTGAAGTGACCAGCACATGAAAATAGCAGATGCTGGGTGCCGGCAAGTCCTCTATGGAGTCTGATGATGATAACATGCACATGGAATTGAAAAGTGACACAGTGGTACAATATTAAACTATGCCATGGAAGGAATTCACCTTATCTCCAGCATCACAAGTGCCTTTGGAGGTACAAGCCAAAATCACAATATCACCAGTGTAAGGTGGACCTCCTGTAACTGTGAGACTCGCATGGGCTTCCCATGAGTTCCTAGCCCATACAACCTTCCGCATTTATGCTGCCTCTGCAGTGCACATACTTATGACTGGGGGAAGGCAGGGCAGTCCTCACAGCACTGCCCTGACACCAGATCATTTCAAGATCTGGCTACAGCACTCAGCATAAATTAAGACACATGTGGATGCTACCAAGAGTATTGTCTAGATTATCATGGTGCTCAGTGGGTTATCTGATGATCTGTGAAGCCTGCACAGTGACATGGTATATACTGACATAGGGACATGAAGCAGACACTACTGTGTAAGTCTCTAGGGGCACATGTTGTCTCTATAGGTGCTTCAGCAAAAAAACATAGAAACTGTTCTCTGGTCTGACTGCAAGCTGTGCAGCCTGTGGCAGTGGGGATGGGGGTAGATGTGAGGTTGCCAGTCACATGACAACTCTAAACACTCTACAAAAACATTCCTAATATGGCTTCCATGTCAGCTAAGAACACACAGCATGCCACCCCTGGCCTTTGGGAATCACAAAGTAGTGGGTACCAACTTTTCTCATATTCAATACCTCAATAGCTCAAAGTGCCACGTGGTCTTATGGTCCTCCTCACTTTATTATTTTTATTTGTATTTCAATTATTATATATTTATGATTCTATTTCAGTTTTCACAGGATATATTTGATTAAACCCCCAGTCAGTCTTATTTATGTTTTTTGGTAAGGTCTCCAAATCCTTGTAAACCAGCATTCTACATTACAGCCCGGTTAAGGTTTACCACACACCTGATAAGCAGTGCCCACATGCAGGCCCGTAGACATGGCGCCATGAGGGTTAAAATGTCCTTCTCACTACCCCGAGGCATTTCCCTATTCCTATATTTTGGATTTGTTTTTAATCTCTGTCCACTCTTTGAACACTGGACTTTTACCTTTACAAGCAGAGTTTTCTCCCTACATTAAATGCTTAGGTGTGCTTCACACCATTTGCACAGTCCAGTTCCCCCCGCGGCTTTATCCCTTCTTGGCCATTCCTCTGACTTTTTTTGTGTCCTCCTGCTCCCTCCTTCATCTTCTACTATGGCAACATGACACAATGTTGTATACACATTTTTACCCAATTCTATTTTTGTTAGTGAGTATATAAGTGTTTATTGGAGTGTTTTTGTACTAATTTTTGTAGGTTATTTGTGCAATTGTAGGTTTAGTTGAGGCTGTTTTAATTCCATTTCCACCCTAACGAAGATTCTAACAAAAAGCGTAGCCTAACCTTCACTCCCAACGGAAGGGGCAACAACCAACTTTTTCTACACAAGTTATTTTTCACAATTTCTCTCCAGTTTATGGTGTTTTAAACAATTTTCGCCTACATAGTTGGATTTACAATTCTAAGGTTGTCTTTCCAAGGGGTACAGAGAAAGCATTTCATCACAATAAATGGGTTCATTAAAATAAAAAAGTTACAATGTTAAAGCCTAAGGCAATGTAAGGGGGTGGAGTCAGTAGGAACCAGCCAACCCCATTAAAGGACACACCCACTTAGGGTTGGTCCTACTGGCATGTCCCCATTTTACAGTATAAATCAGAGAGATGCTAAGCTATCTGTCTCATACTTTGGAACTGTGCTTTGGTGGTTGGAATAAACTTTGATTTACCAGAAGAAAGCCTCTGTCTGTTTTGTCTGCATCGTTTTGTCTTAGCTGTTGCTTCATTTTTCATAGTTCTTGTCCAGCAAGGCAGGCTCCAACCCAGTTGAGCCTTGGCCTGACCCCACTTGATGTGGTCTGAGATTTTAGTATGTTTGCAACAGGGACTCTATTAGACACCATCCAAGGTCTCTAGCCACACTTGCCAACCAGCAAGACAGATTCCCACCCTGGAGAACCTGAGCCTTTCTAGGCTGGTTTTAGTCTGAGATTGGTTCTTCAAAAGATACCCTAACTAGTATCCCACCAAGGTCTGTCATCTATTGGTCACCACACTGGGACCACCCATATATAAAAGGACATTTAACAAAAGGCCTCTTCTCAAAAGGGCTTCCCTTGCAAGAGACAATACTTGGGGCTCCCAAGCTAACACCACAGGACCCACAGGTTTCAACGTTTGAGTATTTACTAGAAACATATTCAATACCTGGGAAATGTCACCAGGTTGCTTATTAATTGTGTCACATTTTAACCAGTCCTATATCACCTGGGGGCAGAAGGTTCACCATGCATGCTAGTTGCTGCTATTTGGATCATGGGCATCGAATCTCAGTAATTTTCCAATGTGGGACACCCATCAGGGTACATGAATTCAGTCCCAGAATTTTAAATATTACCTGCCACAGAAGCATCAGGTTTCTACACAACTGGACACCAGCAATGACTAGAAAATGCCAGCTCAACTAACTGCAAAAAGACATGATCCCTAACTGCCTTCTACCTGGCAAATGAATTTACCTGTTATGTCCATACTCATATTATAGTTCTATAGTCAGCTGTCACTGTGTTCCGCCTGGGCACCTTTGCAAGTGGTCATGAATGTACCTTACTAAACCACTGACCTGTGTGGTCATGGTTGTAGGTGATGAACATTCTGGTCAGTCCTCTCACTGACTTGCATAGCCTGAATGTGATAATGCACATGTCACTTAATTCTGTACTGTCTTTGTCATGTCCCATAGTTGCGGGGAAGCAACAAATGGAAAATATTGATTGGGTAGAATATCCAAGAAGGTTACTTTATATGTTTCCCATCTAAGACCACTTCTCAGCTCCAGATTCTTCTTAACTATTGCTACTTTTATTTTCTGAGCCAGAGTCAGGCTTGTAACTGAAGTATGTCTTATGACATTGTAATGGAATCAGTGCTGTTTCCCAGTTAACAAATTAAAAAAATAAATCAAATAGAAATAAATGTTTTCAATTAAATGTGCAATCAAAATGTGCTCATACTTTCTCTCTCTCTAGTGTACCTTTTTGTTGATCATAATTTAAATCTTTGTTTTAGGCAAGTCTCTAGTCAAGCTCTGCATATTTTTTTATGTCCTGGCAAATTGTACAAATAACTAGGGACTGTCAGACACGAAGAGCACATTACTTTTCTGAAAGAGTACACTGCTATCAGAACCAGTAGCTTGAGGAAATAATTAAAATGTATAACAGTCTCTGAAAAGTAGAATTTAGAGTAGCAGGAGTTTTATTGATTTTCTCAATTGCTTTTTTTACTTTACAGATCTCTTGAGGTGGTGCTTCAGTTTAGCTAATGTAAAGTAAATCCAATAAAGTAGTTGTTTTAAAGAAAGTTATATTTGTCATTGTAGTCCATTTCAGCTGAATGTTTGCTTTTTTTAATGGACTGCACTTTGCATACTCTCTCTTTTTTCTTTTCACTCTGTGTCACTTTTTCTAATGTCTTGCTTTTTTCTTCTTTTTGGTATACTTAAGTACTGAGCTGCCTGATGTAAACCTCTCTGGGAATTTTCCAGACTGGTAATATCTCACCAATACCAAACATTGATCACATAGATTGGACATATCAGACAGTAGATGTTGGATCAGAATACACTGGGTTATCAGTCCCATTAGCTGAGAAAATGTGTTTATTTAACACTGATCTTGCTCTTTTACAAAAGCAAGTTTAGAAACAACTAGCATATCTTACACAATCATGAAAAATATTGAATTAAAAATGGATAATGAACTATATGTTATTCAGAATTCTCCAACCACTAGTAATCGGGGAAAAAACTTTATTCTCTTCAATTACTCTTCAATTTTTCCCATGGAACTAGACAAACTTTCAACTTAAGCACTCAAACTATTCACTTCTCATACCAGCACTTGCTCAAAACTCATAGCAAGCACTAATAAACCTTAGCACTAGACCCCCCTATACTGTAGAGAAGGACAAGGCTCTCTATTCGACCTTACCAGCCAATCAGTAAAACAGTTCACTGTACCTATCCAGGCATGTCCAAAGGACAGTTTCAGGTGTACTCTCTGGTCCAACTGGTGAATCTGGGCATTTTTAGGCAATGTTACAATTGCCTCATGTACACAGACAACCCTAACCTCCTTTCACCAAACACTAATACATGTGAGAGATGCAATTATACAGCCAAACTGGAGGCTAAGCTCTCACAATCCAAGACTGGACCAGGCAGTCAAGAAGAGAAGGACATTACTTGCATCACACCACCAGTCTCACATAGACCTATGAAACGTGTACCGGCAAAAAACACACATAAATACACAAAAACATACTCGGAGACTCTAAATAAAAATCTGCAGAAGCAACAGAGACCTCCAAAGTAGACATCCAAGCAACCTCCACCCCCCAACACAAACCATGAAATACATACTTCACAAAACCAGTGTGCCACACAATCACAGGCCTTGAGGCAAAATAACATACCCAACACACTAGTAATAGGTGACTCTATAATCAGGCACACTGATGTCTCACTCACTAGGCTGAACAAGGAGAAGGTTACTGTTAGCTGCCTGTTGGGTACCAGGATCCACCACATAACACAAGCACATGGGTCTCTCCAGAACAAGTACAAATACGACTCTGTCCTTGTCCATGTTGGTGTAAATGACCTGAGCCGTATCTCCCTGGACTACATGAAAAGGGACATGGAGGATCTCTCTAATCATGTAGCTCAGGCCAGTATGACCCTGAACCTGAGTAGCATCCTGCCCTCACCAAAAATTATAGCACAGTATAGAGAAAAAATTATCAATTTCAACAATTGGCTAAGCTTCTGGTGTCATTCAAAGGGGATCCAGTGTCTGTCAGCCTGGGATGACATGCTCAACAAGCCATGCTGCTTCACTAGATACAGCTTGCACCTGTCACCCTTAGGCTTTTGAATACTGGCCAAGGCTCTTGCTACCCCCACAGTGCCTTTTTTAGGCAAGGCTCAAAAGACAAACCCACTGCCATAAATAGCACAAGTAACAAAAAACTGAGGGTAATGCTACTTATTGCCAGAAGTCTAAACCTCAAAATTCATGCACTCAAGGCACTCCTCAGTATGGAGAAAATTGATATACGTGCAGTAACAGAAACCTGGTTTAAGGCTCCAGAGAGCACCCCAGCACTACCATACATTTTGGCCACAAAACCCAGACCAAAATACAAAAGGCCGGAGAGTATCCATATTCATCAAGTATTCAACTCAGCAAAGTTCCTCGTGGTATCCTGCAGAGTACTACAAGCAGCAGAAAGACAAAGAGAGACTTTCAACTGATTTAAATATTTTTTCTGCATTTCTTTCCTGCGACTGCTAGTTTTCACTTAAAATGTGATCTACCAGTCTGCTGAAATACCTGTTTTTGCTGTTTGCACTTTTAAAAGTCATTTAAAGTCATTTCTTTGCATTAAAAGTATCTGTTTAACTGTTGTAGGCTACACTCTCAAGTGTGCTAGCCTGTTTAAAGCATTTAAAGTGTTTCTGTATAGTTCACTGTACTATCTGTTAAAAAAAAGAAAAAAACAAAAAACATATTTTTCCCACCTTTTCTAAGCTAGTCTAGTCCAGTTTTCAGGTTCTGCTGAATTCAGGGCTGTGGTACAAGTTCCTGTGTTGCCCATATCCTTACTTGGATAGGAGGAAGTTTCTCTGTTCACCAGTGAGAGTGGGGAGCTTCGAGCAGCCTATCTGTCCCTGGAGGAGTGGTCTCAGCCCAGCAACTAGTAGTTTATTGGCCATTTTGGGCTAATTTCTATCTCTTTCATCTCCCTGCCTTAAAACCCACATTTGCATGGTTTTGCGCTTGTATTCAACTCAGCAAAGCTCCTCGTGGTGTCCTGCAGAGTACTGCAAGCAGCAGAAAGACAAAGAGAGACTTTCAACTGATTAAAGTATTTTTTTCTGCATTTTTTTCCTGCGTCTGCTAGTTTTCACCTAAAATGCGATCTACCAGCATTTCTGTACTCCAAAAAGCTATTGTCTGCTGAAATACCTGATTTTTACTGTTTGCACTTTTAAAAGTTATTTAAAGTAATTTTTTGTGTTAAAAGTATCTATTTAACTGTTGTAGGCCACACACTCAAGTGCGCTAGCCTGTTTAAAGCATTTAAAGTGTTTCTGTGACTATCTGTAAAAAAAAAAGAAAAAAACAAAAAAAATATATATTTTTCCCACTTTTTCTAAGCTAGTCTAGTCCAGTTTTTCAGGTTCTGCCAAATTCAGGGCTGTGGTACAAGTTTCTGTGTTGCCCATATCCTTACTTGGATAGGATGAAGTTTCTCTGTTCACCAGTGAGAGTGGGGAGCTTTGAGGAGCCTAGCTGTCCCTGGAGAAGTGGTCTCAGCCCAGCAACTAGTAGTTTATTGGCCATTTTGGGCTAATTTCTATCTCTTTGATCTCCCTGCCTTAAAACCCGCATTTGAGTGGTTTTGTGCGGTTTTGCGCATCACGCACCTCTGCGCACCTCCGTGCAGCACCGGTTAGCTAAGGATAAACTATTCCCTGCTCCACAAAGTCTGCTCTTCAATTTTTCCCTAGGAACAGGTCAAACTTTTAACTTAAGCACTCAGACCAGTTCCTTTTAAGTCCAGCACTTGTCCAAATCTCCTAGTAAGCACCAATAAATGCTAGCACTACCCCCTATACTATACAGAAGTACAGGGCTCTCTATTCGTCCCTAACCGGACAATCAGTATAACTTCACTTTATCTGTGCAGGCATGTTCAAAGGGCAGTTTCTGGTGTACTCTCCAGTCCAGCTGGTGAATCTGGACATCTTGAGGCAATGTTACAATTGCCTCAAGTACACAGACAACCCTCTCCTCCTTCCAACAAATGCAAATGTATGTGAGAGATGCAACTTTACAGCCAGGCTGGAGGCAAAGCTCTCTCAACCCAAGACTGCAACAGTCAAGTCATGAGGAGAAGGGAAACACTTCCACCACACTACCAGTCTCACATAGACCAATCATTTCTGTGCCAGACAATAACACACATAAAAACACAAAAACATACTCTGATGCTCCAAATAGAAATCTGCCAAAGCAGCAGAGACCTCCAAAGCAGACATCCAAACAACCTCCACAGCCCAACAACAACTACATATGACATACTTCACAAAGTCAGTGTGCCACACAATCACAGCCCTTAAGGCTAAACAACACACCCAATAAACTAGTAATAGGTGACTCTATTCTCAGGCACACTGATGTCCCACTCACTAGACTGAACAAGGAGAAGGTCACTGTAAGCTGCCTGTCGGGTGCCAGGGTCTGCCACATAACACGAGCACTCAGGTCACTCCACAACAGGTACAAATATGACTCTGTCATTGTCCATGTTGGTGTGAATGACCTGAGCCGTACCTCCCTGGACTACATAAAAAGAGACATGAAGGAGCTCTCTGATGACATAGCCCAGGCCTGTATGACCCTGACCCTGAGTAGCATCCTGCCCTCACCAAGAATGACATCAAGGTATAGAGAAAAAATTATCAATTTCAACAATTGGCTAAGCTTCTGGTGTCATTCAAAGGGGATCCAGTGTCTGTCCACCTGGGATGACATGCTCGACAAGCCACTCTGCTTTGCTAGAGACAGCTTGCACCTGTCACCCTTAAGCTCTTGAATACACTGCCAAGGCTCTTGCCACCCCATAGTGCCTTTTTTAGGCAAGGCTCAAAAGACAAACCCACTGCTGTAAATAGCACAAGTAACAAAAAACTGAGGGTAATGCTACTCAATGCCAGAAGTCTGAACCTCAAAATGCATGCACTCGCGGCACTCCTCAGTATGGAGAAAATCGATATATGTGCAGTAACAGAAACCTGGTTTAAGGCTCCAGAGAGCACCCCAGCACTACCAGGCTACAACTCATGCCATACATTTTGGCCACAAAACCCGGACCAAAATACAAAAGGTGGGGGAGTATCCATATTCATCAAGGATACCCACACCTCCAAGTTAGTGGCACAGGACGATACTTCAGAGATCATCCATGTGCAACTAACAATGGGCAAAACTGCTATTCAAATTATAGCTTGCTACAGATCACTCACCATGTCCCAGGACCCCCACTCTGCATTCCTGGAAATACTGGAAAACATAAAGGTCCTACCAAACACCCTGATATTGGGTGATTTCAATTACCCAAACATTAACTGGGAGAACTACTCAAGTACAAACTCCCTTGCCCAACATTTTCTAGAATTTATAAACTCAAATGCCCTGTATCAACTGGTCAATGCCCCCACCAGAGGTGACAACATATTGGACCTGGTCATCACCAACATGGGTGACCGGTGTTCTACGCCGGAGGTCAACCCCCTCACTGGTTAGATCTGACCATAAATTAATCCCTCTGGATTTCCACATTCTGTCACCACCCCCGGTCAAAGAAACCACCATGAAAAACTGTTCAAAAGCAAACTTCACATGACTTAAGACAGAGGTGGGAAGTTTCAAAGCCCCCATGCTAAAGGATAATGCTGTCCAAGCTGCAAAATCCTTTACTAATGCACTCTGCTGGCACCTACAAGAATGCATGGATCGTGCTATCCCAAACAAAGCCAAGACTAACTCCTCCAAGAAAAGGAAACCAGTCTGGTGGACACCTGCCATAAACAAGCTATACAACAGAAGGAGGAAACTAGTACAGAAAAGAGTAAAATTCCAAGAAGGGAAGACATCCCTGATCAGTATCAGCAAGAAACTACATTCCCTCATAAACTCATCGAAGGCTAGCTTCGAAAGAAAAATTGCCATGGACTCCAAAGATAACCACAAGGCATTCTTTAGCTTTGTCAAGAATCTAATTGGCAATTCTCAGGTCTGCTTGAAGTTAATGCAGAATGGCACAAAATACACTGAACCGACCGATAAAGCCAACATCCTGGTAGACAGGTTCAGTGCAAACTTCACCCCTCTCTCACCTCCAAAAGGCCCATAACTATATCAGAAGAATGTAGTGCCCCTGAAATCACAGACAGGTTAAAACAGCCCTCTCCAAAGCCAAAAACACAGCATCAATGGGACCAGACGTTGTCCCAGGCTGCGTCCTACATGAGCTCTAAGATGAACTAACCCCTCACCTAAATGCACTGTTTAAACTCAGCTTCTCCAAAGGCTACCTGCCCACAGAGTGGTGCACAGCAAAGGTTAGTCCACTCCACAAAGGAGAAGCCACAATGGACCCTGGGAACTATCACTCTATAAGCTTGACTAGCTTGGTCTGCAAAGTTATGGAGCGCATCATCATGGATCTCATTAACAGAGAGATTGGAAACCTCCAAACACTGGACCCTACCCAGTTTGGCTTTGTTAAGGGCAGATCATGTCTCTTAAACCTGGTGGACTTCTTTGAGACAGTTACCAAGGCTATAGATGAGGGAAAGGTGGTCTACACAGCCTACCTAGACCTTGCAAAGGCTTTTGACTCCATTCCCCACTCAGGTATTATAGACAAGCTCACCAGCCTGAACATAAACTCCTACGTCATGAGATGGGTTGCCAACTGGCTCACGGATAGAACCCACATGGTAAGAGGTCCGAGAACTAGGTCTGACTCTAAACCGGTTACAAGTGACATTCCACAGGGCTCAGTCTTAGGACCCCTCCTGTTTGGCATATACTTCTCAGAGGTACAGGCAAGTACAGGAGGACTATGGCTGACCAAATCCAGAGACGACTGCAAACTAGGGGCTATAATTGACTCTCCGGCTGACACAGACATCCTCCAAAAGGGTCTCACTGAGACAGATACCTGGTGTCAAAACCATGGCCTCAATCTAAATGCCAAAAAAGTGTATAGTCACTCCCTTTGGAAAAAACAAAGTACCCACAAACTACCACATAGGTTGTAGCCCCCTAAATACGGAAGCCGTAATAAGGGATCTGGGGAACCAAGTAAATAGTAACCTCTCCTTTGATAATCACGTTGATAAAGTGGTTAGAAAATCCTTCTATGTGGCCCACCTAATCACAAAATGGTTTGCATTCAGATCGAAAGAGGTCATTGGGCCCTTCAATGCATCACTCATCAGACCCATGATGGAGTACAATGCCCCATTTGGAATGTACCTTACAAAACACCTGCAACAACTGGAAAGACCATAGAAGTACCTCACCAAGAGGATCACTGGCCTCAAGCAGATGCCCTATGCAGCTTAACTGAAGAAACTTCAGCTGTACTCAGTTGCATACCAGAGGTGATCTCTGCCTGACATACAAGGCCATGTCCAACCCAGAATTGATGGACATGCTCCACCTAAAGAAAACCATATCCCCTCGAGCCACACGCTCCAGGGATCTAAACCTCACCACAACAATAAATAGGACATGCTGGAGGGATAGATTCCTGTCCCAGAGACTTCCCATGCTCTGGAACAAGATTCCAATCTACATTAGGCAGAACTCCTTGCTAACCCTGTTCAAGAGAGACCTTGACGAGTGGATGGGAAACAGAAAGTTTACCCCAGGGATCACTTCAATGGCTCTGTTTGACAGAGGCACAGGGGACTAATCTAAGGGGGTGGCGAAAGCCATCACATTCCAGCTAGGCTTATAAATGCCTTCAGGCAGATAGCTTAGTACCTACCCATGAACTTATGAACTTATAAAAATATAGTAGGGCTCTATTTGATAAAACAGAAATTCCCAATTGCTTAGGTACTGTGGTTGAAAGGAAATAAGTGTATTGGACCTGTAAATCTCACCAGCTGAAATAATTGTCTTGGGTCATACTTCTGACCAAATGCTAATTATTTGTGACTCACTATTTTGTGCGTCACCAAAAAAACTTAGAATTAGAATTGTTAGGTCATCATGGTGAACTAGAACCATCTTCCATGTGCCAAGCTAATTAATTTCCTTTATGCCATTGTCATGTTAAGTGGTCTAAAAGTACAGTATCATCATAGTATCTTGCTAGGAGGAATAATCTATCTATAGGCACACACGCACACACACACACACACACACACACACACACACACACACACACACACACACACACACACACACACACACATACACACACACATATAAAGTGCTGTACAATCATGGAATCTTGATAGGAGGACTAATCTATCCATGTCTATCTATGTGCGTGTGTGTGTGTGTGTGTGTGTGTGTGTGTGTGTGTGTGTGTGTGTGTGTGTGTGTGTGTATATATATATATATATATATATATATGGATTCACTTTAGAAGATCAAAAGCCTATAACACTGAAATTCAAACAATAAAAACTCAAAACATTGACTCCCATAGCATTGAAAAAAACATAGGAAAGCAACATGTACTATATTCCAGCACAACTACATACAGAATGAAATAAAAAAAACAAGCCATATTACACTTCTCCAAATATAAGCCCCCCTGTGCCTCCCCATATGGGGGGGCTGCACCCTCACACCCCCTGCTACTTAAATATATCAACTCCAAGATCCCACTGCACTACACTAAGATGTGTTATATTGTAGTATAGCAAGTAAGAAGGGAACATGCCTCAGGTTCCACATGAAACTTGCTATACTACAATATATCGGAGAGATATATAGTAACGTGCAATGTTTTAAGAATGAAGTAGTATTTCTAAAAAAAGGCTGAGGATAGTTTTTTATAATTTAAACATGCAGTCATGAAGCACGGAATGGTATGTTTGCCATTTTGTTCTATGTAGTGCGATCTCAGAGTTGATCTATTTAGATAGCAGTGGGTGTGGGGCGCAGTCCCCCACATGGGGGTGCAGGAGGGCTTGCCCCCCTTCTTATAGTTGGAGAAGTGTAATATGGTATGTTTCTGTATGTAGTTGTGCTGGTATATATTAAATGTTGGTTTCCTATGTATTTTCAATGTTATGGGATTCAATGTTTTGAGTTTTCAGTAGTTTGAATTTTCAAAATTTTGGTCTTAGTGTTTTGAATTTCAATGTTACGGGCTTTCGAACTTCGAAAGTGAATCTATATACATATATATATATATATATATATATATATATATATATATATATATATATATCTTTATGTGCAGGGTTTGATTCTCAAATGGGATAATTGGCTAGGTTTAAAAATGGTCCACAAGGGTATATATATATATATATATATATATATATATATATATATATATAAATGGTTGTCCAACACTGATTTCACACTTTGCTCAACACATACAGATAGTCAACAGATGTGCAAGATCAATAGGCCCTGGTGTAGGGGGATATGGTGATTTTACATTTAGTATCTATAATTATCAAGATGACAAGGGAGATCTTGCCCCCCCCCCCTTGCAAAAAAACACTTTACTTTAGTTCATTCATTTAGCATGTTCTGAAGATCGACCTTGGAGCATGTGCAGTAACATGTAGATGTGTTTTTATCAACATAAGTGCGTAAACGTTAAGCACATGAATATTTGCATGGATTGATTAGTTATAGTAGATCCATGCATACATACATATGCTTCAACAGTATTAGTTAGCAATGTACAAATGTAAAGTATTGGTGCTTAGATGGTTTTTAATTAACAAGTACTTAAAATACCAGGTTTCACACTATTTCTTTCTTTTTTTATGTCACTAAACTAGTTATTTATGTTTAACTACATTGCTGTATAGTATTGTTTATTTTTCTGTTTTGTCTCTCCCCTTCTCTTTCCCTCATTTTTTTACTTAAGGTGATGCCAGATATCCACTAGAGCCATTGCGCATTTTTATCAATATAAGTGTGTAAATGTTAAGCACATCAGTATTTGCATGGATTGACTAGTTATAGTAGAGCCATGCATACATACATATGCTTCAATAGTATTAGTTAGCAATATACAAAATGAAATTATTGGTGCTTAGATGGTTTTTAATTAATAGGTGCTTAAAATACCAGGTTTCAAACTATTCTTCTGAGAACTATTTTCTAGATGTTCACAAAGATGTTTTATAGACAGCTTAACCATCCTGGCACTGACTTGATCAATAATATTATCTCATGGCCAAAAATTAAGTCTCTTTTGGGTATTAGCAGTTACACACTATTTCCTTTTATTACAAGACACACTGACATTCCAGATAATACTCTGGCCAGTATTCACAGTCAGTAACGTAAATGAGTTAAGGATTTTGGGGCCAGGCGTGAATGAACAAGCACAGCTGAGCTGCCATTCATAGAGGTTATTTACACCAGTGCCCAGTGATCTTGACTGTACTTATGTAAATGGATAGACAATGAGATGGAAATGAAGAGTGATGTAAACCTTCTTATGCTAATGAAGGCTATTTTACACCATTTGCAATTCATAGTCAATTTTCCCACTTTTCTGTTCTGGTCAGAAATGCACTATAAAAAGGCAGTTGCAGTTGGCTAAAATGCTGTCTCTTGCAGTGAGCTTTGTTATTTCTAGGTCAGAGTTGTTTGTCTTGGCCAGGCTAAAACCTTTTGCTGCGAGTGGTGCGCACCCACCAAGAAGGCAAAAATATCAGCAAAGGATTACTCATTATAACTTTGATAATCAAGAAATCCTTGATAGGTTTATAGTGGACAAGGACATTATAAGAGTCTTATTGGGCATGTTTGACCCCCATAGGGGCACATGGGTTGACTTCCTATTCCTGTGGACAACAAAGTATTTATAGCCATCACTATACTTGCTGCAGAAGCATTGTCACCTCACAGTAAGACATTGTCCGGTTTGATTCTCAGCTAGAGCGTCTTCTGCATGGACACATGCGTGAATGGGCGTACTTTCATTGAAGGTTGTGCGTCAGGACTGGCAACTCAGCACATAAAAATCTACTGCCAATCATTAGCGGACTGGAGTTCCACTGTGGCGATCCCTAACTGGGAAAAGCCAAAAGACACAACAACAACAGCAACTATACTTGCTACAGGGACCTTCCTGAGACAGAATGGGGACATGGGGATCACAGGCTTCTGCCCCGTGGATACTGAAGCAGTTGCTGAATGCATTCTTTACACATGTGGATCAGTAAATCTATTTTTCTGTGTCACCTCAGGACCAAGCCAGGACTATGCATGCCTTTTATGGGCTGGAAAAGTTCACTGAGGTACTCATTATAATAGATTTCACCCATGTTGCAATTAGGGCCCCTTCTGGTCTACAGGGGAGTGGTGCCACAGTAGAAAGGGCTACCCTTCAATCAACTGCCAGGTAGAGTGTGATGCATGAGGGTGTATCACCAACATCTCTGCTCAGTATCTTGGCAGTGCACATGAACCCCATATCTATCACATTAGCTCACTCTACCACCTCTTGCTGCATGGTAGGATGCACAGTGGTCATTTTGTTGGTAACTTGAATTTCTTTCTTTTTTATGTCATTAAACTAGTTATTTATGTTTAACTGCATTGCTGTATAGTATTGTTTAATTTCCTATTTTGCCTCCCCCTTCTCTTTCCCTCTCTTTTTTTCTTAAGGTGATGTCGGATATCCACTAGAGCCATTGTGCATGACTTCAGTGAGAAATCCTTCTGCAGCTGCAGAACAGATATATAAAATATTCCTGTCATTGAAAGGGTGCTTGACCTCCTGAAGAGCCATTTCAGGTGCCTGGATAAGTCTGTGGGTGCCCTTCAATATGACCCAGCTACTGTGTGCAGAGTGTTTACTGTCTGTTGCATTCTGCATAATATTGTCATGCACCAGGCTGGTTGTGCAGTAAGCAATGCTGTCACTGAAGCTCCCAGTTCTAGACCAACTTTGACTAATAATGACCAGTTGGCAGCAGTATTAAGGGATCCTATGTGTCAGCCCAGTGCATAGGTCAAAGGGCAGTCTCTAGCCCAGAACTATGGACCAGTTAATTTAGATTAGTGTTTTCTTTTTTTTTCTTTTTGTAAAAAAACACATATAGTATAATTGATGCATGCAGTGATATTTGTGGGCTATACTGTGTGGTGCATGGTGTGCTATGACTGTTCATCTGACATTTTCTTTCATTTAAAACAATTTTGTGGTGCTACCTGTTTTCTGACTGCTTTCTGATTCATTTTCAGTGATGCTGAAAGACACCAATACAATAAATAAATCAACAGTTGTAACTGCTGTACTGAATAACGTTTGCTTCAACTATTTATTCACTATGTAATAGAAAGGCATACTAGCAACAATGAACTATTAAGTTATATATGCAATTTCTGTTTACTGAATTCTGTTTTACTGCACATCAGATTTTTTTAGTGTAATTCAAAGAAAATTACCTCAGAAACTGTCATCTTTTTGAGCAGTGGGGAGGGTGCAGTGGCAGCAGTTAAGTTTTCATGACAGGATGCTTATTTTAATGTGTCATTTCCTTATGATGTATTAGACCTGAAAATGTTTGGTCATTATTTTTGTGATTTCTTATGTAACTGCATGAAGAAGGAATGGTAATCCATGTTTCATTGTTTTTTGCCCAGCGATCATTCATATACTTAATAGATGTACACAGACTTCCCTTCTCCCCACAATCCAATGCCAATTAAAGAGGAAGGTCTATAAATGATTTAAATACAGAGTGTAGTGTAACTAATAGATGTAAAGTGAATAACTGAATATATAAGTAACCCCTCCATCCCCAACAAAACCTCATTACAACTAAATAGAAAGATGAGTGTAATTCACAGTAGTTATAGATTATGCACATCTCCTACTGATAGGCCCTGTGATGGTGCAAATGATTTGGAGGATGGGCTGCAATGAGGACAGTAAGGTTAATTACCTGACGGTGTGATCTACTGGAGAAAGGTGATCCTGCTGTCAATGACCTGACATTGCTGTGTAATCGTGATGATGACCTAGACGTGAGGCTCTCCTAGGTGAAAATGACCACTGAGATGGCCTTTTAGAAATGTGTTGTGATTGTTCACTGTGAGTATGGACATTACTTTCTTGAGAACCACTGTTGGTATCATATGATCACCCCCCCCCACATGTCCGGACAGTATCCCATCCCTTGCCCCTCATAAGACTAAGTCCAGTTTGACTTTAAAATGCCCTAACTAGTGCATGAATGGAGGCTCCTACTGCTGCTTCATGTGCCCCCATACTACACATCAGTGAAACCATGGTTTTATACATGTTCTCTGCCAGTTCAAAGTAGTATTGGAAACCGTCATGCATATCCTGTCAGACTTTGACCATTTCTAGCTGACTCTCTGTTGCAGTGGTCTGAGCTCCAACAGGATCACAGCACATTTCTTGTTGGGTAGTCAATGCTTTATGTGTTTCCTGAGGTAGTTATAAAATATTGCTGTGTCTGGTACCTCTTTGTAATGAAGTCACTATGGACACTATGACCTCAGACTGTCTACCATCTTCCTGAATGTGTTATTCTGTGCAGGGAGAATCTGCTGCAGATGTGCAGGGTTGTTACTAATGTACAAGTATGAGTGGGATGTCAGCTTGTGTTTGACTTTGTGATGCAGTGTCACTTTCTGTAGAGTTACTAATATGCCGTGAGGTGAACGAACTTGCCATTAAACTAGGAGACTGCTTATCATTTCCCTCAGCCTGCCTCATAAATATAACCAACTATATTTATCATCATTCATCATCACCAGCAGCAGCAATACCCATTCCACTATTGACATCATCCATATTTTTTGGTACAGCTAAACTGTTTGTTTCTGATGCTGACACTGTAAAAGTAATCATTACAAAACATTAATAACAATGTGGCAGCATACAATATAGCATGCTTACAAGGGTGGACTAGGGAACTTATCACACAATCTTCTTTCATTTTCATTAGTTGCTGATGTAAAAAAGGTTCACTTAATAATAATGAATTGTAACATGTTTAATTCCAACAGTTTTTACTGCCATATCATTTTGAATACAAAAAGGTGTACATTTTAAACCAACCTTTGGGAGATGATGAATGTAAATGCTGCTGAAGACCTTGGTTTGATGGAACAGTGTAGTCCACCCTACCTCTAATTATTCCATTGATACTACTTTCTGTATCATAGTCAGCCCCACAGGTGGACAGAAGGTCCACATTGAGAGATGATAGGGGTCCGAATGGAGAGATGATGTCAGTACGCAAAGGAGAGTAGTATTGCTGGAATTGAATTCATCCTCATGTCTTTGTTAGTACCTTCACAAGGTAGACTCTGTGTTCCACAAAATCTCACCAAGATGACACTGATATATAGAATGCATTTTATATCACATATATCATGCAGAGAAGTAAGTTGAAAATAAAAAAAGATAGCTGGGTGCACAAGACCCAGGATAAAAAAGCGCCCAATCCTGGTAGGTGCACTGGTGCCAGGACTAGAAAAGATGACAGTATAGAATCCTCAGGACACAGAAACATTCCCACAATGGGGTTAGGTCAGACCAAATGGAATATGCCCCCCCCCCCCCGATTGTAAAAGGAAATAGCAGTCCACAAAAATCACAAAAACTGATAGGCCAAAAAAGAGCCATAAAGATGACAGAGTGGACTATTGAGGATAAGAAAGAAATTATGTGTTGTTACTATTATGCAAGAAGCCCAGAATTTCCAGACAGAAGATATACTAAAAGATTAAGAGAAAAATTAGGGGAAAGAAAAATACTTCCACAAGAAAAACAGTCAGAAGCTTCAAATAGAATTTATGTTCATTAATACAAAAGATTTATGGAAAACATTATATAGACCAGGAAACCATGTGCCATTAGAAAAGGAAGTGACTGAGGAAGTTCAAAAATATAAAGAACAAAGTCTAGACACTTTTCAAAGTTATAATAGAGCAAAATGGACATGGGAAAGAAAAAGAGATCTGATAGGGTGCAATATTCATGCAATGGAGAACGCTAAATAAATTAATTAACATAAAAAGGGAGGCAAAGGTATCCAGATATGGAAAAATTCACAATAAAAAATAAGATCTCAGAAAGGGAATATAGAACAGAAGATTAATAAAGTAGACGTTAAAAAAATAGAAGATGAAGTTATGGAATACGTGCAAAGTGAAGAAGTTAGTGCAGAAAGTCTAACACAGGTTACATCAGAGCATGATGAAACAAGTCCCCAAAGTATGGAAAAACAGGAGTAGCTGGAGACATCTGAAGAAGAAATATGGACATGGGAAAGAAAAAGAGATTTACTGTGGTGAAATAACTATGCAAAGGAGAAAACAAAATTAATCAATACAAAAAGAGCAGCACCAATGATATCTGAAGAGAAATACAGGCAAAGGCATCCAGACATGAAAAATGTTATAATACAAAAAATAAGAAAACAAAGAGGAAAAGTAGAAATGAGTATTAGTAAGGGAGACGTTAAAGAAATAGAAACTGAGGTTATGAATTACATGTGACGTGAAGGATTTAGTGTAGAAAATCTAACTCAGATAACATGACAGCAGGATAGAGCAATGGAGCTCCAAATTAAAGAAAAACTATTGGAGTGGGAAGCATCTGATTAGTTGCCATATGAAGATACTTTGGAGCCTTTCACAGGAAACCAGTACAAACGTTCATTTGGTGTTGCACAGCAAGAGAAGGAACAGGAAACTGTGGCAACTCTGATGCAGTCAATGTTGTGGAGTGACAGGCCAGTGAGCTCCCATATGAAAGAGCAATGGATGATGCAGGATGAAACTGAAAAGAATGTGGCACAGGAGGGTGCTCTGGAACTTCCTATAGAATAAACAGCAACCAAAAAGACCAGGAATTCCAATCAACTGGAAGGATGTGCCACAGCAAACTCACTCACAATACTGAAATCCACGCTGTACGATTGGTAAAAACTCGAACACCACAGCAATAATGGATAATTTTATTGTATAAGGCACAGATGAAACACGTATTAACCTAGGTTTCGTCCGATATGACGAACTTCTTCAGAATACACTCTGCAGTAGATTTCACTTCCTATAGAATGCCCGCAGGAAATGGAGAACAAAGAATGTGCTCTCAGTTTAGAAGAAAATGATCTAAGAGAAAAGTTGCTTGATTTAATAGAAATGGGCAGACATATTAAGATCAATGAAAGAAATAGACTACAGAACTTCAATAAATGCAAAATGTTAGAAGTCTGATAAAGCAAATAAACACACTAATTAGGAATGCCCATGGAGATTCATGTAACATAACAGAAGTAAATAGGATATATTACTGCGTTGTTAAATTAATAACAAATAATGTCTTATCACAAAAGCACAGGGCAGTAAGGGAAAGGAAGAGGAGAAACTGAATGCCATCATGAAAGCATTGTATAGACAAAACTATAAGGCAATTAAGACAAGAAGTTTCACTGTTAGAAGAGTATAGAATGGAAAACAGATCAACAAAAATACTCAGAAAGATAGACATGATAAAAGCAATGTGCAGTATCAGGACAGTTCAGGATCTATCATGCACTACCACAAATAATAAACTAAAAATATCAGCACAGGCAGAAAAACTTAGAAGATATGCAGATAAATATAAAGGAAAAGTACAAAATAAGCAATTTACTGATGACCCAAAAAAGTTTTATAGACAATTGGGAAACAAGTTAAAAAAAAAGAAGAAATAGATACATTTTGGACAAATGTCTATGAAGATCCTGTGGAACATAGCAAAGATGCTAAGTGGATAGAGGAAGTTAAAGAAGGGATAAGAAGTTCAGATGAACAGGATATGAAATGGGATGAAGTAACAGCCAGAGTGATTAAACAAAGTTAGGAAAACCTCCTAATTGGAAAACATCAGGCCTAGATGCAGTACCTAACTTCTGGCTAAAAGTATTAACATCTTTACGTGAAGATTTAGCCATGAGTAAGAACTATTAATATGCACACCCTGGCCAGACTCCAGCCTGGTTAACAATAGGAAATATAATACTCCTACTTAAGAGCAAACCTGAAAGCTATCCTACAAACTGTAAACCAATAACGTACCTTCTGATAATGCATAAACTATATACTGGAATTGATGCCGACAATGTTTATAGTTATTTAGAAGAACACTCAATCATGGCAATGGAACAAAAGGCTAATAAAAAAAGGTCATATGGAACAAAGGATCATTTACTGCTAAATAAAGTCATAATGGAGAGCTGTAAAAAAGGGGAAGAATCTAAGTATGGCATGGATAAACAATAAGAAAGCATTTGACAATATCCCACATTCAGGCATAACAGAGTTCTTAAAAATGTATAAGATATATTCTACACTGATCTATTACACCAACCATGAAACAGTGGCAAACCACTTTGCAGTTAAGCCTTGATAAAGGACATATTATTCCAGCAATAAAAATTCAAAGGGGGGTATTCCAGGGTGACTTGCTGTCATCACTGAAATGTTGTCTTGCTCTTAACCCATTAAGCTATCTACTTAACAGATTAGGTCATGCCTACAATCTGGCTGCAAGGAAACAACAAAGTGTAAACACTACTTTTTTAGATGATTTAAAACTGTATAGCTCATCAGATGAGGAAATGAATACACAACTGCAAGTGGTCAAAACTTTTTCAGATGATATAAGAATGTCATTTGGTCTTGATAAACCTGCAAAACAACTTTTAAAGCAGGAAAGCTGCAGCACCAAGAAAATACCAGTTTGGGACAGAAATGTAATATAAATGAACTTGAGCAAGAGGGAGTGTATAAATATTTGGGAACTTATGAAGGATCAACAATAAAACATGAACAAAAGAGAATAAAACTTAGTAAGAGATATTTTAGAAGACTTAAATTAATACTGAAAACAGTGCTGACATGTATAAACCAATTTTATTTCCTGTCCTAACTTACAGTTTTAGAGTGACTGACTGACCCCAAAAGGTTTTGGATAAGTTGGACAGGTAAACAAGAAGCATGCATCATGCTCATCAAATGATTTATAAAAACATTGCATATCAAGATTATGTATTCCCCATTCTGAAGGAGGTATGGATCTCCTTAAAACTGATTACATGTATAGATCTGCAATTGTGGGATTGCATATATATTTGCCGACCTCACAAGACCCAAATGCAGTGAACATTTTGAACATGAATAGAATAAGTCTAAGATTCTCCTCCTTGTTCCTTCCTTGGAACTCTTATAACTCTACCATCAAACTTCCATTTATGTGTCTTCACATTTATTTTGACATCCGATCATCATGTTTCTATATACTCTGACTTTGATTTCTACCTTTAGCACTCTCTGTTTGCATCTGAGTCCAAATCATATTATATAATTCCTATATAAACTTTGAATTTTGCATATTATTTTCTGTATGCACTTTCTTGTAATTTTATGTGGTATAAGTCTTAAGCAAATATTTTGTTCTCATTTTTTTGGGGTGATTTCTTGCAGCTTTATGTAGTTTATTTATTTCTTTGTTGGAGCTTTTTTCCCTGGGCCTCCCTGAAAATGGGCTATCCTGGCGCAGTGGGCTTTCTTGGTAATCAAATGCCAATAAATAAACAAACAAACAAACAAATAAATAAATAAACAAACACATAAATAAATAAATAAATAAATACATAAGATGACTTCCCTGTTTAGTTTAGCAGAAGCATACTGACATCTTGACAAAAATCAGGCAGCAACTAAATATGTCAAAAAACAAAAGAAAGAATATAAAGTGAAGGATTAGATGAGAAGGCAAGACATGTGTAAAATGCATAAATCTAGTTGCAAGTATAGAAAACTCGGTGATGTTGTAGTGTACTGGCTCACCAGATGCACAGTAGCAAACACTGCCAACACCCCACCGCAGCCAGTTGACGTCAGTCTGTACTAATGAATATTCATTTTAATGTGGTTCTCACCCACATGAATATTCAACATCGGCCAGAAATCATACCTCTCAACTTCTGAACACAAGAAATCTGGGCAATGCCTTAAATTATGGGGGGACAAAGACCCACAAATAGGGACAGATTTTAAGTATTGCTCTTGCAAACTTAGAATGTTATTAGAATAACAGGTTTTGTGTTAACTTGCATTTCCTGAAGGATGTGAAGTCTTAAACTCAAACTTATGTCATTGTTTTGTGGCCTCAATCCTCCATAGTTTGCTAGAAACACAAAATTTAAGAGGAGTAGACCAAAAATATGAGGCAAAAATCTGGACATTCTGCAGAAATCAGGCCAGTTGAGAAGTATGAAATGTATGTTGGGATGAAGATATACACAGGCCATTCTACCGTGGCCACATGAATTAAATAGTCAAATGCTAAATGTGTAATGTTTTAATACCTGCAACTGATTAATGTTACTGCTGGACTTCTGTTTGCTATTATGAATGAATGCTATCCTCAGAGTGTTCCTGCATTTTTTAAAAAAGTGTTGGTTTACAACTGTAAAATAATCGTCTGTGTTACTTGTTTAAGCTTGGCTTTTGGGGTACTTGTAACATATATGTACACTTTGAGCAAAGAATTTTAAGATGCACTTTAATGATACTTACAGTGTCTTGCACTGAGGCTTTATCAGTCATTTCTTAACTGCCAATGGACAGCCATCTGAACACATGCTGCAGAATAGCTACTGTGAATCCAGCAGTACTCAGTATTGATAGTAATATCAGTTAATCTGCTAGACTATTGCTGCTATGTTTTTAAGTGCTACAGACTTGCATATACCTAAAGATTCACGTGAAGTGTTGGACATAAGTGCAGAACAGTTGCTTTTTGCAACATGCGGTTTGTGGTGTATATGGAGAATGTCTTTTCTGCATCCTGCATTTTATGTGAAGTTTTGCTTTCTGTATCCTGACCTTTTTATAGGTTATATTAGTTATATTGGTGGCGATGTTGTATTGTACTGGCTCAATCTGTTTTCTTTCCACCACCAGTCCTGGTTAAATGCATTAAGCTAACTGCCCAGCTACTGTAAATGAATAGGAAAATAAAGAGTTACACTTTTGCAAAACTTCTCATCTGCATTCATTATATGCATGATGTCATGGCCTGATATGCATGTCATGCCAATCATGCCCTCATTTCCATTCTGCTTCACAGACATTAGGCTTGTCATTCATCATGGCCTCGCTCACTCCTGCACAAACCTGTCAGTGAGACAGTACACTATAACATCACTGAAAACTCTTGGAACAACCTCATGTTGATCAGGATCTGACACAGGAATGGTTAAGGAGAGGTGAATTGAAACCAAAACATGAAAGTTTAATATTTGCAGCACAAGGTAGTGGACTATGTGCATGTTGATTTACAAAGTCCATTGAACAAGTGGGAGAAACTGACAAAAGTAGGTTTTGTAAAACAGAATTGGAAATAGTCTCACATCTTGTTGCTGGTTGTGATAAACTAATGGCTGAAGGACTGCATACTGAAAGGCATAATAATGTGGCAAGATTATTGCATTGGGGATTGTGCAAACATAAAATCAAAATAGCTGAAAAACACTGAAAACATGAGCCACAAAGCATCATAGAAAACAATTAGGTTTATATCACTTGGGATCATCCATTACCAACAATTAAAAAACTAGATTTTAGAAAACCAGATATAATAGCTCATGAAAAGAAGACAAAAGTAGCATTGATCGTTAAAATTGCTACACCCAGTGACTACAGTGTCTTACGTACATGGAGACACAAAGTCATAAAATACCAGGATTTGCTGGCAGAAATGAGAGCAATGTGGAAGAAAGATACCCAGACAGTTCCAGTAGTAGTAGGAGCAATGGATCTTATAATAAAGAATATATAATCATACTTAGGTATTTTACCAATACATGTAACTCCATAGAAATTACAGAAGGAGTCATTGCTGGGTACATTGTTCATAGGTTCATAGGTTCATAGGTTTATACTAGGCTATCTGCCCTAATGCATTTATAAGCCTAGCCCAAATTTTTGTGGCTTACACCACCCCTTATATGAAAAAATACTGTGCCCATTAGTTTGGTGTGCCTCTGTCCAGCAGTGACACAGAGATGATTCCCAGGGTAAACCTACGATCTCCCATCCACAGGTCAAGATTTCTCTTGAACAGAGTCAGCGAGGTGCTCTGCCTCACATGGACCGGGATTTTATTCCACAGCATAGGGAGTCTCTGAGTGATAAATCTATCCCTCCAGCACGTCCTATTTATATCCGTGCTAAGGTTTAAGTCGCTTGCTCTAGTGTTTTGGTGGATTCGGATTTTTTGAGGTGGAGCATGCCCATTAATTCCGGGTTGGACATGGCCTTGTATGTCAGGCACATGTCACCTCTGAGCAGACGGTATGCGACTGAATAGAGCTGGAGTTTCTTCAATCTGGCAGCATATGACAGATTTTGGAGTCCCTTTATCCTTTTGGTGAGGAACTTTGGGGTCTCTCCAATTGCTGCAGATGTCGGGTGAGATACATCCCGAATGGGGCATTGTACTCGATCATTGGTCTGATAAGTGAAGAGTACAGGGAACAATGACCTCACTAGATCTGGATGTGAATTCCTTCATGATAAGGTGGGCAATGTAGAAGGTCTTTCTAACCACTTTAGCAACGTGAGTGTCAAAAGAAAGGCCACTGTCAACCTGGGTCCCCAGGTCCCTGATAACCTCTTCTGTGCTTAGTGGATTGCCACCTATATGGTAGCTTGGAGTTACCTTGTTTTTCCCGAAGGGTATGACTACACATTTTTTGGTGTTTAACTTCAGGCCATGGCTCTGGCACCAGCTATCTGTTTCCGTGAGTCCCTTCTGAAGGATATCCGTGTCCGATGCACTTTCCACTATGGCGCCCAGTTTGCAGTCGTCAGCAAACTTTGTCAGCCAAAGTCCTCCCATGTTGGCCTGTACTTCTGAGAAGTAGATGCCGAACAATAGGGGGCCAAGGACCGAGCCCTGTGGGACACCACTTGTGACCGGCTTGGAGTCTGACATAGCGCCAGCAACTCTAACCCTGTGGGTTCTGTCCTTAAGCCAGTTTGCAACCCATCTTGTGACATATGGGTTGATGCTACAAAGAGCACTTCTGGCTAACATCAAACATTGAAACAATACTAATTTCATGAACTTTAATCATACTTTGACTTAGGAATGGGGTCCACTCCTATCATGGTATTAGAAACACAAAAGACTTGGAGAAAGTAAAAAGTGACAGAAGGTATTCTTCATCTGATGTTAATAAGATATGGAGCCCCCTCCAGTGGCCCTGAAAATTGCATTCTGCCTGGCCTTAGTTCCAGCACATGCTACAATATCATTTGCTCTTTTCTTGCACAGTGCCCATTATCTGTTTCTGCCTGCAAATCATACCTCTCAACTGTACCAAATTCCTTGTTATTTACCGGTTTTGTGGTCAAAATAATGGGGTGCCACGAATTCCCGAGTGGCCCCTTTAAGTCCTGTTTTTTTCAAATTTTTTTGTTTCTTTTTGAGTTGTTGCTGATATCATCATGTGCAGGGCGTGCTTGATGACATCCGCTTTATGAGGCAGACTGCCAGACTGTCAGAATAGGTCTCCTCTGACTGTCTGTATCTGTTAATGTTTAATTTTTTTTGTTGTTTGTTTTTTACATATATTCAGTGACTGAACATTCGCAGCAGCAGGCTTTTAGGCAGCAGCACATATCGAGCAGAGTAGAGGAGCTGTAAAAAGTATAAAGCTGTTTTTTTTTTTTTTTAATATTTAATTAGGAAAGTTAAACTAAACTGTCTGCTGCATTCTGCATTCAAGGAGGAGCAAGTGCTGTAAAGTACAAGTTCAAGTTTAGTGCAAAATCCTGAGTCCCTGACTGAACCAGTATACCCAGCATCTGCTGCAACTCCAGGAATACCAGACTGAGGATCAGGATAGGAACAGTAGTCACTCAGGATGGATGAGAAACAGCTCGACTTCCTTTCCTGCTCTCCAGGCAAGAATAGAAAAAAAAAAAAAAAAGGAAAACTGCAAAACGCATATAATATACTGGTATTCAGACATAAAATGAGCTTTTGCCTGTAAACACTAAAATGCATTTGCTTTTTTTCAGTAAACAATATCTCCACATGATGCCTTACTTGACTTTTTGAGTAAGTCAGCGAGGAAATTATGAACACGCAAAAGTGCCATAGTGCTGGTTGAGTTTACATGCATGCGTGTGTGTGCACGCGCGCGTGTGTGCGTGTGTGTGTGTGTGTGTGTGTGTGTGTGTGTGTGTGTGTGTGTGTGTGTGTGTGTATGTGTGTGTGCATGTGTGTGTGTGTATGTGTGTGCATGAGTGAGCGTGTGTGTGTGTGTGTGTGTGTGTGTGTGTGTGTGTGTGTGTGTGTGAGAGTGAGCGTGTGTGTGTGTGTGTGTGTGTGTGTGTGTGTGTGTGTGTGTGTGTGTGTGTGTGTGTGTGTGTATGTGTGTGTGAGTGTAGGGGGTGTACCTCTCAACCTCTCAGAGCAAGAAATGTGGACAAAGCCAAAACTAATGGTGGGACAAATGCCCTATATAGGGACAGATTTTAAATCTTGCTCCTGTCAACGCGGATAGTTACTAGAAAAACAGGTTTTGCATTATTATTATCATTATTATTATGTATTTTCTGAGGGATATTAAGTCTGAAATTCAAATGTCTGCTATTTATAAGCAGAAAGCAAGTTTAGGGATTGGTCTCAAAATTGTTTAAGAAAAAACATGCTGAAGCTGCTAGTATAGCAACCTGAGAACAGACAAAACAGATGCAGTAGTCAAATAAACACAGCAAAAAAAAATTAAAAGTTAGGTTGAATATAGAAAAATGAGCACAGTAAACAGTTACTGTAGGCAGTGGGGTGGTGTAGCAGTTTACCTAAGGAAAGGAAATACCAATGTATTTGAAAAGGGCACACAAAACAGCTTAACACTGAAAACATATTGTCTATAGAATGAATAACTGTTATCAGACATTGCCTTATATGAGTGTTGTTATGCCACATATGGTGTGATGTACATTTTGTCAGATTATAATCAAAGAAAGTTGTCAAATAGGCATACATTAATAAATGGAGCTTTCAACACAATAAATGTAGACAGGATCCTTAAAGTTAAATCCAGCTAGAGCTGGTTGTAATAATTTTTGTATCAAAGTGAGATCATATTTTTGTTAGTGTAAACATAGGATTTCTTGGTTTGATTTTTCACAAACAAACCAAATATGATAGAATGATATTTTCTGATAAAATCATCCATATGCACACACGTATATATATATATATATATATATATATATATATATATATATATATATATATATATATATATATATATATATATATATATATATATATATATGTATATATATATATCTATATATATATATATATATCTATATATATATAAGCAATAAACAACAAAACTGCTCACAGTTGAACCAGGCTGTATATGTTCCAACCACCACAAAAAGTCAGTATAAAACCTTGCAGATAAATAAATTTCAGTTGTGTCTATTCAGACCAGGTAGAACATCCAGAATACGAACTACCAAAGTCCAAAATATGGAAAAAGCCCCAAAATGAGTCCAAATGCAATGAATACAAAGCTCTTTATTAGGATCCAAAAGTGGTGAGCGCTTTCGCTAACAAGCTTTATCAAACACAAAACCAGCAAAAAAGAAACAGGGTTATATAGTGTAAGCAATTAAAACAATAAAACAATTAAACAATCAGACTTAGGTTAAACCTATAGAAACCTTAAAGGCATAACATACTTATAAAATAATTACAAAATATAAAATAGCCTATACAGAAACCTAAACACCCTAATATAGACTTACAGTTTAGGGCAATCACTATATAAATAAATAAAAAATATATAAAAATAAAGATATAAATGCATTAACAAAGTATGAAATATGTGCAAACAACATAAAAATCAAAGAATCAGAAGTGTCTAAATTACATCACTTGGTCAATACTTTACATCTTCTGTTCTTAAGTGCAGGTTTAAGTGGTATTCTATCATTTAGACCTGGATGTACATGAGCTTGAAGTTTAACTATCCAGGTTGTTTCTACCTCCTCAGTATGATTAGCAACATCACCTCCTCTAATACTAGGAATATTGACATATAGGACGGAGAAAGTAAAAGTATGCTCAGCTCCAGTTTGTAAAACAAGCTTGGATAAGGCATTAACAACAGATTTGATACGTATCTCATAAAGATGTTCTCTTACCTATATAAAATGAGATACAGTGAGTGCAGATGGCAATATAGACAACATGTCTAGTGTCGCAAGTTGCATTAACTTTAAATGAAAACACATGATGTGTGACTGGGTGTACAAAAATATTAGAGTTGGTAATAAAGCTACAGTAGTTGCATGCATCACAAGGCTTGGTACCTTCAAAAGAAGGTAATTCCCTGCTAGATGTCAAAGTAGTGTAACATAACCTATGCAAATTTTTCTTATTCTTAAAAACATAATGTGGTTGTTCACCTATAAGATCCCTTATCATCGAATCTAATGTAAGTGCAGGCCAATGTTTATGAATAATATCCTTAATAGATTGAATATCTTGTGTATAAAAAAGAGACAATTTTTGTGTTTGTGCTCTAATAGAAGAGGTATCATTCCCTCTAAAACTACCATAGGATGAAACTCCTGCTTCAGAGAAAATAGGACAGGCTCTATCATCTCTGATGCTCCTAGCATGTGTAAAAGCTTCCTCTATTTTAGCTTGTCTATAATTCCTAGCTCTTAACCTATAACCTAGGCTGTGAAGCTCTTTCTCAAACTCAGTTGTGAATGGATTAAGCCTAAAAAGCCTGATACCTTGCCCTCTAACAATGTTTGAGAAAACATGTTTGGGGTGCATACTGTCCCTATGTAACAAGGTGTTTTTATAACAGGACTTCTTATGCACCTCAGTGTTAAAATCACCATTTGGTAGGCGCCAGATTAAAACATCTAAGAAAGAAATATTACTATCAGAATAAATCATAGTAAATTTTAAAAAAGGCGTCAAACTATTAACCTGCTCTTTAAAACTCTTTAACTCAGCTAGACTACCTGTCCATAAAAGAAACAAATCATCGACAAATCTCCTATAGAAAGGAACATATTTCTGGAAAGAAACTAAATCAAAAATCTTATGCTCCTCCCAATGGGCCATAACTAGATTGGCGTAGCTATTGGCACAAGAAGTGCCCATAGCTACGCCATCTTTTTGTAAATAAAAACTAGTATCAAAAAGAAAAACATTACTTTCCAAAATAACTTCTAACAAAGAACAGAAAAACTCTATCCAGCTCAAAGGCAAATCAGAGTGTGTAGCCAAATGCAAATGTACATACTCTAGCCCTGAAATATTAGGGATGTTGGTAAGCAAAGATATGACATCCATAGTGACCAAGATAACTGTTTCATGGCCTGATAAAGAATGAAGTGCTTGATGAAAATCAAGTAAAAATTGCTTGGAATCCCTAAGTACAATCCTATTCGAATCCACATAAGGTCTCAGAGTTTTTCTGTTCTTTGATAGAAGTTATTTTGGAAAGTAATGTTTTTCTTTTTGATACTAATTTTTATTTACAAAAAGATGGCGGAGCTATGGGCACTTCTTGTGCCAATAGTTACGCCAATCTAGTTATGGCCTATTGGGAGGAGCATAAGCTTTTTGATTTAGTTTCTTTGCAGAAATATGTTCCTTTCTATAGGAGATTTGTCGATGATTTGTTTCTTTTATGGACAGGTAGTCTAGCTGAGTTAAAGAGTTTTGAAGAGCAGGTTAATAGTTTGATGCCTTTTTTAAAATTTACTATGATTTATTCTGATAGTAATATTTCTTTCTTAGATGTTTTAATCTGGCGCCTACCAAATGGTGATTTTAACACTGGGGTGCATAGGAAGTCCTGTTATAAAAACACCTTGTTACATAGGGACAGTATGCACCCCAGACATGTTTTCTCAAACATTGTTAGAGGGAAGGTATCAGGCTTTCTAGGCTTAATCCATTCACAACCGAGTTTGAGAAAGAGCTTTACAGCCTAGGTTATAGGTTAAGAGCTAGGAATTATAGACAAGCTGAAATAGAGGAAGCTTTTACACATGTTAGGAGCATCAGAGATGATAGAGCCTGCCCTATTTTCTCTGAAGCAGGAGTTTCATCCTATGGTAGTTTTAGAGGGAATGATACCTCTTCTATTAGAGCACAAACAAATAAATTGTCTCTTTTTTATACACAAAATATTCAATCTATTAAGGATATTATTCATAAACATTGGCCTGTACTTACGTTAGATCCGATGATAAGGGATCTTATAGGTGAACAACCACATTATGTTTTTAAGAATAAGAAAAATTTGCATAGGTTGTTATGTTACACTACTTTGACATCTAGCAGGGAATTACCTTCTTTTGAAGGTACCAAGCCTTGTGATGCATGCAACTACTGCAGCTTTATTACCAACTCTAATATTTTTGTACACCCAGTCACACATCATGTGTTTTCATTTAAAGTTAATGCAACTTGCGACACTAGACATGTTGTCTATATTGCCATCTGCACTCACTGTACCTCATTTTATATAGGTAAGACTGATAGGAGGTTGAAAGATAGGATAAGAGAACATCTTTATGAGATACGTATCAAATCTGTTGTTAATGCCTTATCCAAGCTTGTTTTACAAACTGGAGCTGAGCATACTTTTACTTTCTCCGTCCTATATGTCAATATTCCTAGTATTAGAGGAGGTGATGTTGCTAATCATACTGAGGAGGTAGAAACAACCTGGATAGTTAAACTTCAAGCTCATGTACATCCAGGTCTAAATGATAGAATACCACTTAAACCTGCACTTAAGAACAGAAGATGTAAAGTATTGACCAAGTGATGTATTTTAGACACTTCTGATTCTTTGATTTTATGTTGTTTGCACATATTTCATACTTTGTTAATGCATTTATATCTTTATTTTTATATATTTTTTATTTTTTATTTATTTATATAGTGATTGCCCTAAACTGTAAGTCTATATTAGGGTGTTTAGGTTTCTGTATAGGCTATTTTATATTTTGTAATTACTTTATAAGTATGTTATGCCTTTAAGGTTTCTTATAGGTTTAATCTAAGTTTGATTGTTTAATTGTTTTATTGTTTTAATTGCTTACACTATATAACCCTGTTTCTTTTCTGCTGGTTTTGGGTTTGATAAAGCTTGTTAGCGAAAGTGCTCACCACTTTTGGATCCTAATAAAGAGCTTTTTATTCATCACATTTGGACTCATTTTGGGTCTTTTTTCCATATTTTGGACTTTGGTATTTCGTATTCTGGATGTTCTGACCGGTCTGAATAGACACAACTGAAATTTATTTATCTGCAAGGTTTTAAACTGACTTTTTGTGGTGGTTGGAACATATACAGCCTGGTTCAACTGTGAGCAGTTTTGTTGTTTATTGCTCATTATTCTGGCCCTGTCTCTGCTCACGGCTGTTTTACTGCTGTTGCTGTCTGTTTTTATTATTGTTTATATATATATATATATAGAGAGAGAGAGAGGGAGAGGGAGGGGGAGAGGCAGGGGGAGAGGGAGAAGAGGCTACCTTTGCTAGCTTTGGAGTGCCAAACATCTGACTATAGGATATATGCCTTGTGCCCTTTGGTTTATAGGTTCACAAGAAAGTATTAGGTTAGCTGCCCTTGTGGGCCATTTTAAGCCTAGCCAATTTCCCTTTTTTGTGCATGAAAACAGCTATCTCATCTGGACAGAGGATCGGTTTCATAATTTACAACATCAGTAAATCTGAAATGCACAGGACTAGTGAACTGCTGATCTGGATTGAGAGGTATTTTTGAACTCTGGCAGGTTTAGAATGCTAATGCACAAATGAGGAATAGCTGCAAATTCATAATTAGAAATGTTTCCAGATTCATTTTATTTCCATTTAATAATTTAAAATGGCAATGACTTTATCATTTGCAGTTCCAAAAAAAAAAAAAAACGGTGCTCTTTCTTTTAAGTATACACATTCTTATGTTGTGTCACCATATTATTTCTATGTGCCCTCAGCTAGGCTGCAATGTTTCTTTGGAACTGTTGCATTGTTCTGGTTATACTTTGTATTTAATATTTTGTGTGTTCTTCAATTTGCATTTAAAAGGTGGCATCCCACAATTCCACTACAGTGGGTGGGATTACATAAATATGATAATTTTATGTTAATTTTCATGGGCATGTGTCAAGATTAATAATGATTCCAGGCTGAGAGGTATGCTCTAAATGCATTGATTTCAACAGCTATTTGGCACCATACTTTGCTCCTCTCAGCTTGTCTGGGCACCCTTTACCAAAAATAAGTCTTTCACATGTTCTAACTGCTGCCATGGGTGCACAATATTCCTCATGGCTTAAGTTATCATGTCTATGACTTGATCCCTTATTCTCCATCAGTACTACATAGAAAAATGGGGGAAGGGCTACAGTCCGACACTTGTCAAAGTACTAATTGGTTGACATCAGCTGTTGCAATAGAAACTACTGGCCTGATATTCCTCTCCAGATATAAATAAATAAACAAACAAAAATGTTAACTAAACTATACAAGGACAGTTTATTCATTAATGACAGTAGTTAACACCAAAAATAATCTACACTGCTATCTACCATTGTCATGTATATTTCCTCAGTGTCAGTATCATAACATCACATTTATCACACGTCTGTTCCTGTCATTTGCATAACAAAATTTCTTGAGTGCAGTAAGCATTTTCCCATGTATGTACAATCACTACACTACACTTCACTAACTTCTTTAATGATCTAATGATCATTTACTAAAATGACAATGGCCTGCATGTCAGGCAACTTCAAATTGATCAAAATTACCAGTTATGCAATGGCATTAATACGTACACACTACACATCAAAAGGCATTCAAGGTGACCTTTAAATCAATGTTACACTAACTGTTAGAGTCTCTTAATAAATAAAATAGTTTTATAAAGTTTGCCTCAATATGAAATGTCTGTGGTATTCAAAAACATGCATTGCCTATCTCAGCTATTTGTGAATCAGTATAGCAAACATTAACCTGTTGGCATGAATTTAGATTGATTTACACATTTCTATTCAAATTAGGCTACTTTATCTGCTTATCTGTGAATCATAGTGTTATGGAAAAATGTCCAGAGATATTTTGATGTATTTCGACATTTTGTCAATTGTGAACATGTTTTCTACAGTACATCAGTACATGAATGCATTACAAAGAGACAAAGATGTGCTGTGGATGATTGTGTACTCTGCAGTATTCCACAGCAGTGCCAAGCTGTCCATGGAGGCATGCAGACTGGCCTAAACTAGTCAAGATGAGAATATAGCTGTAACATTCAAAGTGGAGTCATCTAACTGTCAAGTTGAAAGCAATCTGAAGCTTAATCCCTGCCTATCCAGCACTGATATATCACAGCCTAACAGGTGGTACATATCATAAAGTCATAAAAATATATTTTTTTACATTTATGTTGATTTTTATTTTTCTCCAACCATAATTTAAAACCAAACACAAATGTCCCACTTCATTCCATGACACATATTGCTGTTAGAGTAATAATCATTATAATGACAATTATTTTTCATATATTTAAAAATAATTTATGACACATGGAAAGGGCAGGCAACTGTTTTTCTTTAAAAAAATCACTATGTGACAAAGCAGGCTTGATTACACCAAACTTGCTAATACTATCAAAACTGCTTTAATGAGCATGCTAGCAAAAAATTGTTTGGCCAAGGTGATGTCACACCCAACAGGGAATGGTTCTAACTCTGCTTAATACATCCCTCACCATGCTTTTCTCATTCTGGTTCTGGCTCTTCAAATGATGACAGCACCGGTGAAATCACAGGGCCAAGCCCCTGGCTAGTCTGAGAAATAGACCTTAATCATGCTCTGCCTTTTGCATGACTCATACCTGCAGAAGATCCAGGCATGCATGTGTCACAGTAAGTGGAAACAATCAATATTTGGCAGGATTTGGGAGACCACCTGTCAACCTTGAGAGGTATAACCTGTTTCAGTCAGCAGTGCCGTCACAGGTATGATGATTTAGAAAATTGTAGTGCTGACCAGCTGGCTGAGTGGGTTGACCAGGTTAGTAAGTAAAATTATTTTCTAAACTCATGTCTATCTATCTATCTATCTATCTATCTATCTATCTATCTATCTATCTATCTATCTGTCTGTGTGTGTATCAAATGAAAAAAGGGGGGTTACAAAACTGCATAACTGCATGTACTTTTAGACTCAGATATACCTGAAAATACTTACCTGTTGTCCTGATATTATGACATGCATAAAACTGAGTAGCATATCGTAACCAGACATTCATGATTTGAAGAAAAGGAATGCTGGTACTGTCTTAACAGGTTACAGTAATAAAGAGAAATGTCTGTTAAGAGTATTAGAATAGTAATCAGTGTAGGTAACTATGTGAAATTATTACTGTTCAAGTACCAGTAATGCTGGCAGCATATAATAAAATTATGAAATAAAAGTTGCAGTTTCAGATTTACAATTGTTTACTATTGCGGGGGAAAAGTTGTAACTGGTAAGTATTACATGAAGACAGTTTTGGGACAGATACATAAATATAATTAAAAATAACTGCTAAACTTTGTTTGTTCATAAATATGTGTAGCTGCATGTACAAAACGCCTGAAATGACACTTACCACACCGTAGTTAGAATGCATGTTGGGGGAGGGGAGAAAGAGAACAGCAGCAGAGAAATTTTCAGAGATCATGCAGTTTTAGTCAACATTACTTACTATAAATCAGACACATTTCTGCAGAAAATGAAATACACTTCCCTGAATTGATAAGTTTCAGCTTTTGCACTTTCAGTTATACCACAGACTGTTAATACATTTTAAAATAAAATGCAACACTCATTTCATATTTCTCTGCTGCACTCTGATATTCAGTGGAATATTAGTAAAGTATTGTAGTAATTCACACATGTATGCATACAACGGTTAAAATGGGAAAGAAAAGTAAAATATGTGTTTACAGAGAAATCAAGACATAGGTATGTTGTTATATGGAAGAACTTCAAATGTAGATAAACAAGATTATCCTTATCTTTTTCACAGACAACTGAGGAAGAACTGCAGTACACTCACCAGCAAGAGACAAGACAAATGCATTGTCTGGTAGAGCCTTCTGGCAAGTATAAAAAGGGTGCTCAAGATATTTCTTTTTTAGCAGTGCATAGTAGAAATTATACAACTGGCAGCAGGAACATTGATAAAGCAATGCTTTTCAAATTGATTTCTGTAGTACTCCTGAATACAGTGCTGTAATAGTTTCACAATTGAAAGAAATGCAATTGAAGACTTGACTGATCAACAGAAGTGTCTTATAATCTGGGATTGTTAACTGGAATAACTGCAATGATTACTGATTTTTTTTGTTCGGTCTATATTTAAAGTGCATCATTTAAACACAAAACCCTTCCAAAAGTCAAAAGCCTTTGCCATTTCAATTCATCACAAGTATGCACAAGCACTACTGTTACATTCTTTTCAAGTACAGATGCACATCCTAAATCACTGTCCCCAGCTGTAAACATAAGCACTTCCCATACAAACGTTTTACTTCAATAAAGATTTTTATTGTGGTATTGCAGTACTGTGTTGTTAAATTGCATTAAAACAGTATTGTGTGGATGTATTCTGCATTTTCTGTTTTGTCTCACCCCACCATTTTTTCTCTTGTTTTTTTAATTGGCTTATGCATTTCTTTTTCCTTGTTTGTTTTGCTTGTCTCCCATTCTTTTTCTTTTTTTATACAGGTTCAAATTCCAAAGGACCAGACCAGGCACATAACTCCCCGGCTAAGGAAGTATCACCCTCTGCCCATCCAGCAATGTCTTCATAGAGTTGGAGTGGCGGCACCAGTCCTGCAGGCACTTCAGCACATGGCAACCTGGCAAGCCTCACAGAAACAGAGCTTTAGAGTTTAGTTGAGGATGTACTGATAGAAGTAGTGGACAGCAGAATTCAGCCAGTCATAGACTCTCTTCAGCACGTAGAAGACACATTATTCCATTTGGTTTTGATCACTGCACCAACACATGTACCTACCTCAACATCAGGCATCTCCAGTTCCACACCATCTGGCATTGGACATGTTTGAGGCTCTGTGGATTGGGATTCTAGTTGGCACTTTATCAGCCCTTCTTTCCTTTCTATTTCTCCCTCACCCTCTTCCAAATTTCCCACCCACACTACCCTCTTAAAAAAAAAAAAATGAAACAATAGGGGGTCTGTCCCCCAACAAAAACATAGTGCCCATCCTCTGCCACCTCCTCCAGCATAGTCCCTCTTGATGTTTTCCTTGTGTGTTTATCTCTTTGTTTTTTCTCCCATTTTTTTCAATCTGTCCTAGAACCCCCATTCTACTCTTTAATGAAACCATCAGGGTGCCCACAAAATAATACCACCGTATAAAAAATGTATAACACTTTTCTGTTTAAAAAAAAAAAGAAACAAATAAAAAAGAAAAATGCTTTAACTGCTGCACAGTCCACAGCTTTTCTAAAATGCTTGAAGGATTACTGTGCTCAGCCACACTTGCCCGCAAAATGCCATGCCATATGCAGTTTATAATTTCACAAAGTAATTCTCAATTTCAAAAGGATAAACTTTATAACATTTATTCCTTTGTGAAAAGTGTGCATGCTTATAAAAAGTTCTTTGCTTTTCCATATTCATTTCAAATGTGTTTCACTGACCTTATTTGCATATCTGTGTAGCACTGCTGTTTGCATATAATAGTTATGCATTTGCGAAGTCACAGACTATGAATACCAGCCTCTATATTGAAGCAACACTTTACTCTGAACCCTTACATGTCCTAATTAGGCATATAAGCTGCCTAGTTTTATTATCTAGATGGATCTTGGATCTAGCGTTAATGTAAGTCACATATACTGTAGTCACAACAAATGTTGTAGTACTTTCACAACAAATCTTCATATGCTCTGATTATTAACACTTTGTTTCCAGATTGTTACTATACTTAATTTCTGTCATGTAAATATTTTCCAACATAGTTATAAATAATACACTGTTATTATCTAACTGTTCATTCTGTTTTGCTTTCTTTATTGTCATATATTTAAATTTCCATATTGTTCATGTTAATGCTTTATTGTCTATATTTATGTTTATGTTTGTTTCTAAATTGTTTTCATTGGAGCTTTTTTCTCCAGAGCTCCACTACTTCACTGAAAAAGATTTTTTTGCCATTAGACTTTTCTGGATAACGAATCCAGATAGATAAATAGACAGACAGATAGACAGATGACTATAGTATTCGCCCATGCTAAACTATTGAGACAGTAACTGTTCCGCTATCTCTCCCTGCATCCATGTTTGCATTAGATCAATTTTATTTGGTAAGAAATTTTCTACAATGTTTCCAAATTTAACTCTAGAATATTTTATAAGACTAGATAACCTATGTTGCTGAATATATAGCATTGTGAAACTGGTCTATAAGCTAAATTACACTATCAATTCAACATTCAGTTTTATGAAAAAAAAAAAAAAAACAGCCTAGCAAATCAATACTTTTGTCACTGTTAAATCTAGCTCTAATGCACTTCTGAGAAAAATACCATGCTGCAGCTATACTATTGGTAAGGTAAATGTTACAAACTGACTTCTATGGTTAAACATTTTACTGTCATAAAGACATCTTGAAGACATCAAAGTCTACTATTTTAAGCATTTTATGACTTAAGGCATCCTATAAAAAGGTACTTACTGATAACTCAGTTGAAAAAAAAAGTCTTTTTCCAAGTATGTAAGGGAGTGGGATAAAAACACAGGAACAGTTTCACTTCATATGTACAATAATGTCCTAATATTAGATCTTTAAAATTCCATACGCTAGGTGAGAATTATTTACTTCATTAATCACTATTTCCAGACAATGTTTTATGTCTTTCATTGAAGTTAATGTAACAGACTTCCTGACTGTTGCAACAATCAATGACTACAGCTCATCTTATTCCCTGAGCATATTCATCAAAAGATTCATCTGTAGTTTAATATCTATTCTGACAGACATTTAAATAATGTAAAACAAATGACAACACATTTCTGGACAACTCAAGTTTGGAAGTGTAAAGATCCAGCACATCATCCTCGATGGCCTGTTTTATGTATATAAGTCTAGAAATCCACCTTTGAACCCGTGTTTCGGCATCAGTTTGATTGATGATGAAGGCAAAAGTAAAATGTAATTTTGAAGCTTCTGAAAGACAATTCTGGTGTGAGATCAGGCCTGAATACTTTACATCTTAGCGATATAGTACATTGATTTAATTTACTTGTTGTGATGGGGTATGTGGATGAATATTAACTGCCAGAATTCTATACCCCGAGCATTTACTTTCCATGACTACTGACGTACTCACTCATTGCTCTTTTTATTTTTCCTTGATAGCTGCCATTTTCTAAACCCAGAAGTACACACTGTTTAACTATTAATTCTTTGACCCATTTCATCTGCAGCTGATGTGGCTCAGACAACATCCACAAGCAATAAGGTGAGATACATCGAGATACACTGACCAGAGCAGCAGAATATATGTTTTATGAGTGTCTATGCAGAAACAACACACACACACACACACACACACACACACACACACACACACACACACGCACACACACACACAAACAAATACATACACACATGCCTGTTCAAGCCTTGAAAGGATTTCTTCACAAGGACTATACATGCTTATTCGAATTTGTTTCCTGGGGTAGAGTGTTGATCTCAATAGGCAGCCCATACGTTACTGAGTAAAAATGTAATGTAATAAAGGCACCACCGCTAAAGTGGAGCACATTCAAACAGGGACTGTAAGGTAGTTACATACATCTGAAGGACTGTGTAAAACGTATACATATATATGCAGGAACAACACAGGGCCGCACCACTGTGCTGAATACCAGGTCAAGGCTCACTAGAAGAAATATTCCTTGGCATCTTGGATGGGCGTAATGGTTAAGGTCTTTACCTCACAAATACAAGATACATTGTTTGATTCTTACTTCTGGTAATTAGCAGTCTTGTAATAGTTGGTAGACTAAAACCTAGTTTGAACCTTTGAACCTGTAAACTAAAAGAGAAGGGAAAAGAAAGGGTATTGATTGAAATATAGAGCTGAGGGGAAAAGAGCTGAGGAGGAAGGATAATAACTGTGAGGGAAAGTTGGGAGGACACAGTAAGTGGGAAAGTCATATAGTGGTAATCGACTTACATATGGATATTATATGGGATAATATGCTCTATACAGTGGAGAGTGACATTGTTATGTTAGATGTCCTGTAGTATGGTGTTTGCATTTACTTTGATTCTGAAGGTATAATTTTAACTCAGTTCAGAATAAAAGATAAGAAGTTATACGTCTAAGGTGAGGGTAAGGGTTTTTTTATAAGTATCATTATGTTAACAAGTATGCTGTTTTTCTTATACAGCTATTAGTAATTTATTATGTCTACTTTTGAATAGCTTGCATTCTGTACTAAATGCCATTATCTTAAACCCTGTGTTACATTGCCTTTATGTCTGAATCCCTGCACTTTGCACACCGGTAAAGACTGAAAAGAGTCGGTATACAAATTTACTTACCCGGTTATCAAATTGAAATAAATAAGTAAATAAATTTAGTTTTGGACCTAAGGTAGACATGCACTGCTTACTACAATGGAATCACAGGGCAATAGTTTGAATAACTGAGGGGGCCAGCGATAGATCTGCTTGGTGTCAACTGAGGGCTATTTGACTTTGGCTATAGTTAAACAATAATGCTTCTGTCAGTGAGAGAAAAATTGCTGATAAATCTACATATCTTATTTGACGTGATTTGGATATATATTTTTTATTCATTTTGGCAAGTGCTGCAATAAATGGTAGCTTGTATTCTAGTTGTGAAAAGAAGGCTTCTTTACTGATGGCAGATCTGGTTAAGTAGGACAAGAGCTGTGATATTCTCTTGGCTTAGAATAATTTATATTATTTTAATTCTAGTTTTATCTAGGTGTATATTAAACGTGAGGGAATTGTCCAGCCATAATCTTAAGTAGCTAAAGAAAGTGACATTCTCAATGTACATATTTCTCTTGGTTTGTATTGGTGAGTTTGGTGAGTGTTGGGCAAAGATCATGCATTTGATTTTCAGTTCAGTGTTATTATTTTAGGGAAGTCAGATGGAATGGGAGTTGAAATGGTGAAATGGGTTTCTAGATGTTTTAATGTGACTGATATGAGTTTCTGGAGTGGAAGAGACCTATATTGTCTGCATATAGCAAGAGTGAAGGCTGATTAACTTCTATTGGTGTTTGCTGAGAAAAATGAAAAATAGTAAAGAGGCATATAAGGATGGTTGTGGTAACCCATAGTTTAAGGGGAACTTTTCTGAAAGGGAACATCTCATTTTGACTGAAAAATATATATCAGAGAGGCAGATCTTAGGAGTGTCCTGGAGGTGTGGACCATGTCCCCACTCAGGAAATGTCATCTGTGAACACTGTCCAGGGATGGACCCTTCCATTCTACTTTTCAGCACTTCAGATGCTAATCAAACCAAGTCCAACTGGACCATAGTTAGGGCTTTAGCCTCTAAACCATGGCACTGGCTATTCAGAAAATACATGCCAATGTAAAGCCTGTTGCTCTATTAACTTTTCATGTAAATTGCACAGACTTTTTATTCATAATGTGTTTGAGCTGCTCAAGGCAAACTTTCACTCTCTCCGTTCATCCAACTGTGTCTTGATTAGCATCTGAAGTGCTGACCTTAACACATATGCAAAAATATTTTCAATGTATTCAGAGGTACACAATGTCATACTTAGGAGGCAGTTACAGCAAGTGGGCTCTTGCAGAAACAGCAGCTCCCAGAACACCAGGCAGTAGAGGCTGAGTCAGACAAGGAGTTAGTCGAGGATCCAACAACTGAGATGATGATGTCAGATGGAGGATGGTGCAATATGCTGTGGCACTGGTTAAGATGTCACATCTTGCAAATACCTTCAGATCTTAGTAGACCAGATTAAAACAGATATACCACAGGAAAAGTGATGTACACAAACTCAAATCCAGGCTGTGCTTTCCCATACATTGGCTGGTTACACTGTGTATCATACATAGGTAACCCAAGTAACAATATATAAGGAGAAAGGGCACAGTTATCATCATTTGCACAGCTACGGGAGAGATCTCATGTATGCGCAGGTCATTCGAAGGAAAATGCGGCAGTGCTAAGGGCAGTTAAAAGAAACAGTGCTGTTGTGTGTATGGACTTTAAGTAGATGACCTCAACATAAAAAAGATTTGTAAAGGATCACTGTAAGTGGAAGCATATGTGAGTGTGATGGACTGGGAAATGTGGTGGTGTGATTGCGTGTCTGCTGGGACATAGCCTCAGCAGTAGTTGCAGCACTATGTCTCGATGCACTTAACAGGCTCAGGGCATGCATGGGAGTGGTATGAGCATTTTTCTTTTTATTTATTTAATTATGTATGTATCTATGTATGTTATATTTACTTAAGGGGTAGAAAACTGATCAAAAAATGATAATTTGCTCAGCCTAGGATAAATCAGAATGCAACAAAGTAGTATAGCAAATACATCAGAATGTAACAAAATGGTATACAGAATACAATTGCATTGAGGTTAACATATGTGGTATACACTGAAAAATCAACAATCATAAATGCACATATTTACATAAAAATATAAAATGAAATTAATATGAGTAGTAGAAAATGTTAGAAAAATATATAATAGTAATATGCATGCTTAGTGCATTCAAGGTTTAAAAAGGTTAATACATTTATTCTGTTCACACTGCATGAATCTGCACAGCTATTAGAAACTAACAAGAGACATTTCATTTCTGCTAATGTCATGAAAATAACAAGAGACATTTCATTTCTGCTAATGTCATGAAACTTAACAAAGAGATATTTCATTTCTACTTATGCCATGAGAAAGTATGCAGCTGCTAGAAGCTTTGATAAAGAAAACAATAGATGCTTGAAAGTATAAACCAGTCAGCATTACTTGTACTAAAGCTAGAAATGTACCTTGAATCTAGACAAAATGTAACACGTGTATTAGAACTGTACAACTGAAGAATTGAAAAGTTAAGGTGGGCTAAAATAAGCCCAAGGCCAGGTTGTTTTTCTCAAAATGTTTTGCAAAACAGCAAATAATCTGACCATGTCAGCAATAAGTCTGGTAACATTTTCTGTAGAACATACGGAAAGCTGTGTCTAACTACGTCAGCAATAGAATAGTAACATTTTCTGTGTGACATGAAGAGAACTGTATAAGAATAACATATTGATCACAAAAGAGCCAGACAAATCTTGTACCTACATGCTTTGTCTCCTTGCTGCAAGTAATAAATTGCTTGAACCTAACGTGCATTGGTCTTTGAAGTTTTTTTCCTTTTACAGATTGGTCCTTCGGACCGGAACCTCTCCTCACCTCGGATCAGATGGCCAGGTGGTTGAAACCGTATGGGGAAGAAACCAAATCGGTTCTTCTTATATGGAAAGTCCTCTGACTGAATTGTCGTTCAAAAGAGGCCAGCCACTTTCTGATCTGTGACTGAAGGATGGGTCTCCGCGAATCGGTGATCAATCACATAGGCTCGGGTAAGGTGAATCTACTTTTTTCTGTTTTCTGTTTTAGATCAGGGACTAGATGTGTATTGTTTTTGTCAGATTATATTTTTCTTACAAGTCAGGGAAAAAAAGATTACTGTTTTGTCATAGATCAGGAGAAACAGAATAAGTAGGCAGTCATTCTGAAGAGACTCTAACAAAATCCGTGGTACCACATTAAAAAATTAAGAGAAGTTAGGTAATGATCAAAGGGTGAAACAAAATGGGTAATAATTGCACAAAAAGACCCCAAAACCCGCCGTTAATGGAAGACACAAATTATATGCAGTCGCAGCATGCCGACAATATTAGATATTATTCAAAATGGGTTAATAAATACGATTTTGACAGAAAATTAGAAAAATCCTTGCTTATCAAACTTATCAAACAGCTCAAAAACGATTCCAAGGGTCAGGTAAAAAAGCAACGTCGATTAGGAATTCCTCAGGCACACAGGTGGCTGGAGTAAGTAAACCGTAGAGACCAAAAGAACAAAGATTCAAAAGCAATGTTTTTAGATAAGGAGGATAATAACTTAGTAATAGCATCAGCACCTCCGCCTCCCTTACCAGAATATGAAGCAAGTGAACACGTTAGCCCATCCCCACTATATTCTGTGGTCACTGAAGATAGAGATATTGTGAAACTAATACTGACTAAAATTAGAGATCCCATCGGAACCAGGTCCCAAACAAAAGCAGGTAATTCAGAAGAAGGTATCGAGTTATGGCAAATAGTTAAGAATTCACGATCTATAGGTGAAGAAGAAGAAATATGCCCACTTATAAAAGTACCCAATCCTCAGGCAGGTCAAGACAATCAGGACCCAACTATCTTAGTGTATAGACCTTGGACTCTGGAAAATATCCGGAAAGCCACTGAGGGAATTCTCCATCCAAAGGTTAATTTTAGAAAATTCTCGGAAGATTTACAAGGAATGAGGTTAAGTTATAACTTAAATGGAGAAGAGATAGAAAAAGTAGTTAGACAAATTGTAGGGCCAGATTGGTACATGATTAGTGGGAACTGGAATCCCAGTGACGCTGCACAAAGACCCCTCCCACATAGCAGCGCAGAATTAGACACCAGAGTAAAAGGTCTTACAGACCGCATCTCTGAAAAATGGAAACCTAGGGCAGACTGGACTTGCATTAATCAATGCATCCAACAAGAAGGTGAAACAATTGACTGGTATTATGTCAGATTGTTAGAATGTTTTAATAACCACTGTGGAATGCAGGTTCCTGAAGATCAAACACAAGATTCCCCATATGAACAGCAGTTAAAGAATGCATTTTTAAAAGGCAGTAGTGCGCCTATAAGCAGTTTTATGAAACACATGGTAGACCATCGTACAAGTAGGTTACAATCATTACTTGAATATGCTAGGCATGCCGAAAGGCATTTTAATAGCAAAAAGAAAAAGAAAGCTCAAGTATTTTCTGTAGAAGATGGAGCAGAAGTTTATGTAGTACAGTCTGGGAAAAAGGGCAAGAAAAACACGCAGGGAAACAAGCAGTCTGATCAGCGATCAGAGGAATCAGAGGATTTTGAAGGGCGAAAGAAAAGGGGAGAATGTTTTAAATGCGGTAAAAAGGGACATTTGGCAAGGGATTGCAAGAAAAACAAGAAGGCAACAACGGAAGACAAGGAGGGTGAGGACTGACTATATGGTAGTCAGGAATCACTAGAAGGGGCTAGCAAAGAAAGGACAAATGAGAATGTGATAGATGGAGTAGAGGAAGTGCAGGAAGTTAGTGACAATGAAGAAAATTAAATATTAGACCTAGCTTTATTGAGCTTGGAGCTCTATTTAGCAGACATGAAACCAGAAGTTACACTCTTGGTAGAAGGGAGGGAAGTCAAATTTTTGTGTGACTCAGGGGCATCACGAACCCTGATACATCCCTCCAAAATGCCAGAAAACACAGAGTCACCTGATTACATACTGGTCAAAGCAGCTAATGGACAGCTGTATCGGGAGCCTCTCTCCATAACATTGCAATAACTGATCCAGTTTCAGGATTGACACAGAGAAGCAAAATTGTAGTTTCTGCAAAATGCCCAGTAAACCTCTTGGGCAGAGATCTCATGCAGTTATTTGGTATAGCAGTAGTCCCAAACATGCAGGGTATGGAAGCACAGCGACTAAGTAACACCTTTGTAGTGCAATCGGAAGGTGAAATGTTTTATTGGTACAGCCAGGACTTGGTTACGACTGGTGCAGGGACTGTGACCAAAGAGTTAATGAATGTAGCCAACAGCAAGTTCCCCTCCCTTGACATTGATAAACAACACCTGTTGCACTGTACCCTGTATTATTGTAACACACCAGGACCTGATAAGGAATATGAACAAGAATTATTTAAGAATCATGCAAATAGATTGATATTGCGTAACCTGTACTGGGACACAGAAGGGAACAGTGTAGCCAGCTGTTCATTTCCCCAGGAGTTCTTTGCACTTTATAAATCTAATCGATTACCACATGTTAGCTTAACCAAAAACAGAAATGTAGAATGGGTAGACCTAGGAGAAAAAGTCACGAGATGGGAAAAACAGACAGAACTAGAACTGTCAGAACAAGGAATACAAGTACAAAAATTGAATTGGATAACTCAGACCAACCCAGCTGTGCACTTGCAGTCTAGCGAGGACAGCTGATTGACACTCCTATTAAAGGAGGAAGAGAATGCCTTACGAGACATACCAGAGACTCTCTGGCCAACAGGGAAATCAGATGTAGGACTCATTCGTACAGCAGGACCAGTTACTATCACACCAAAGTCAGCATTCAGACCACAAAAAGACAGTATCCCTTAAGAAAAAATGCAGAGGCAGGGATAAAGACTATTTTTAGCAGCCTTACTTAAAGGAGGGATACTAGTAGAATCTCCCGATTCACCATGTAACACATTCTTATTTCCAGTTAAAAACGCCAATGGAGATTGGCGTATGGTCCAGGATTTACAACCCATAAATGATGCGGTAATACCAAGGGCACCCACGGTGCCAGACCCACACACCCTGTTGAATGATTTGAAACCTCAACAAAAGTATTTTTCTGTTGTAGACATCAGCAATACACCCTGATAGCCAGTATTGGTTTGCATTTACATTTCAGGGGAAAAAGGTATACATATACGCGACTACCACAGGGATATTGTGAAATTCCAAAGATATTCTCACAAGAAATGGCAAGCAGCTTGGCGGGATTCACCCTACCAAGAGGCAGTCAGATTTTATTTTATGTTGATGACATCTTGCTGGCGGCCCCCACCCAGCAGGATTGTAGAGAAAATACCATAGCAATTCTACGATTTTTAGCTGCTGAGGGACATAAGGTAAATAAAAATAAACTGCAGCTTTGGAAAAAACAGGTCAAATACCTAGGATATGTAATATCCAAGAAAGGTAGAACATTGGATGAGGACAGAAAAATAGCAATTTTGCAAGCACCAAAACCCACTACCAAGAAGGAAATGATGTCCTTCCTGGGTACAACTAATTTTTGCCGTTGCTGGATTCCAAACTATGCCTTGGAATCTGCACCTCTAACTGACCTTATATATAAGAAGCCTATGGCAGCGCAGGATTTGTTACAATGGACACCAGAGGCAGAATCTGCCTTCTGTAAACTAAAGCAGTTAACAGCATCCTCGTTAGTTCTGGGATTGCCAAACTACCATAAACGCTTTTTGCAAACTGTAGATTGTAAGCAGGGTTACATGACATCAGTGTTAACACAACAGCACGGGGATTAGCAACGCCCCATTGCTTACTACTTATCACAACTAGACCCAGTGGTACGGTCCTTACCCCACTGTCTACAAGCAGTAGTTGCGGCTGCAATGGCAGTACAGGCTTCAGCCTCAGTAGTCTTATTCCACCCTCTCACTTTGAGAGTACCTCATGCAGTCACGATTATTTTACTACAAGAAAAGGTGGCATATCTTTCCCCTGCTAGGCATCTTTCCTGTATGACTATATTGTTGAGCCAACCTCATATGACAATTGAACGATGCACGACTTTAAACCCTTCTACTCTGCTCCCGACCCCTGCAGATGGCACACCGCACCGCTGCCTGCAGGTAATTGAGCATAAGACACTACCTAGAAAAGATCTCACAGATGTCCCCTTGGATGATGCTGAGGTGACATACTACGTGGATGGCTTGTGCAAAAGGGGTCCTGCAGAACAGAACCTAGTAGGATATGCAGTAGTCTCTGATACTGAGATTATAGAAGCAAAACCTTTACCACACAACTTATCTGTACAGGCAGCAGAATTGATTGCCCTGACACGGGCATGTACCTTAGCAAAGGGTAAATGTGTA